>NW_026554999.1:10602500-11202500 GCF_021234165.1 Pteronotus mesoamericanus | reverse complement strand
AACAGACACATAGATCAATTAAACAGAATAGAGAGCCCAGATAAACCCATGTCTTTATGGTCAATTAACATTTGACAAAGGAGGCAATAACATACAATGGATTCAAGGCAGTCTCTTCAATAAATAGTGTTGGAAAAATTAGACAGATATATACAAAAATGAAACTAGACAACCTTCCTACACTGTACACAAGAATAAACTCAAAATGAATTTAAGAACTAAGTGTAAGACTCCATAAAAATCCTAGAAGAGCACAAAATCTCAGACATTTCCCATAGCAATATTTTTTTCTGATATATCTTCTTGGGTAAAGGAAACAAAATAAATAAACAAATTAGACTACATCAAATTAAAAAGTTTTTGCACAGCAAAAGCAATCATCAACAAAATGAAAAGATAACTCACTTATTGGGAGAACATGTCCACTAATGATATACCTGATAAAGGAGTAATATCCAAAATTTACAAAGAACTTATGCAACATAACAACAAAAATAAAAAAAAAATTCAGTTAAAGAATTGCAAAGGACCTCAATAGACACTTCTCCAAAGAGGACATACAGATGCCCAATAAACAGATGGAAGGATGCTCTAAGTCACTAACCAGAGAAATCCAAACTAAAACCACATTGAGATATCACCTCACACCTGTCAGGAAGACTATCATTGATAAATCAGCAGACAAGTTTTGACTAAGATGTGGAAAAAAGGGAACTCTTGTGCACTGTTGGTGGCAATGCAGATTGGTGCAGCCACTGTGGAAATAAACATGGAGTTTCCTCAAAAAATTAAAAATGGAATTGCCTCATGACCTTGCACTTTCACTTCTGGGTATATATCTGAGAAAACCAAAATATTAATTTGAAAGAATATATGCATCCCTATGCTTACTGTTTCTTTAATTTTTTTTTATTTACTTTTTAAATACATTTGTCTCTGCCTCCCCCCCACCTCTTTCCCTTGCCCCTCCCTTACTGTTTCATTATTTACAATAGCCAATATTTGGATGCATTCCAAGTGCCCATTAGTAGATGAGTGGATAAAAATTTTCTAGTACATTTACACTTTAAATCTTACCTTTTGTGATAACATGGATGGACCTGGACAGCTTTATGCTAAGTGACATAAGCCAATCAGAGAAACACAAATATGATTTTATTTATATGATTTCATGTGATTTCATTTATATGTGAAATTTAATGAATAAAATAAACTCATAAACAGAAACAGACACATAGAGAACAGACTGACAGCTCACAGAGGGGAGGCAAGTTGAGTGACAGATGAAGAGATTAAGCAAAAAACAACAAAAACAAAAACAAACACTCAGATACAGAAAACAATATGTTGATTATGAGAGAGAAAGAAAGGTGGGGGGAGATAGAAGAGGGTAAAGTGGGGTAAATGGTGATAGAAGGAGACTTGACTTTGGGTGGTGAACACACAATGCAATATACAGATGATATATTATAGAACTGTACACCTGAAACCAATATTTTATTAATAAATGTCACCCCAATATTTTCAATAAAAATTTTAAGAAATTAGCTCATGAAAACTTAGATCACTCCAACCACAGTTATACTCCCCTCCTCTGAAAATATAGAACATTAATACTAATGCCATTCATTTTATTCCTACCACTTTTCATTTCTTATATTTTATTGAACTTATTTATTATATTACCTATTTGTATTTTAAGCAGTTATTTATTTTTTAAAAAATTATTCTATCATAATCTATCCCCCCTATATCTTCTCCCACTCTCCCTAACCACCTCCCCCCTGCAATCACCACCCTGTTTTCTGTGTATTATATTATTTAAATGTTTATATGTTTTATGTCTTGTCTTCCCCAACTAGGTCATATGCTCTGTGAGTATAAGTGGTTTGTATTATTTCTTATAGTACCTGACACTGATTTGCATATTGTAGTATTCAAAAGTATATATAACATTTTTTATTTTTTATCTGCCAGTTCAGTCTCTTAAAATTTTCTGAAAGTTAGAAAAATACCTTTCATGGTGCTTCAAACAATTGCTCATTTCAATAGATATTTATTTATTGTCATAAATATAAACTTTTTCAAGTAAAAATAATAAGGGCTTTTTAAAATCATGTATGCTCAGAACTCATAATTTGCAATATAGACAACTTTACAAGTTGAACACTAACCCAACTGTGTTAACATTTACAGTCAGTAATCTATATACAGAAAGTATAGGAAAGGATGTATTTTGCAACCTCAGTATTTAGTGTAAATATACAGTTACCAAATTAATCCCAACATATGTGAATGAAGATACGAATATTATCCTACATCTCTAAATCATTCTTCAGGAAACTTTCAGCACTTTTTCAACAGAGCCTCTGTAATATTTCCCACTGTTTCCAAATGAAACATCTATGACTTGATAGAAGTAATGAAAATGTTTCTTCCTCTATTACCAACAGTAATTCCCAGATTTACAGTTACCTGACATACAAGCATTTACAGCAAATTAAAAAGTGTTTTGCCTTTCTGTCATGACCATTATGTGAAATATAGTGAAAAAATGTGTTTTTTAAGACAGTTATTGGCTGGTTTGAAGTATATCCTGAAAGCATCCACTAAAAGGCCTTGTAATTTATTTCAGTAGCATAATCCATGGCTATGTAAATCTCTAATTATATCTGCTATTTCTATATAAACATATTTAACCTATTTCTTGACTATTAGCATGTATGCTACATGTTTTCCTTAAATTATAGTAAATACAGAAGCCATTTCTGTTGCCTAAATTATAGTGATATTTAATTAAAATATTTTTTGTGCATGACAGATTATCAATCTTTTTCATCAGTATTTATCTTGTTATAAGAAAAACAAGTAGAATAAAACAAAGTGATCACTACATTTGATGGTACAATATTGCAACCACTGGAATTGAAATTTTGGTTTTGTTTTTTCACTTTGTTTTTTTGTTTTTATTTAAAATATCATATATAAATACAGAGCACATAAAGAATGTCTTCAACCTTTAAAAAAATAATTAAAGTATCTACTAGTTATAAAAACACCTTTAAAGTAAATCATAAATCAAGTGCAAAAACTAAAAATGATACAACTTCTATTCTTTAATATTTTTGGAGACGGAATCTTGTTTGTTTTTTTTTTATTTTTGTCTGCATTGGTTGTTTTTTGTGTTGTTCTGAAAAAATGTTTTATTTTATTTTTTATGTTTCAAGCACAGTTGACATTCGATATTATTTTTATAATAGTTTGAGGAGAATAGCATAGTTGTTAGACATTTACATAATTCATTAAGTTATCCGCCTAATAATCTAGTACCCACCTGGCACCATACACAGTTATTACAATATGATTGGATGATATTCTCTATGCTGTACTTTACATCCTCATGACTATTTTGAAATTACCAAACTGTTATTTTTAATCCCTTCACATTTTCTACCCAGCCACACAAGAACCCTTCCCGTCTGGCAACCATCAGTTTGTTCTCTGTATTTATAAGTCTTTTTCTATTTTGTTTGTTTGATTATTTTTGTTCTTTAGATAGATATGTATTTGTCTTTCTCTGTTGTCACTTAGCATAATACCTCTAGGTCCATTCATGTTGTCACAGATGGTAATATTTCGTTCTTTTTTATAGACAAATAGTATTTCATTATATGAGTATACATGTATCACCTTTTCTTTTAAAAAAATATTTTATTTATTTATTTTTAGACAGAAGGGAAGGGAGGGAGAAAAAGAGGGAGAGAAACACCAATGTGCGGTTGCCTCTTGCATGCCCATTACTGGGGACCAGCCCTGCAACCCAGGCATGTGCCCTGACTGGGAATTGAATCTGTGACCCTTTGGTTCACAGGCTGGCACTCAATCCACTGAGCCACACCAGCCAGGGCAACTTTTTCTTTATTCAGTTGTCTATTTGTAGTCACTTAGGTTGCTCCCACAGCTTGGCTTTTGTTAAGTAATGCTACAATGAACATAGGGGTGCATATATCTTTTCAAATTAGTGTTTTGTGTTTCTTTGGATCAATACCCAGGGTAGTGTCTTCTGTTTCTTTGGATAAATTGATGGGTCACAAATTCTATTTTTTAAATTTTTTGGAGGGAAGTTCTGTTTTCTATAGTGGCTGCACCAATTTGCAGTCCCACCAACAATGCTCGAGGGTTTCCTTTTCTCCACATATTTACCAACACTTGTTTGTTGTTTTTATTTATGATAGCCATTCTGACAGGTGTGAGATGACCTCTTATTGTAGTTTTAACTTGCATTTCTCTGAATATTAGTGATATTGAGCATCTTTTCATATGTCTAATAGCCATCTGTATGCTCTCTTTGGTGAAGTGTCTATTCACATTCTCTGCTCATTTTTAATTGTTTGTTTGTTTTGGTGTTAAATTGTATGAGTTCTTTATAAATCTTATATATTAATCTCTTATCGGATGTATCATTAGTGATTATGTTTTCCCATACAGTGGTTTTCTTTATTTTGTTAATGGTTTCCTTTGCTGTGCAAGACTTTTTTAGTTTGATATCATCCCATTTGTTTATTCTTTGTTTCTGAGTCTATTTTTATGTCAGTACCATACCATTTTGATTACTATAACTTTGTAGTATCATTTGATATCAGGTAGCACACCTCCAACTCTGTTCTTCTTTTTTATGATTGCTGTGACTATTCAGGGTCTTTTTTGTTTTCATATAATTTTACATTTATATGTTCTAGTTCTGTGAAAAATATGTATATTTTGATAGGGATGGCATTAAATCTACAGATTGCTTTGGGTAGTGTGGACATTTTAAAGATATTAATTCTTCCTATTCATGAACATCATATATGATTTCATTTATTTGTATCCTCAGTGTCTTTCTTCAATGTCTTATACTTTTTGGAGTACAGGTATTTTACTTCCTTGGTTAAATTTAATCTTAAGTATTTTTTTTTGATGCAATAATAAATAAGATTGTTTATTTAATTTCTTTTCTGATAGTTTCTTATTGGTGTATAAAATGCAACTGATTTCTGAGTGTTAATTTTATATCCTGCTGCTTATTCAATTAATTTATTAGTTTCAATAGCTTTTTCACGAAATTGTTAGGGTTCTCTAAATACAGTATCATGTCCTCTGCAAATAATGACAGTTTTACTTCTTCCTTTCCAATTTAGACTCCTTTTATCTCTTTTTATGTCTGAGTGCTATGGCTAGAACTTTTGATGGAGTTTACTTTTAAGTTCCTTACTTTAAAGACTAAAGCAACAGCATCCACTTTTTGGCCTAAGATAGGGCTTCACAATTTTATAGCAAGATTTCAGAGAAAATTTTTCATGGAGCTTCCTCTTTGTGAAAATTTCTACATCTACTAAGTTAACCATTATGTTATTTGTTATTTTCCATATAATGAATTTATTAAAGATAAATGAATTCATTTTATATTCATAAAAGTAGGCATCTATTTTGTTAAGTAAAAATCTTATGATTTAATTAGAGCAATACACATAAAAAATGGCTATGCAAATTGAATGTCTAGGTATAAATACAACATATAAAATATATTTTTGTAGACCAATGTAACTTCATGTTTTACCTAATAGGGGCTTTATCAAATAAACATTTCATATTTAGATGTAGAAATATTGGCAGAAATAAAATTAATGGATTTTCATGTTATAATTACTTACCATGAACATAGAAAATGAGCAGTTTCTTTGAGTTTCTGGTTTTTCTTTAGTAATCTTTGTCTATCTTTGTTAAAGGAAGAAAATATTAGAAATTTAACTAATTCAAATTTTAACCCCTTCTATTTAACAATTTCAAAAGTATTTTCATTATCCTTAAAGGAAAATTTGAGGGTCTTGGACTATTAATTAAGTAGGATACAATTTGAAAATTGACATTTTTCTTTTTTTTAATTATATTTTATTGATTATGCTATTACAATTTTCCTGATTTTCACCCTATGCCCCCCCCCCACCACCAATGGTTCATGCATGTAAGTTCTTTGGCTACTCCATTTCCTATACTGTACTTTACATCCCCATGGCTATTCTGTAACTGCCTGTTTGTCCTCCTTAATCCCCTCATCTCTTCATCCATTCTGCCCCGCCCAACTCCCATCTGGGAACCTTCAGGTAAAAGCTTTCAAGACTATCTCTTTATCTTTAACCTTTGGCCTCTTAAAAATGATATGTCTTGGAGTGGACTTCTTTGCATCCATCATAATTGGGACTCTGCATTTCCAAGATTTGCATGTCTATTTCTTTCACAAAATTAGGGAAGTTTTCTTTCATTATTTTTTCAGATAAATTTCCAATTTCTTGCTCTATCTCTTTTCCTTATGGTACCCCAATGAGGTGAATGTTGGATTTCTTAAAGTTGTCCCAGAGATTGTTTATACTATTTTCATTTCATTTTTTTGGATTCTTTTTGCTATTCTTCATGGTTGTTTTTTTCTTTCTTATGTTTCAAATCATTGATTTGATTCTCAGCTTCATCCTTTCTACTGTTGTTTCCCTATAAATTGTTCTTTATTTCAATTAGTGTATCCTTTGCTTCTGACTAGGTCCTTTTTATGCTGCTGAGGTCTTTGCTAAGTTTCTTGAGCTTATAAACAGTGTTTTGAACTCTACATGTGATAGATTACTTATCTCCATTTTGTTTAGCTTTCTTTCTGCAGTTTTTCATCTTTTTTTCATTTGGGTCACATTTCTTTGTTTCCTCATTTTGGCAGCCTCCCTGTATTTGTTTCTGTGTATTAGGTAGAGCTGCTTTGACTCTGCGTCTTAGAAGTGTGGCCTAATGTAGTAGGTGTCCTGAGGTGTCCAGTGGCACAGCCTCCCCTTTCACCTAGGCTGGGTACTTGAGATGTGGCCTTTGTGTGGTCTGAGTACATCCTCCTCTTTTAGTTGAGCCATGGTTGCTGTTGGCAGATCAATGGGAGGGATTTAACCAGGCTATTCAGCAGCAAAGACTGGTTATGACCACTGACCACCAACCTCTGCCCTCCGTGAAGGATTAGCTATGGAGAGGCAAGGTGATGGTGCTCCAATGTGGTCTGTGCCTGATGTTTCCTGGGTGGTGTAGGTTAAGGTCAGCCCCCACCTGTGTTTTTCTGGGGCACCCTCCCTGAGCTTTAAAGAAATCTGAGATGGCTGCTACTTGTGCTGGGATTAGAGATTCCCAGGTGAAGCCAAGATGTGACTCTAATGTGGCTGCCACTAGGGCTCACTGAAGCCAGTTGTTGCTTGTTTGATAGGATTTTAGGAGCTATGACCAGCCATTCTTATGGAAAAGCAGCCTTGGTGAGCCCATAAATTGGGTGGGGTAGAGCCTCTGAGGATCAAAGTGGGTCACAAAGTGTTAGCCTGGTTAATGGACTCTTAGATATGGCACCAGCCTACTGACTCTTTAGGGGGAGGGCTCAGCAAAGAGACAATGGTCTCTGCTCACCCAAATGCCAGACCCTTCAGTCTCTCCCTGTACACCACTGGCACCCTTTAAGCTGCCACCCTGATGCTGGAGTTCAGAGAGAGCGAGTCTGAGTAGGTGAGTCCATGTGTGGGTCTCCGAGAGGAACTGCTTAGGACTCCATTAGCCTCCCCCACAAACTCAATCCTCACTGACCTTTGCAGCCAGATGTTGTGGGGACAATGTTCCTAGCACTGTAATCCTGGGCTAGGGGGACTGGTGTGCGTCTGGGTTCAGCCTGTTCCACAACCATGCCCCTCCTACCAGTCTGGATGGATGTGGTTTCTTCAATTCTGTAGTTGTCAGACTTCCATTCAACTCGATTTTTCACATTCCTGAATGATGGCAGCTCTATATTTTAGTTATAATTTTTATGTGGTTGTGTGAAGAGGTGAGCCATGTTTGCCTATGAGGCCATCTTGAAAAGAAACCTCGACGTTTTTCTGATATAAAAGTTCTAGAGTTAATTTTTACTTTTCTTGATAATAAATATGGCATGTGTTCATGTTAACCTTTTTTTTTTATTATTATTATTATTCTTGGTCAGTTAACAGTTATCTCGCCTTTTTCCCTGTTGCTCTCCCAGGCCCATCACCCCCCACTCCTACAGTCAATCTACTCCGCCATTGTCCATGACTGTGAGTCTTTTATTCATGTTCCTTGACCTGCCACTTCCACTTTTTTCCCCCATTATCCCCTTCTCCCCTCCTGTCTGGTCACTTTCAGTTTGTTCTTTATTTCCATGTGCCTGGTTCTAGTTTGTTCATTTGTTTGTTTTGTTGATTAGGTTCCACTTATAGGTAAGATCATGTGGTATTTGAATTTCACCACTTGGCTTATTTCACTTAACATATCATTCTCCACTTCCATCCATACTGTTGCAAAGGGTAGGAGTTCCTTCTTTCTTTCTGCTACATAGAATTCTATTGTGTAAATGTACCACAGTGTTTTCATCCACTCATTCACTGATGGGCACTTGGGCTGTTTCCAGCAATTGGCTATTATTATAAATTTAATAATTTTATAAACAATAAAAATTGTTTATATGTTTATATGCTGCAATAAACATTGGAGTACATAGGTTCTTTTGAATTGGTAATTCAGGATTCTTGGGGTATAATCCCAGAGGTGGGATCAATGGATTAAAAGGCAGTTCCATTTTTAATTTTTTGAGGAAACTCCATGCTGTTTTCCACAGTGGCTGCACCAGTCTGCATTCCCACCAGCAGTGTACTAGCGTTCCCTTTTCTCCACAAGCTCACCAGCACTTGTTTTTTGATTTGTTAATGATGACCATTCAGACCTGTGTGAAGTGATATCTCATTGTGGTTTTAGTTTGCATCTCTCTGATGGCTAGTTGAACATTTTTTCATGTGTCTATAGGCCCTCTGTGTGTCCTCCTTGGAGAAGTGTCTATACAGACAAAAAAAAAATGTCTTTTGCCCATTTTTTGGTTGGATTGTTTTTCTTCCTGGTATGGAGTCAGATTAGTTCTTTGTACATTTTGGAGATGAAATGCTTTTCTGGGTTATCATTGGCAATCATGTTTTCCTATATGGTTGGTTCCCTTTTTATTTTGTTGATGCTTCCTTTAGCTATGAATAAGATTTTTAACTTGACGTAGTCCCATTTTTTAAAATTCTTTCCTTTATATCCTTTGGCCTAGGGGATGTATCAGTGATAATATTGCTGTGCGGGATAGCTGAAATTTTTCTGCCTATGTTCTTCTCTAGGACTTTTGTGGTGTCAAGACTTATATTTAAGTCTTTCATCCATCTTCAGTTTATTTTTGTGCATGATGTAAGCTGGTGGTCTAGTTTCTTCTTTTTTTTTTTTTTCGTGTACTTGCCCAGATCTCCCCACAACATTTATTGAAGAGGATATTTTTACTCCATTTTATGTTCCTGCCTTCTTTGTAAACTATTAATTGACCATATAGAAATGGATTTATTTCTAGGCTCTTTTCTGTTCCGTTGGTCTATGTGTATATTTCTTTGCCACTACTAGACTGTATTGATAAAAGTGGCCTTGTAATATAGTCTGATACTAGGTATTGTGATGCCTCCTACTTTGTTTTCTTTCTCAAAATAGGCGAGGCTATTCGTGGTTGTTTATTGTTCCATATAAATTTTTGAAATATTTGTTCTATATCTATGAAATATGTCATTGATATTTTGATAAGGATTGTGATGAATCTATAGATTGCTTTGGGTAGTAGGGACATTTTAATGATGTTAAGTCTTTCTATCCATGAACACAGTATATGCTTTCATTTATTTGTGTCTTCTTTAATTTCTTTCTTCAGTGTTGTACCATTTTCTGAGTGCAGGCCTTTTACCTCATTTGTTAAGTTTATTCCTAAGTGTTTTATTTTTATTGTTGCTATAGTAAATGGAATTTTTTTCCTAATTTCTGTTTCTGGTATTTCACTGTTAGTGTGCAAAAATGCCTTAGATATCTGAATGTTGACTTTGTATCCTACTGTTTTATCAAATTCATTTATTAGGTCAAGTAGTTTTTTGGTGGATTCTATAGGGTTTTCTATATACACTATCATGTCATCTGAAAACAGTGACAGTTTTACTTCCTCCTTTCCAATTTGGATACTTTTTATTTCTTTTTCTTGTCTGATCACTGTGGTTAGAATTTCCAATACTATGTTGAATAGAGTCAGTAAAAGTGGACAGTTTTGTCTTGTGCCTGATCTTAGGGAGAATGTTTTTAGTTTTTGTCCACTGAGTATGATATTGGCTGTAGGTTTCTCATATATGGCCTTTATTATGTTCAGGTATGCTTCCTCTCTTCCCATCTTGCTGAGTGTTTTAACCATAAATGGGTGCTGTACTTTTCAAATGCTGTATCTGCATCTGTTGATATGATCATGTGGTTTTTGTCTTTCATAATGTTTATGTGATTTATTATATTTATTGATTTGCATATATTCTACAATCCTTGCATCCTGGGATGAATCCCACTTGATCATGTTGCATTATCTTTTTAATGTATAGTTGGATCTGGTTTGCTAATATTTTGTTGAGGATTTTCACACCTGTGTTCATTGTGATAAAGGCCAGTAGTTTTCTTTCTTTTTTGTGTGTTTATCTAGTGTTGAGATTAGGATAATACTGGCCTCATAAAAAGATTTTGGTAGTCTTCCTTCCTGTATTTTTTGAAATAGTTTGAGAAGAATCGGGGTTAGCTCTTTCCTAAATGTTTGGTAAAATTCTCTTCTAAAGCTGTCTGTCCCAGGGCTTTTGTGTGCAGGCAGTTTTTTTTTTATTACTGCTTATGTTTCACTAGCTGTTATCTATCTATTCATTAGCTGTTATTGGTTTATTCTCAATTCAGTTTGGGAGGATTATATGTTTCTAGAAATTTGTCCCCTTTGCCAAGATTTTCAAATTTCTTGGCATATATTTGTTTATAGTAATTTCTTATGGTCCTTTGTATTTCTGTGGTATTTGGTTGTAATTTCTCATCTTTCGTTTCTGCTTTTATTTATTTAGGTCATCTTTGTTTTTTTCCTGATGAGTCTGGTTAAAGACTTGTCGATTTTGTCTATCTTTTAAATGAACTAGCTCCTGGGTTTATTGATCTTCTGGATTGCTCTTTTAGTCTCTGTCATTTAGCTGTGCCCTGATCTTGATTATTTCCTTCCTTATACTTCCTTTGGGCTTTGTTTGTTGTTGTTCCACTAGTTTTTGTACATGTAGGGTTAGGTCATTTATTTGAAATTTTTCTATCTTTTTTAGGTAGGCTTCTATTGCTATGAACTTCCCTCGCAGGACTGCCTCCATTATGTCCCATAGGTTTTGGACAGTTCTGTGTTCATTTTCATTTTTTTCTAGAAACTTTTTGACTTCTTCTTTGATTTCACTGTTTATCCATTCATTGTTTAATAACATGTTATTTAATCTCCATGGATTTGACTGTTTTTCATTTTTTTCCTTGAGGTTGTTTTCTAGTTTCAAGGCACTGTGACCCAAGAAAATGCTTGATATAATTTCAATTTTCTTGAATTATATGAGTCTTGTTTTGCATCCTATCATGTGATCTGTCTTTGAAAATGTCCACATGCATTTGAAAAAAATGTATATTTTGCTTCTTTTGGGTTAAAGGTTCTGTATATGTCAATTAAGTCAATTTGATCTAGTGTGTTGTCAGTGCCACAACGTCCTTGTTGATTGTTTGTGTGGAAGATCTGTCCATTGTTGACAGTGGGGGTGTTAAAATCCCCTACTATAAGTGTGCTGTTGTCTATATATTTCTTGGAGTTCTCCAAGATTTTCCTTATATATTTGGGTGCTCCTATGTTGGGAGGCATATATGTTTACAATGTTTTTAGCTTCCTGATGGATTCTTCCCTTTAGAATTATGAAATGACCCTCTTTGTCTCTTTGTACAACCTTTGTTTTGAAATTTATTTTGTCCGATGTAAGTATTGCTACCACAGCTTCAATTTCCTGGACAATTTTTTTCTAACACTTCGCATTCAGTCTGTGTAGGTATTTTGTTCTGACATTGGTCTCTTGTAGACTGTGTGTATGTGGGTCATGTTTTCTTATCCATTCAGCTACCTTATGTCTTTTGATTGGAGCTTTTAATCCATTTATATTTAATGTTATTAATGAAAGGTATTTATTCATTGCCATTTTTTCTTTTTGTATCTCTATTTCTCTCTCTCACCCTATACCTTCATTTTCTTAAAGCATTCCCTTTAGCATATCCTGCAGTACTGGTTTGGTGGAGGTGTATTCTTTTAACCTCCTGCTGTCTAGGAAACTCCTTATTTTGCCTTCCATTTTAAATGAGAGCCTTCCTGGATAGAGTAGCATTGATTGCAGTCCTTTGCTTTTTGTTATTTGGAATATTTCTTGCCATCCCTTATGGCTTTAGTGTTTCTGTTGAGAAATCAGCTGCTACCCTTATCAGAGCTCACTTGTATGTTACTATCTGTTTCTCCTTTGCTGCTTTTAAGATTCTCTTTTTGTCTTTACAATTTGGCATTTTAAATATGATGTGTCTTGGAGTAGGCCTCTTTGGGTTCATCTTGACTTGGACCCTCTGTCCTTCCTGAACTTGTCTGGCTTTTCTTCTCTCCAAGTTAGGGAAGTTTTCTGTCATTATTTTTTCAAATAGGTTCTCTATCCCTTGCTCCTTTCCTTCTCCTTCTGGTATTCAGATGATACAAATTTTGTTATGTCTCATGTTGTCCTGGTGCTCCTTTACACTATCCTCATATCTTTTGTGTGTTTTTGCATTTTGTTGCTCTACCGGGGTATTTCTTTCTACCTTGTCTTCCAGCTCGCTGATTCTTTCCTCTGCTTCATCCAGTCTGCTTGTAATTCCTTCTAGTGTATAATTTATTTCAGATATTGTATTTTTCATTTCTTCCCAGTTCTTGTTTATACTTCTATATCCTTTTTCATGCTGTGGTAGTTCCCACTCAGTTCCTTGTAGTTGTAACTGAGTTCCTTGAGCATCCTTATAGCAATTTTTTTTTTTAAATTCTGTGTCTGATAGATTGCTTGCCTCAATTTCATTTAGCTCTTTTTCTGGGGATTCTTAACTTCCTTTTGGTTGGGTGTTCCTTCTTTATCTCCCTTTTTTAGGTGCCTTTTTCTGTTTGCTTCTGCATGTCAGGATGCTCTGCTTTGCCTGCCTGTCTTTGTGGGGTAGATTTCTGTTGTAGGAGTTCTGTGGGACTCATTGATGTAGTCTCTTTTTGATCTCCTTGTCTGGATACTCTAAGATTGCCCTTTTTTCCCATTTGTGTGGGCTCTCCTGTTTTACTTGGACTTTGCTTGTTGGTAGTTTCTTTGTTGGTGGGTTCTCCCCTCCAGTGGGCTTACTGGTAGTCACAACCCCCACCTTGTCTTGTATATTGTTATATAGGTGTTGGTTAACAAACTAGTATTACAGACAACCAACCCTATACCAGAAAAGAGAACCCACCCACCACATCAGCAATATCCACCACAATTTAGAAAAGATTAATAAAGATGAAGATAAATTAAAAATATTATAATACAGGACTTAGAAAATGTGAGATGACTAAAAGAGGAAAAAAATGTTTTTGAGCGGGAAGAAGGAGGAGAATTTATAAGAGTAGGGATAGAACTGAAGTGAAGAAAGGGAGAGAACAAAATTTAAAATGTAAGTAAAACACAGAAGGGCAATGGCAAAAATGGGGTAAGAGAAGGAAAGAGCATACTATGAGGTTTGAAGTTAAGTTAAAAAGGTATTAGAACAATGGGAGCAAATTGCAGAAAAAAATCACAGCAGGGTGGATAGCAATGACAGCTGAATCAAGTGTAATAAGGGTGGAAAGGGGATAAAAATATTGTACAAAAGAGAAAAGTGAATATGAGATGTCTACAGCAAAGAAAAACGATTTTGAAAGGATGGGGGAAGCATACTAATAAGAGTAAGGAGTAGAGCCCAGACTGACAGAGGGAGAAAAATGAAAATAAAATTCCTCACAACTCATCAGGGACATGGGGAAGGCAAAATGGAGTAAAACAGGGGGAGAATGTCCTATGGGATTTAAGGTACAAATAGTGAACAATAGGAGTTTCATTGGAGAAGTACAGCAATAACCATGGTGTTTCACCCCACTAGCTACAGTTTACCAAGGTGGAAAAGAAATAAAACTATTATATGAGTGGCTAGTGGGGAAAGAATGTGAGCTGACTTAAGAAAGAAGAGAACTTACGTGAGGTTCGATGGAGGAAAAATAGTGAGAGTAAGGATTAGGAGCATAGGATAGTATGAGAGAAAATAAAGTTTCCAACAGTAAGAAAGGGCAGAAAGATGGCAATATGGAGGTACAACCAGGGAAGATTGCTGTGTGGGATTTGAAATAACAATAATGTAAATAAATAATATATATTTTCATATTATATAATTTTATATCATATTATATAATTATAAAATTATATCTTATAATAATATATTATAATGATTAAATATATAATCATATAATATATAATATATTTTATATATTATACACATAATATATGTGTATATATGTGTATATACATATATGTATACAAATGTGTATATATGTATATATGTTTATATATAAACATATATATAACATTTATAACATAAAATTATATAACATTGAAATTATATAATTTTATATCAGTATATAATTGTATTATATAATCATATATTATAATGATTAAAATCATATATAATTATAAAATATATAATCTGAATAAAAAAGAATAAAGAAATAAAAGACTAAGAGTTGTGAGTTATTTGGAACATGAGTGAAGTGAAAGAAGGAAAATTAAAATGCTGTATGAAAGGAAACAAAAAAAGAAAAACAAAAAACAAACAAAAGAACAAAAAAAAGAAGAAGAAAAATTTAAAAGTCACACAAGTTCTGATGAAAAACAAGATGAAATGTGTCTCAGCTGCTGGTGTTCGCCTTCTGACTTTTTTCTGGATCTGTCTCTGGTTTTCTCTCAGGTCCCAGGTGGCTCATCCAGCTTCTGGCAACAGTGCGTATCCCCTACCCCTGTCTCTAGAGGGAAATTCTGTTGCAATCAAGAGGGTGAAGTCTCTTTGTGTCCCCTGGGAGGCACTGTTTTGTCTTCTGGGAAAATTGTGGGTGCATTTCCCCAGCCCCTACATCTCCTGTCTTAGTCTGTCCTAGTTTATTTCCAATAATGTATAGTTTCTGCTTAAATAGCTGTCTGTTTCACTGGAGGCCAGGGAGCAATTTTTGTAAGAGTGTCAGCTCTCTCCTGCTTCGTGTTGTTTGCAGCTTTGTTGTCAGGGCCAAGTCTGGGCAACACCCTGAATCACTCTTGTACCTTTTCTTAACTTCCTGTTTTTATGGCCTCAGTGAGATAGGGCTCTGGTTCCCAGTGTACTTTGTCTTCCTGTGGGGAGTTGAAAATGAGCCCTTTAGGTGTTAACCTTACTACTTTACTCTTGTGGAAAATCCTCCTGATGGTTGTTAAATCTGTCCAGCCAATTTTGCAGATCTTACCCTGCTCCTGCAGAGGGGCCTGGGCTCAATTTTCCCTTCCCAGTGGTTCCGCCAAGGAAGGGGGCTCACTCCGGCATACAATAATTACAGGTACACAGTTTCCAGCCCACCACCCTCACAGCACTTTGCTGCCCACACTCTCCACTCTGCACCTTTGTATCTGGCTGGGCTCAAGAAACCACATAGCTTTGCACCACTTTGATCAATCTGCCGGGTGCATTGAGTGGGAGCAAATCACACCCACAATCCTCCCTCCTTGTTACTCAGGCAGCTGCGTGCGTGCATGGTCCCTGCCCAGCGTGCCTCAGTTCTCTTTTTGAAAAAAGTTCCTGTGGGCACTGCTGCAGCTCCTAGGCACTGCCTGGCTCTTCACACACTCCAACTCCCTGGCAAGTCAAGAGTTCATCTCAGTCATGGCCAGTCATGGCCCTCCTCTTCCCCCAGCTCCAGGTGAAGCCAGAATTCCTCCCCGCTCCCCCCCACTCTCTTGCACTGTCCCATCCGGTGACCGCAGCTCCAGCTAGGGTGTGCCACCAGCTGTGTGTGTGTGTACAACCTGTTTCTCCCTGTGACTTTTTGCATTCAAGTCACTCCTCGAACAGGTCTGTGGTTTCCCGGCTGGGGAGGGGAAGGAGCCACTAGGCTGCTACTTCTAACCGGGCTCTTCTCTGATGTTGTTCACACAGCAGATGTGGTTTCTGGCGGCACACCCTGGGACTTTCCCTGTCCACCTATAAAACGTCTTTATTGCACATTTTGCAGCATTCTGTGCACACTTTGGCTTCCAGACTTCCTATCAGTCAAGACTGTTGACTGTTCACTTTGTTTCTCAGAAGATCAGCTAAGAGTCCCAGTTGGGTACACAGTCAAATGGGTTCAGCTCCCACCTACTTTGCCATTATCTTCTGAATTTTTGTTCACGTTAATCTTAATATTTTATTTTACTGAACAAAACTTATAAAGAATTAAGAATATGGTTCCCATAATTTGGATAATCTCTGTTGTGTTCTATCTTAAAATTCCAACAAAATGATGAGAGATATAAGGCAATAGTTTGTGCATATTGTAAAGCCTAAATTTAATAAAGTTACAATTAATGTCCAGCTACCTACATATTAGTTCAGTAATAGAACATATAATCTGAAAGATCAGATGACCAAGAAAAGCATAATTCTTTCCTAACTATAAAGTAGTGTCTTTAAAAACCCCATTCTAAGATAATTATTTTCAGCAAGATATGAGAACAAAAATTATATTAAGCAACTAAGATAATGAATGAAGGAATAAAAAATCTTAACTGTAATTAAAAAAAGCAATGAAGGTAGCATTAAATACAATATACTAAATTAGTGACATATTTACCAACTGATGGTACTTTTTTTTAACAAGTTTGCTTATATTTTCAACAAATTATCTGTAAATTTGTTTTTATGTTCTGCAGATTATGTACACAAAAGTAAATTTCTGCCTGGACATCTATCCAACTCCTAAACTTTTTTTATTTTATTTTCTGATTCAAATAATAAAGTCACACCAAATGCTACACTGATTCCAGAGAAAGAATTCAATAGAAGTTCTCTACTGGTGGGTGAAAAAAACATTGTTAGTCTTTGTCTAATTTTTACATCAGTGATACATTGGTATTTGTAGTCTGCTCCCTTTTCTTTCCATCAGCTCAAGAGAAATATCAACTTCTTTACTGTGCATTAGGCCTCTCTCTCCTTAAAAATACTTCCACTCTATTAAGCGCCTTAACTTTTCCTGTTTGCTTATGTTTGCTAAAATGTGTTTGCATAAAACTTGTTCTCTTACCTTGCCTTCTGCCTACTTCATTTTCCTATTTCCAATATCTCTTCTTGTTTTCTAAATATTGCCAATAGAAATAGCATTTGCTAGAGGAATCCCTGAGTCACATCTATAAATTTCTTATTTCTGTATCTTATTTGCATACCAGTACCCCAATAATATTCAACAATCCTTTTAAAATTTATCTCTAACTATTATCTTTAAATATTCGTGTTCTTGGTTGACACAAATAAAATATGAATGTTTTGAACCTACATCAAAATAGTAATATTATCTTAGAGAAATCATATGGTAAAGTTTAAACAGCTAACATTTTGAAAGCATATTAACCTGGATTCAAATATGTTTGATATTGTTTGGTGTTCATGAATAGGTTACTCACATTCTTCCATTTGAATTTCATTTTCCTTACCACTAAGATGGATATAACTGTAACACCAATGAAAAAATTTGAGAGGAACACACACACACTCACACACACAGAAAGAGATGCAAAGACAGAAAGGTGGTCATATGCTAAATGTAGCAATTTTGCTATTTGTATCGAATGATACAAGAATTTAATTTATTAACATGCCAACTCCTGAGTTTTATTATCTGTGTATTAGATTTTGTTTTATTATTAAAAGCACAATTTCCCTAGATCTCTTTACACAAAGAACAGCAAAACGCAGGTGACTGTTTATTGAGCCGGCATTCCAATTAAGAAATGACCCTAATATATACATATTTATCAGTATTTCCTCTTGGTTAAATAATTAGGATCATACTTACAATGAAGTTCTCCAAACAGGAGAGCATTCCCCTCCATCAACTATTAACAAATTGAATATAGCTCTATGTATACTTAATATCCACAGCCTCATACTACTTAAATTTAAAAATGGGTTAATTAATATTTAAAATTAATTGATGATTTTTCATATTTATTTAGAATCTTTATTTTTTAAATAAAAGGACTGCTTTGCCTTAAAGTTCTGCTGCTCATCAGAGTCTGGCAATTGTTTTTCAGAAATGGAAAAAATAATATCCACAAACAGTGTCAAAAGAACTCATGAGCTTATCTTTGATCCCTTATTAAGAAATAAGCACTAGTACAAATTTCTCTAAATCTGGTGTTTTCATGAATTACTTTTCCAAATAAGTTAAACATTTGTATATGGGTTTAAAACTTAGGACAATCTACCTCCTGCTCCCCATTCGGAACACTATCCAAACACCTGGAACAAGAAAGTACAAGAACAGGAAATGCTAACATCAGAATTAATTTTGAGCATTTTGCTTAATGACTTTATTCCAATCAAGATATTTAATAACATTAAAAGTTTACACCTTTATCTCTGGATATCTAATCTTCTGTACACATTTATCATATATATTAATATATGGGTAATACATGAGTTTATTTACCTGAAGTTCATTGCTATATAGAGAGCAATTTGAATCTTTTTTGAAATTTGTCATTAACATTTTTCTTTAACCTAACAGATTTGTTTTATGCTTGATTTCCATTCTGACCTACTTAAGTTTGTGAATTCTAAATTATGATATAAAAGGGCCATTTATCTTAGTTGATAACTTTAAATAACTGAAAAGGCAAAATTTAAAAAATATTTGAGAGAGAGAACTAAATCAGGAAATAGTGGTAGTATTTGTAATTGGAAAGAATGCCATTAAAAACATACATTTTGAAAACAGGTTGTCTTGTTTTAATCTTTATTCTGCTACTTTTGAGTTGATTGACTGCTAAACTTTGCTGTGCCTCAGTCTCTTCTTCCATAAAAAGAGTTGCTATTATAAAAGGATAAACTGAATATCTCAACACAATTCCTAACACATAGTAAGTACTCAATATCAAAAATATAGTAATTATTTTTATCACTGTCATCCTTCCAAAAACTATGTATATATATCAGAAGATGGTTTGATAAATTTTTGATCCAGAGATTTTTAATATAAATGAATACATACAGTATAACATAATGGTATATTTTTACAATCGTTTGGTTTAATTAAAAAAAATGTACACAGACACCTTTTTATGTCTCTTAAGCAATCCAACTTTTAAGCATTTCACGTCTAAGTGTACTTTTTCTCACATTTTTATTTATCTCTATTCTTTAAAAGTAAATATTTCATGATAAAGTACTGAATAACTCTTACACCATTAAAAACTGAATATATCTACCTTGTTTGACACCTGAAGCTTTCTTTACTGTGTTCAGACTCTTCATACTACCACATTTATTCATAATTGTACCCTATGCAAAGGTTTATCCTCCTTGATGGGTATTCCAAAGAATGAAATGTCAAGTTCATTAATATCACATGAGAAGTTATCCATAGCAAACTGATTGGATTAGCAAACTGACTGGATTATAATGAGGGTTCAGAGTTTCATATTTTCTAGCTTTTTGGAGGTTAAGGAACTACCCTGAAACCCAAGTAGTTTGGGTAGTCTTTTAAAACAATAATAATTTCATTTGTTGAGGGATACTTTCTAACTTACTCTTTGTTGAACTTTATGAAACACATGGTATTTGAAGGTTTTAACTCAACACTAGCAGTTGTCTTTACAGCCATTCGTAATTGAATGGGCTGAGTCTTGCAGGTTTGGATGAATAACACATACATATACATATAGTGAGGCTCTAAAATACACATTATTTGAAATTATCTAATTGGTCAGCTACATTAAAAGAATTCTCACAGAAAATCATTCATAGAAAAAGTAAATATGTATTCTAAATATTTTCCAATTAAGTACAATTTATTGCATGCATAACCTTTGTCATTCAAAAATAAATTCATAAGAAGAAAGATAAGCAATTCCTACCACTTTGTTTTGTTAGACAAATACAACTTGAGAGCAAATATGTATTCACTTAATTTATTTGTACTTGACTCTAGTATCATTAATCTCCACTTTACTTCATCATTTCATTCCAATGGTATTATCTCTGATCTTGTAATCACTCCAAAGTTCTCTACCTGTGATATGTTTAATTCCCACAGAGTCTATTTACTGACTGCAACTTTTAGACTTTCTGATTCCATTGTCCTCAATGTATTTATTTTTCGAGTTTTCAGGTCTTCATAGTAATTTAACCCATTGACTCTCTTCTGTCATTCGTTTTCTTTTGAATTTATTTCCTTCTAGAAGCAGTTTTTATCCCATGGTCTGTCATCTAAATTGTGTCCCCTCAATTGCTTTGTCCACTTCCCTGTTGCCTCAGTCTACCAAGGCTCCATTTATAATATTAAAAGGCTGAATTTTGAAGGCTAAAGGGCAACTCTGTCAGTTGTTGTTGTGCAACACACTACTCCAATACCTAGGAGCTCAAAAGAACTACATTTTATTATATCTGATTATCCAATCTCTAGTGAGTCAAGAATTTGAGCAGAGTTTATGTGGGCTATTCTTCTGCTTCATGTAGATTATGGTATTATCTGGATCACTTGTCATTATTTTGTGTGTGGCTGGTCTGGTCTGAAAGGTCCAAGTTGGCTTCACATGCCAGGAGCCTTGGTGGAGACAACCAGAAGATTGGGCTTAACCCTGTCCTTTTCTTCTCTATATAACCCCAGGGCTTCTCCCATGGTATCTCTAATAAAGTAATTGGACATATTACATGGGTCAGAGCTCCCACAGTATTTCAAAAGATGGTGAGTGAAACTCCCAGTTTCCTTTTGTCTGGGCCCAGAAATTGGTACAACATTTCTGCCATATTGTACTGGTCAAATTAAGCACAGAGCCCATCTAGATGTAACAGAGTAAACACCCAACAGGTCTTGATGGGAGAAATATTGAAGACATTGTGGATATTTTTACTCTTTCATATCATTCATTTATTTAATCAATATTTATTTGGCACTAACTATGATGTTAGGTATTAGATGGATACAGAGGATGAAGCAATGACTGGGGAATTTGAAGCCCCTTCATAATGGAGCCTACGTAAACAATATATAAACAAATGGTGGTGCTATGCAGAAAGTAAATACAATGATAATTAAAAATTAACAGCAGTAGAGATACTTTACTATCTAGTAGCCAATATAAAGAGATAAGTCTAAAATATGACAATCAGACTGCCATGGAAAGAGCAAAGGAAAGCACATCTTAGGAGCACAGAACAAAGTCAAAGGCCAGAGTCCAGAAATAGCTTGTAATGCAAGAAAAGGAAAAAAAGTTATGTTTCAGAAACACAATGATTAAGATGAGAAAGGTTGAGAATATGGCCACAGATAGAACTTACATAACCTTGTAGGCCTGTTAAAAAAGCAGGATTGAGTCAATAACATGTTCTAAGCTCTATAATGACAAGAGTTGATTTCTGTTATAAAAGAACTTTTGGTTAATCTCAGAAGAATGCAGGAAGGTCCAAAGAGGAACCACACTGATTGGCCCTGTTTGAAGGTGATTGCAGGACATTTGTAGTAGTCCATGTGAGAGGTGATAGTAGTAGTAGAGATTGAGAGAAATGTGTAAACTAATATATTTTGAAATTAAAATCAATAAGCAGTATCTTTTCTAATGATAGTCAGTAGTCTTGAGCAAACAACTACCATTCCTGATCTCTACTATTTAAACATCCCTGCACTTGCCAAATCCTATAACCCAGGTTTGCAGAAAATGTTCTCACTATAATCATTAATTATATTAAACTTAACAGAAAAAATAGATATTTTCAGTCTTAACTTGTGTCTTGCTAACATGTGACATATTTGATTATTTCATGTACTTTGAAGCACTCAACTTCTTTAATTTTTGTAACACAACTCTCTGAATTCACATATCTTTCAGTTGAAGAATATTTATTCTCCATTAAAAGCCTTCCAAGGCTCTTAACTCCATAACTCCATAACTCATCATATTTAAAAGTAAATTAAAGTTGGGCATTTTATTTTTATTTGTTAATACTTACTCAGAGCTATCTCAACAGAACTGTAGCCTCTAGTTAGCCCTCCATTCTGAAATTTTAGATACATATTTCCACTTGACTAACAAGAGACATGTAATTCTCAGCATCTAACAGACAAAATGTTCTGTAAAACCCTTCCATTACAAAAAAACTGAAATTGCTGAGAAATATTCTTAAAATATTATTAAAATCATTAAGTGTTCATTTTAAACATACCATGCTAAAGTTACACAAAGGCAGTACAATCAGGCTCCTTTACCCTCAGGACATTTGCTGACGATAGCAAATTTGAGCATGTTTTGAGGGCATCTGTGGGCAAGGGGTGCAAAATCCCAATCTCTTCCCCCAAGAAACTGGAACTCAAAGGACTCTATCCATGGGTAAGAGTAAAGCAAAGTAAGCCTAGTCTACACATTCCTAATCCCAAGTGAGTGCAACAAAACCTGCCTTTGGAGTGAGCAGAGTAAGAGTGATTTGGGAAACCATGCTTAAAGTTATAATCACAAGCTGGATTGTTATGTGGATTTTTAACTCAAATTTATATTACCTAGATGATTAAAATAAAACCTTAAGCCATGAATTTAAGTTAATAAGACTCTAGACATTGATGCCAATACTTGCCTATGGACATAAATCTTTCTGTAAAAAGAAACCATCATCTTAGGCATCAAAGTAGTCCCATAATATTTATTTAAAGAGAATGTATATCATGGAATTAAAATTAACAAAAAATACACAGAAACAAAGTACCTTGAGGAGGTGGAAATCCCTTAAAATCATAATTGGAAATACCAGACAGTATAATATAATTACTTTGTTTAGAAAAATAAAGAATAAGCCTTACTACACTTGCAAGTAATGGGAAAGTATTTTAAAAGTGTTATAACAAATATAAAAAAGAACTATACATAATATTTATAAATGAAAGCTAAATTATTTTAATTATAAACAGAATGTATGATTTTAGCCTGTTAAGCAGAGTTGAGGAAAATTAATGAACTAAATTAGCTCAGAAAAAAATGTATTTATAATGCAATACAGAAAAATCAAGAAATAGAAAATTCAGAAGAGAAATTAAGAGACATGGAAAACATAGATACTCGAATGAGGATAGAAAGAAAAGAAGAAAGGTATTATTTGAAGAGCTAATGATGAGTTTTTTTTTTCAAAAATCACCTAAATAAAGGCACCAAACTTAACAGACTTAGGGAGCACAGAAAATCCCTAGTTATAAGTAAAATAAAACCCCATACCTGAAAACATTATGTTGAAGCTGTAGAGTATCAAAAACAAGAAGATTTTAAAAGTAGGTGGTAGAAAAGAAGACATGCACTTTAAAGTGTAGACTTTGACCTATTTCTTCACAGCAGTAATGGTCATCTGAAAACAGTAGAATAATATCCTAATGTGCTGAAAGAAAATAGCTGCTAACCTAGAATCATGTGCACAAAAGAAATATCCTTTAATAATGAGGTTAAAATATTTTTAGAAAATGATGTTTAGAAAGTTCACTAAAGATCATTCTGAATGATGTAGTTTAAGCAAAAGGAAAGTGGTCACAGATTTAGAAGGTCCATAATAAAAGAGGGAATTAAATCTGAATAAGCTAGCATATACATCGATAATTTACAGGTATAAAATTATAATAACATCCAATAGGATTTAATAAAAACAAGAGAGAACTGAAATTCATGGCTTTGTAACAAATGTTGGAATGGTAATAAAGGGACCAAAGTGTTCTAAGATTCTTATTTTGTCTAGCAAAATGGTAGAGGCATTAACTGATGTTTTTAGATAACTTAAGATGCATATTGCACGTGTTTGGGTAGTCAGAGTAGTTAAATTCCAAACTAGTATTAGGAAAAAATGTTGGAATAAAGGAGTAATCCATCAATCCAAAAGAAAATAATCAAAGAAATAAAACAACACAAACCAATTAGAAAGTACAAAATAAGGAGGTACATCTGTACCCAAATATACCAGTAGTTACAGTAAATGTAATATGAATGAAGTGTTAAGTGTTCTGAGTAAAGTAAAGAGATCATCAGACTTTCTGGAAAATATAGAATATACCCACATGCTGTTGAAAAGAAATGCTTATAAAATATGAAACTACTAAAAGCATCAAAAAGAATAGAATAGACATAACATTCAATAACTAAATGAATGCCAAGGTAACTATATTAATGAGACAAAATAGACTTTTAAATAATAAAACATTAAGAAGAATAAAGGAGATTAAGTTATAATGGTAAAAGCTTCAATATTTCAATAACAAAGCAATTTTAAATTCGTGTGTATTTAATAACACAGACTCAATACATGTAAAACAAAAAAAGAGGATGAAACTACAAGAAGGGATTAAAAAAAACTAATACTCTTTTAAATTAATCCAAGTAGAATAATAAGTAAGCAAATTTAAAAAAAGCAACAACAACGAAAAAACCCAACAATTGTATAGATGATTTGGACAACTGAGCTGTCAGAGTTGATCTGATAGATCTACCTTGCAGCCCAAAACTGGAGACTGTTCACTCTTGAATCACACACAGAACAAGGCATCATGTATGGTCCCATTGATATTGCCTTATTTCAGGACTTCACCAATGATGTTGCTGTTACCACTTTAACTACACTCTTTCCTTGAGATTTATGTTCTTCTTATCCGCCACAGCATCCTTTCTAAAATAAAGAATAACTTTTGTAGGACTGATTTAATCATATAAAGTTAAAAAAATTGAAAACCCTTAATACTAACAGGATAAAATCTGATTTTTCTATCATAATATTCAACGATCCTTAAATAGAGTCTCTGCCTTTCTTTCTATCTTTATTTTCTCCCAAGTCCTCATGTATATTTGTGCACCAGCTATGTTAATTAATTCATATTTCTCTGAATACCGCCACCTCTCTATATCCTCCTTACCTTTGCAGGTACTAATACCCCTACCTGGAATATCTTCCCTTGTTGCTTGATAACCTGATTATTTTCTGTATATCCTGGAAGACACAGCTCAAGTGTCATCTTCCGTGAGACGCTTTGCCAGCTCAGTCTTCCTTATTCACGTCTTTACTTTCTACCCTAGAATGGTTTGTACTTCAGTTTTGTAAATTAGCTATTTTTATGTCTGTCTATTGTCTTAGACCATAAACTTACAAGCAGACAAGATTATTTTCTAATCATTCATTTCTTTAATTATTGGAAGTTATATAGGAAGAGCTAAAACATTAAATTCATTAGTAAAACTAGAATTAGAAGGATAGTTTAAAGGTATTTGTTGAAAGAAACAAGAAGAATCAATTAAATAGCTGACAGTGAGAGGAGCAATATAAAAAGTATATGAACTAACACAAAAAGAGTATCAGGTGGGGTACATTTGGTGTGGTAGTCCTAAAACTTTTTAGCATCTTGATGGAAGGGATCACAGGTAGAGTTGTACAGTTTTTGTATTGTGAGCTCAAGAGGTTGACATAGATATCTAATCAAGGATGTGATTGTGTTCTGCAGTACAATCCTGAGTGGTCACATACAATTTTTTTTTAATTAAATGAAGCCCATTGTTAGCATCCAGGAAGTAATTGTCATTAATTATGATCATTGTGGTCATTAAGAAAAGGATTATATTTTGACTACTGTAAATAAAGAGAGAAGTATGAAACACCTTTTAGAAATCTTCCCATCAAAAACAAATAGATTAGGTACGAAGTGTAGCAAGTTTTAATTATGTGGAAAAAAATCACAACTTAGATAAATGAGGCAGGCCATTGCTTCTGATTGAAAATCACACCTGCCTGTATTATAATTTGTAGCATTTTCTTAAGTTTAATGCATGGTATTATGATTGACAGTCAAAGAGGTTCAGGCAAAATTGTTTAGAAACTAAATTTATATACGTTTACTACTTATTTTATTAAATAATGAGTACTCAAACCCTCGTGACTGCTGAGCCTCACATGGAAATGATAGAATTCACCAATCTCTCAATCTGCTTCAAAGTTTCGTTCTAGTTTGGAGGCTGCATTTCATACCCAGAACATCATTTGGTTGCTAACAGTATAAACAAAACAAGTCCTGACAATCTTTTTTGGGAAGCAGCTAGAAAGAAAAACTAAACTCTGTTAATTTCACATGCTAATGCTTTTTTGAGGCAATGAATTTCATTCACTGTCCGTTCTCAGTAGATCAGTTTTCCACCCACAGCTTAGACTCCTGGACCTAATTATAGTCTCTAACCACCTCTTATACTCCTTCTCTGTTGCTGAACGTGTTCCTAAACATAGCTTCTCACGTTGAGAATAGCCATTGGTTTATCACAATATAGGTATTTTATCTGTTTGAACATTTCTTTCTTACAGATCCCCCAGCTGTGGAACCAGCATTTTTGGAAATCCGACAAGGACAAGAACGAAGTATCACTATGAGCTGCAGGGTTCTGAGAGCTTATCCTATACGGGTACTGACCTATGAGTGGCGCTTGGGCAACAAACTATTACGGACGGGTCAGTTTGACTCTCAAGAGTACACAGAGTACCCGGTGAAGAGTCTTTCCAATGAAAACTATGGGGTTTATAACTGTAGCATCATAAATGAAGCTGGAGCTGGGAGATGCAGTTTTCTTGTTACAGGTAAGATTCCAAATATTTTGAATATATATATATATATATATATATATGCAGATGTTTTGCAAATGTATAGAGCATACAATGAGCAACTCAACTGTTCTAGTTGGAATTTTATTCATTTATTTTGAAGTCAAGATATTCAAGTAGTTACGATAGTTTACGTGTCTATAAAATTAGAATTTTATAGAATTCAAGTAAATTTGGTGATGAGGTTGGTTATTTTCAATGTTTCAGTAATAAAATAACATGTTAATTAGCTTTATTTAGGTCAAATTGCAGATATTAATTAATACATATTTTATTCTGCAAGTCTAAAAGCCCCTGTGAACCAACTCTGATTTGAATTCTTTTAAAAAATTTTTAAATAAATAATTTTTTAATTTTATTTTTTGTTCAAATACATTTTTCTCTGTCATCCCACAACCACTTTCCCCTGCCTCCCTCCCTCACCTCCCTTCCTCAATCCTTCCCTACTTTAGCTTTGTCCATAAGTCCTTGCTATATGTTCCTTGACTTGTCCCTTCCCTTTTCGCCGCCTACCCGTCCCTCCTTCCCTCTTGACTCTATTGGTTTCTTTTTTTCTTTCAGTGTTGCTGGTCATATTTTCCTTGCATCTTTGCTCTGTTGGTTAGGTTCTGCTTATAGGTGAGATAATATGGTATTTGTCTTTCGCTCCCTGGCTTATTTTGCTTAGGATAATGCTTTCTAGTTCCATCCATGTTGTCACGAAGTGTAGTAGTTCTTTTATTCTTTCTGCTGCATAGTATTCCATTGTGTAAATGTATCATAGTTTTTTGATCCAATCATCTACTGATGGGCATTTAGGTTGCTTCCAACACTTGGCTATTGTAAATTGTGCTGCTATGAACATTGGGGTGCATAGGTTCTTTTGAATTGGTGTTTGGTGTTCTTAGGGTATAGTCTCAGCAGGGGAATCACTGGATCAAAAGGCAGTTCCATTTTCAGCTTTTTGAGGAAATTCCAAACTGTTTTCCACAGTGGCTGCACCAGTCTACATTCCCACCAACAGTGGACTAGGGTTCCCTTTTCTCCACAGCCTCGCCAGCACCTGTTGTTTGTTGATCTGTTTATGATGGCCATTCTGACCAGTGAGATATGGTATCTCATTGTGGTTTTAATTTGCATTTTTTTCATGGCTAGTGATGCTGAACATTCTTTCAAATGTCTCTGGGCCCTCTGTATCTCTTCCTTGGAAAAGCGTCTGCCCAGGTCCTTTGCCCATTTTTTGATTGGATCGTTTGTCTTCTTGGAGTGGAGTTGTGTGAGTTATTTACATATTTTGGAGATCAAACCTCTAACTGATGTATCATTAACAAATATATTTTCCTAAATGGTTGGCTCCCTTTTCATTTTGCTGATGTTTTCTTTCTCCATGCAGAAGCTTCTTATTTTGATGAGGTCCACTTGTTTATTCTTTCTTTTATGTCCCTTGCTTTAGGGGACATATCAGTGAAAATATTGCTGCATGGGATATCTGAGAGTTTCCTGCCAATGTTCTCCTCTAGGACTTTTATGGTGTTGCAACTTATAGTTAAGTCTTTTATCCATCTTGAGTTTATTTTTGTGTATGGTGTCAGCTGATGATCCAATTTCAATTTTTTGCATGTAGCCGTCCAGCTCTCCCAACACCATTTGTTGAAGAGGCTATTATTGCTCCATTTTATGCTTCTGCCCCCTTTGTCAAATACTAGATGCCCATATAGACCTGGGGTTATTTCTGGGCTTTCTGTTCTGTTCCACTGGTCTATGGGTCTGTTCTTGTGCCAGTACCACATTGTTTTGAGTATAGTGGCTTTGTAGTAGAGTTTGATGTCCGGTATTGTGATCCCTCCTACTTTGTTTTTCTTTCTCAAAATTGCTGCAGTATTCAGGGTCATTTATGGTTCCATATAAATTTTTGAAATGTCTGTTCTATTTCTGTGAGATATGTCATTGTTATTTTAATAGAAATTGTGTTGAATCTATAAATTTCTTTGGGTAGTACGGACATTTTGATTATATTAATTCTTCCAATTCATGAACATGGTATATGCTTCCAATCCATGAACATGGTATATGAATTCTAAATAGCAGAAATAGTGCTTTCTTTTTAATTTTTTCTTAATTATTTATTACCTCTTAATGTATGGTGAATCTCTACTATAAGTTCACAGATAGACAAAGGGAAAGCAGTAAAGATATATTACATATAGTGAATTAGAAATATCAGGACTTTTGATGTCATTATCTTTCAATGTATTAAATAAAAGAAATATCAAGTCTGTATTAAATCTTAGGTATTTATTTAAATTATGGTTATAATCTATATTGCAAAATAAATTTGTGTTATTTTTAGATAGGGTTAAGGCATATACAAAAAGAATATACTCATTGTGTTATTATTTTGTTCTAGGTAAAATAATTTATAATAGTTGGAGTGTTTATGCTAATAAAAGAAGAAACTGTATATTGTATATAATCTGAAAAACAATTTTAAAAATTATGATCAAATCTTTCACGCTTCATTAAAAGTTTTTAATTGCTTCAAGACATTTTTTGCTTCCTGAAATGGAATATTAGATAGATAAAATATAGTTGATTAACCAAAGATGTCCTCTCTGCTGGATCTTATTATTTCTTAATTTCACAATTGTCTTTATTAACTTTCAGTTGAACTTAAAGCTTTTTTACTTTCATTCTTAAAGTGAACTATTAAAACAAAACCTGGCTCTACTCAGTTAGCTCAGTTGCTTAGTGTCATCCCCATATGCCAGGGTTGTGGATTTGATCTCCAGTCAGGGTACATACAAGAATCAATCAATGAGTGTATAAATAGGTTGAACAACAAATTGACATCTCTCTCTCTCCCCTTTCCCCTAAAAAAAATTAATAAATACAAAAAAAATTGAAAACAAAACCTAAAGTTCCTAAGACAGTATTACTTACATGGTGATCTAATTGCTAATTTTTATCCCTAGGAATATTTGAAAGGGAAAGAGAATATAGTCTTTTCCTCTATAGGCTAATTTAAGTGACATGATGTAATTTCATTCCATGTTTATATATTGTCTCAAAGCAATAAGAACCCTTCAAAGACAACTGTTTTTTGTATATTGATACATATGGAGCACCTTTCTTTCATTAATCTGACCAAACAAAACTACTCCATAAAATTAACTACATCCCTTTGGCAGTTTATACACATTCTAATTTTTTGTGTGTGTGACACAGTTTTCTAACTTTAGGCTAATTTAGACATACTGACTCAACAAGATTTTTATCTTTTCCTTATGTGATCCAAATCCTATTTTTTAAACTAGAAGACAATCTGAGACCAGGAGAAAAACTGTCTCCATTTTCCCATTTCAGATCCATAGGGTGCAATAAGTAGATTTTAATAACTCCAGGAAGGAATAAATCTGCTGTGGGTTGCCCTGTAGAAGGAAAGGAAATAGCCCTATGTATTAATTCATTTCCAGTGTATGATTTTACTTTTTAATCTTCAGGTCAACCTCATTGTTTCAATATCTTCACATGCAATCTAAAATAGTTTTGAAGGACAGAAAGAGAAATGATTGAATTCCAAATGAAGTATAATCCAGGCAAATATATAAAGAAAATGATTTCATAAAAACAGAGACTAGAAGAAACTTTGAAAGCCTATTACTTCCTCTACTAAAACATATCAGAAGTAATCCTTATGCATTTCCTACAATCCAAAACCCTTTGAAGCTATACAGAAGAGCTTGAATATAGTATGTGCAAGTACACATATATTTTGATGCACGTATTCATTATCCACAAAACAGATTTTTGAAAACAGTTCTCCTTATTTCTGAGAACCAAATTAACTAAGAAAATTTTAAATTTTTATTGTTAAAACTACTTTACCACATTCAAGATGACTTTTCCACTCATCATAAATATTATATTATCACCCTAAAGTTGGATGTGATCTCATTACACAACAAAATGTGCAGATTTGAGTAAATGGCAATAGCAGCCCTCGCACCTCTACTTATTTTTGTTCCCAGAAAAGCTCAAAAGTTCAGACCTGTTTTCTCTACTTATATCATGTATGGTTGGTGTGTGTGGGAGTATGGGGGCACAAGAGTGGTGTTTGTTCAGAGAACCACAGAGGGATTGAGAATATTTTCCTGAAAACAAAAAAAAAAAGGAAAGTAAACAAAAGTATTTTGGGAACAATGACCAGCCTAGCTAGTAGTGAACTGTAAATGTTAGGACATATTAACTATGATACTACAAAATACTGTGTATTTTTATTTATTTTATTCACTAGTATTGTTATGGTGAAGTTAAGCATAGTTCATTTGTGGTTTAAGTAAGCTTTTTGCATTATGGTAGAAACCCAAATACCATTTATCATGTTTTCCTATGGGAGAATTTTTACAAGTTTTAGGAAGTTTGTATACAGAACTGTATGTAGACTCGTAAATCATTAAGAATTTGATCAATGGAGATAACCTAAGGACCTGGGGGATGATATATAATGGTCTAAAATATGAATAATTAAAGTTCTAGAAGAGAAGAATGAGAATGGGACAAAAAACTTTTTTCTAATACAGGGATTCAAGCATAGTATGGTACACAAAGCAAGAAAAATAAAAAAGAAAACTACATGTAGGCAAACCATAATCTATTTGTAGAAAACTAAAGACAGGAAGTTTTCAAAGCAGCCAGAATCAAAATATTCTAATGATATCCATGACAATTACCTACTTTTAACAACAATGCTAACTAGAAGGTACTGGAATAACATCTTTAAATCTTTAAAATCTTGAAAATACTGTCAGTTTATAATTTTATATTAAAATTATACATTAAAATAGGGTCAAATAAATATTTTTTTTCTGAAAAATAAAAATGAGAGAATTAGCAGTCAGCAAAAGTACCAACAAAATATACCAAAAGATACTCTTCTTACTAAAGGGAAGCACTATCAGTGAAGACCAGGATTTATACAAAAAAAGTAGAACCAAGACCTCGAAACAGCTTAAGTACCCATCAATAGATGAGTGGATAAAAAAGCTGTGGTACATTTACACAATGGAATACTACATAGCAATAAAAAATAAGGAATTCTTAATTTTTGTCACGGCATGGAGGGACCTAGAGACTATTAAAGTAAGTGAAATAAGACAGTCAGTGAAAGACAAATACCCTATGGCCCCAATTATATGTGAAATCTAATGAACAAAATAAAGTAATCCGCAAAATAGAATCAGAAGTACAGAAACATGGAACAGACTGACAGCTGTAACAGGGGAAGGGTGAGGTAGGTATTTGTTGAAAGAAGGTGAAGAAATTAGCCAAAAATGTGTATGTATGCCCATGGACCTGGATAACTGTGTGGGGATTGCCTGAAAGAATGAGGGGAGGTTGAGGGGAACAAAGGAGGAAGAATTGGAACAACTGTAATAGCATAAATAATAAAATATTTTTTAAAAAAGAAGAAGAAATATAAGATCTTTTATTTTATGTTTTCTTATAGTATTTTATGGTTTCAGATCTTAAGCTCAAATCTTTAATCCATTTGAATTAATTTTTTTGTATATGGTAAAAAGACAAGGGCCAAATTTTATTCCTTTGGAAGTGGATATCCAGTTTTCTCAAGAACATTTATTGAAGTGATTGTTCTTTTACATTGTGTATTGTTGGCACCCTTGATGAAGATCAGGTGACCCAGAAATAAACTATAAGTATATAAGTGAGCTCTTAACACACACTCTCACATACACGCAACACAAAGAAATTTTTGGAGGCAATGGGTATGCATCTACAATCCACTGCAGGCAATGGATTGTAGAGATGGTAACATGAGGTATACATATGTCCAAACTTACCAAATTGTATATATTAATTATGTCCAGGGTTCTGTATACTGATTATCTTCAATAAAGCTGGGGGGGAAAATAAAGCTGATAATATCCAGTAAATAAGTGGGCAAAGATAAAAAAACATAAAGTCTTTTCCTTCTTGCAATTTCCCTAATATACAGCCACACAAACAATGGTCAGCAGTTACAGCTTGAGGGCCCACCAACTGTGTTTGTAAATAAAGGTTCATTGAAAATTAATCTTTCCAATTTATTTATGTTTTGTCTATAGCTGCTTTCATGCTACAACAAGAAAGGTGAGAAGTTGTAACAGTAACCATATGGCTTAAAAACCTAAAATATTTACTAACAGGCCCTTCAAGGAAAAGTCAGCCTATCCTTGGTTTTTAGCAAAAATAATAACATTGTAAGTTAGAGCTTATAACATCTTTAGAAATAGAATACCACAACAGTAGCACAAATAATGGGATTGCTTTGACGTATATTGTTGTGGGAAGTGAGAAGTGAATAGAGACTTCAGAGAATCAAGTGTGAAGCAGGATATATTAAGTTATACAGTATTGACTCAAAATAGAATCAATAAGTTAAAGTCACTCAGTTTTAGCCCTATAGAGACTTCTCAAAAGTTTTTTTAAAAAGTGGTGCAGCAAAAGAACTAAAATATATTTGAATCTGCTCAAAATGTCACAGGAAAAGAATAGATGAACAACAACAAAAAGACACTGAAAGGGCAAGAAAATAAAGGGAGTGATGGTAGACTTTAACCCAATTATACAAATAATTACATGAAATTTAAATGACCATAACAGTCCAATTAGTTATTGGGAAAAAAAATAGGATTGGATTTAGAAAAAGAAAACACAAGCTATCTGCAAGATACTGCTGTCTACAATAAACAAATTAAATGCAAAAACACAAAGAGGATGAAAGGGAAAGAATGGAAAAATACAAAAACAGGCGACAACAGACATAAGAAAGCTGACATGGCTATATAAATATCAAGCTAAATACACGTCAACATAGAAAAGTTGTAGGTGCTAAAAAGAGACATTTGATAATAATAAAGGAGGAATTTATAGAAAAGACCTAACAGCTCAAAACATGCCTCTAATAATAGAGCTTCAATTTCATAAATAAAAAAACTGCCAGGAGAAATAAACTACTCCATAGTTAAAGCTGAAGGTTTTAACATCTATGAGTAATCAAGAAAACATGTACCAAGGAAATTGCCAGTTTCAGAAGATCTGGAATGTACCATTAAGCAAATTAAACTAATTGATATTTATAGATCATTATACTCAAAGTTGTAAACTATACTTGTACATTATTTCATGTGCAAATAAACTGCTCACCAAGATAGATAATATGCTGATCAAACATTTGCCCTGTAAGACTGGAAGCAAGACAAAAATAGCCACTCTCACCTGTCACAAATACTGCACTGCAGATTCATATCACTTCCGTAACACAAGAAAAATAAATAAAATGCCTAAGAATAAGAAAAGAAGAAGTAAAACTATTACCATTCACAGATTATGTAGTTGTTTTTATAAACAATCCTAAAAATTTATAGGAAAATTGGTTTGAATTGAGGATAGTTTAACAATAGCATGGGATGCAAAATCAGTATGTAAAATCTATCATATTTCTGAATAATAGATACATAGCTGAAATTGAAATGTAAAAAAACATTTCCAATTATATCGAAATGTGAATAAATTTAATGAAGTATGCACAGGACATACAATGAAAAATACAAAAATAAATTTACTGAAGAAAATGAAGCAAGACCTAAGTAAATGTAGAAATTACCTTGTTCATAAATTGGAAGCATGACTATTGTATTGATGCTTGTTCTCTCCAAATTCATGTGTAGATTCAATGAAATTAGCAAAGCTGCCATCATTATTTTTTTTAATTGAAAAACATATCATAGATTTTGTTTGGAAAACTCAGGTCCAGTAATAGTTAAATATATGTTCTGGTGGAGGGGATTCATACTAACTGATTTCAAGGTTATTGTAAAGCCACAATAATCAAGATAGTCTGGTTACTTCTATTAAATTTTATTTTTATTGTTTATGCTGTTACTTCTTCTCCCACTTCTTCTCCCTTTCTCTACCTTCAGTCAGCCCTACTCTCTCCTTTCCCCAAGTCAATACCCAGATTGTTGTATGTGTCCATGAGTTGTGCATAAATGTTCCTTGGTTAATCCCTTCACTGTTTTTCATCTTGTTTTTATATAAAGATAAACATGGATCAATGAGACGGGATAGAGAAACCAGAAATTGATCTCTGTGATCATGTATACAATACATATATGGACAATTGAGTTTTTCAAAGTCACATGATCCATTGGGAAAATGATAGTCTTCTGAATAAATTTTGCTAGACCAACTGGACAATTATATTTAAAAATATAGAACCATAATACCTCACTCTACCTACAAGATTAATTTAAAATTGATGTAAATATAGATAGATGTACATATAAGAAGATGTAAATATTAGAAGCTAAAACTGTGAAATTCCAGAGAAAACATAGAAGAAAATCTATACAAATTTGGAATATGAAAATATTTCTTAGAATATAAACAAAATAAAAGCACCACTCATTAAAAAGTAATATATCAACATCATCATAACTACAATCTTTTAGCTGTTTAAAAGACATCATTAAGACAAGAACAGGAAAATGATAGCCTGGAAGAAAATATTTGAAATACATGTTTGTGACAAAGGCTCATATCCAGAATATGTAAATAATTCTTAAACTCAATAATAAGGCAAATAGTTTAATAAAAAATTGGCAAAAGACTTGAATAGACATTGCACAAAAGAGCATACAACTGATCAACAATTGCATAAAACTGGTGACCATCATTAGTTACTGAGGAAATGAAACTTAAACCACAACAATATTACACATATTTTATAATGGCTGAATTGGAAAAATCTGACACTGCCAAGTGTTGATAAGAAAATAGAGTAACTGAAAAGATAGAAGAATCAAGATGGTGGAGGAGTAAGTGAAAGTAACACTAGCCTCCTACCAGGGCCAACCTGTGGAGAAATCACCTGGAACAAACGACTAAACAATAGCAAGAAAGGAGCCTTAGAACCTTGGACAGACAGAAGAATCAGCTTTAGCACAACCTAACTGGTAAGGAATGTGGTAGAGACTTGAGAAGGGTGGCGGGGTGCCTAGAGGTGGCAGCACCAGAAGGATATCGAAATGGCCAGTTGGATCCCCCTGAAAGAGCATGGTCTAAACCATAAGCAGGAATCTCCAGCCTATATCACCAGAGCCCAAAAAGTACACAGAAAACAGCCAGCTGATAAAAGCAGCAGGGTTGCTCTCTGCCAGACAGGCAGCTAGAGATGCAAAGAGCCGTTTAAAGGGCCAACACATAAATATTTATTTGCAGCCACTTACCCAGGTCTCCGGTAAAGGCTGGGGCAGAGTAGGTTGGCGATGCTTGAGGAGAGAACAGTTAAGGAGTCTTTCCGAAAAGTACTGCAAGAGTAGCTGTCAGAATTCCAGTACTGACTCATCCTCCATAGGGGAGCAGCCATCTGGCTCAGGAAGACCTCTTCCCTGAGTGGCAGCAGCAGGAGAGAACCCAATAGCCCTGCCCCCAGGAAGGACTCTGCCTGCCCTGTGGTGTCTCTAGGCCGGCCTGCTGAGTACAGAGTGGCTAGATTAAAGCTGAAGGAGACAGCCACAGACAATAGATTCCTCAAAGCTTTGAATAGACTGCCTAAGGTCAGACAGGAACAACAGCTGACATCATCAGAGGCAGATCCAGATAGAAAAAAACAGTGGTCTCCTACCATAGAAGTTCACACTACAAAGTCAGGAAATCAAGACACATCAATTTAAGAAGCAGAAGCAAAAAAGAAGAGTCTCACAAATAATGGGAAGACAAAGAAACACCCCCAGTCAAAGAGAAAGGAGGAATCCCCAGAAAGAGAACTAAATGAAAGAGAGGCAAGTAAACTATCAGATACTGAGTTCAAAACAATTGTTCTAAGGAAGTTCAATGAGCTCAGTGAACTCAAAGAGAATTACAAAAAAACTACAGGGAAACTATGAGGAACTTACCGCAAACTCTATCAGTGTGAAAAAAGACCTAGAAATTATCAATAAGAGACAAGAGGACATGGAGAATACAACTTCTGAATTGAAGAACACAGTAGAAGGAATCAAAAGCAGGCTAGATGAAGCAGAGGATCAAATCAGTGAGCTGAAGGATAAGGTAGGAAAAAAGCTCCCAGAAAGAGCAAGAAAATGAAAAAAGACTCAAAAAGAATGAAGAGGTATTGAGGAAAATGCAGGACAACCTGAAACGTAATACTATCCGTATAATAGTGACACCAGAAAGAGAAGAAGAGGAGCAAGTGATAGAGAACCTGTTTGAAAAAGTAATGATGGAAAACTTCCCTAATTGGAGGAGAGAAAAAGTCACGCAAGTCCAGGAAGCACAGAGGGTCCCATTCCAGAGGAACACAATGAGGCCCACTCCAAGACACATCATCATTAAAATGGCAAATATCAAAGACAAACAGAGAATCCTAAAGGAAGCAAGGAAGAAAGAGGTAGTAACATACAAGGGAGCCCCCAGATGACTAGCAGCTGAGTTCTCAACAGAAATACTGCAAGCCAGAAGGGAATGGCAAGAAATATTCCAAGTCATGAAAAGCAAAGGCCTACAACCAAGATTGCTCTACCCAGCAAGGCTCTCAATTAAAATTGAAGGTGAAATACGAAGTTTCCCAGACAAAAGAAGGCTAAAAGAATACACCTCTACCAAACCAGCACTACAAGATATGCTGAAGGGACTGCTTTAAGATGAAGAAAAAGAGTCTATTTAATACCCAGTTCCTTTCACAGTCATCAATACTTGATATTACCAATATTTTAATTCTTATTAATCTGATTGTGACAATGATGTGCTATTTTAAGTGTTACTTTATTATTTGTTGAAACTATACCTGTTTTGATATATTCTTGCCTATTTCTATTATTTTTAGAAAGCATTAAATGACTTCTGGGTATTTTTCATCCATTTTTTTATTAAATATTTGTAGAATTTTTTCCCTAAAACAACAAAAAACAAAACTATTAACCCTTTTTTGATGTGTTGCAAATACTTTCCTATTCTATACTGGTCCTTTAACTTTTTTTATATGTATATTACTGTATAGTCTTAAATGTTTAATATAATCATATTGTCAATATCTTGCTTTATAGCTTCTGGGTTTGAATATGTTACTTCAGAGTAGGAAAAATATTAGTTTGTATTTTCTCCTAAAACTAAAAGTCCTTAGATTTCACATATTGATTTTTAACTCACCTGAATATTTATTGTATGATGTGTAAAATAGGGCTCTATATTTGTTTTATTTCACGTAATAGTGGTCCATGCACCTTATTTGTTGAATAAGCCTTATTTTCCCCATTAATTTGAAATATCAATTTAATCATATATTACATTGTTAGACAGAGATATACATTTGTTCCTAGAATGGGCATTTTATTTCATTGATCTACTTGATTATTTCTGTGCTCGTGTCATGTTGTTTCAATTGCTGAGACTTTATAATGGATTTAAATTTTGTAATAATTTATGATGGATTTGACATTAAAAAAAATAAAGAAATAAAATCAATCTGCATTAAAAAAGAAAAAGAAAGAAAGAAGGAACTCCTACCTTTTGGGACAACATGGATGGAACTGGAGAATATTATGCTAAGTGAAAGATGCCAGTTCGTGAAAAACAAATACCATATGATCTCACCTATAAGTGGACTCTATTCAACAAAATAAGCTAACAAACAAAATAAACCAGAGGCACGGAAACATGGAGCAAACAAAGTGACCAGAGGGGATAGAGAAGGAGGACAATGGTGGAAAGAAGGAGAAGGGACTAGACAAAGAACATGTATGAATGGCCCATGGACATGGACAACAGAGTGGGAATTGACTGTGGGAGGGGGGTTGGGATGTGATGGGTGGAGGAGGGCAAAGGGGGAAAAATTGAGACAACTGTAATTTTTAAAAAGAAAAAGTTAAAAAAGAAAAGAAATACAAAGACAAAAAAAAGAAAGAAAGAAAATAGAGTAACTGACCTTCCGATCCAGGGATCTCACTGCAGGAACTATACCCTAAGATCCTGAATCACCAATTCAAAATAACCTATATACCCCAATGTTTATAGCAGTGCAATTTACAATAGCCAAGTGCTGGAAACAGCCTAAGTGCCCATCAGTAAATAAGTGGATCAAAAAATCATGGTATATTTACACAATGGAATGTTATACAGCAGAAAGAAAGAAGGAACTCCAACACTTCCAGATGGCATGGATGGAACTGGAGAGCAGTATGCTAAGTGAAATAAGCTAGGCAAAGAAAGACACATACCATATGATCTCACCTATAAATGGAACTTAATCAACAAAACAATCAAATGAGCAAAATAGAACCAAAGAGTCTTGGAAAGAACGAATGGACAGTGAACAAGAGGAGGAGGGAGGAATATAATAGGATAAAGAAGAGGAAGTGTTAGAGGTGAACAATGGGGAAAAGGTGGAGCAATTGTAACTGAACAATAATAAATTTTAAAAAATGAACATCTTTGGTTAAAAGCTTTACAAATATTTATCTATTTTAATTCAATAAACCATTTTCTAATGTATAATTTAAACAGAATAAAAAAGAAAATAAACTGACTGAAACTATCACACACTGCTTCTGGAAATGTAAAATGGCATTACTTTTTTGAAAATACCCTGTTAGTCTTTCATAATCTTAGAAAAGCACTTACCAAGTATCTGGCTATTTCACTCCTCGGTGATTACCCAACAAGAATGAAAGTGTATGTCTATACAAAGAGTTATGCACAAACTTTAATAGCAGCTTTACTTGTAACAGCGTCTAACTAGAAACATCCCAAATATCCATTAACAGGTAAAACGATAAACAACACGTGCTCTACTCATGAAATAGAATTTTACTCAGTCATAGTAGGCTCAAAAGCTACTGATACACTTTCATGGAAGAATGGATTTCAAAAACAATATATTGACTAATCAAAACTAGACATCAAAGACACATAGTTTTTTATTTAATTTCTATTAATTTCCTGAACAGGCAAAAGGAATATTTAGTAATAGGAATTATATTCTTATTTGATTAGGGTGATAGATTACAAAGGGGGCAGTGGTTAACTTTCTGTGGTGATGAAAGTCTCTCTTATAGGGATTGGGAATGATGATTACATAGTAACATATTTTTCTAACTCATCCAAACATGTTCTTAAAATGTGTGGATTTTATTATATTTAAATTAGATCTTAGTGAAATATTACTGAATAAATGGGTGATAATTGCTAATTAAGGTAGGTTTGGGATTGGTAAGTATTTCATAATATAAATAGCATTCGTTCTATTTAATGCTATCATGTATATAATTTTTCTAATCGATATTGTGTTAATATATTCAAGGTAATTTTTTTAATGAATTGTTCCTCAAGAACGCTTTACTCATTTTTTTCTCCTAACTTCTAAATTACTTTCCTTTAGACAAAGACACTAAACTGGTTGTCTTCACAGTATTTCCCCTCCCAAGGATAACTATCAACTTTTCTCAATTATTCCCCTACTTTAAGAAATAATGACTGTTACATTTAGAATATAGAATGATCTAATATGTTGGCAACAAAGGTCATCAAAAATATATGAGTCAGGTTTTGGAGGATTAATACCTTGTAAGTAAGACTGTCACTGCTGAGTAGAATAAAGGGAACACAGAGATATCAGCATAACAAGGTAGGTCAAAGGATTCCAAAACCATTTCTCACTGTTTTCTGATATTATTTGGGGCAGGAATTAGATCTTGTTTGTAGAGAATAAGAGGATAACAGACTGACATCACACATAGTTTTCAGTGAGAGGAAAAAAAACAAACCTTCCTAATATGCGCTAACACCAGAAGAATAAAACAAAGAGACCCAAATATGAAAATGAATACAAATACACATGAATATTATATGTTTAGCACTTCTTTTCTTTTTCAGGGTATTTTTAGCACTTTTAGTACAGTTGGATTTTTTAGTAGATCTTGGGTGGTAAAAAAAAAAGCAATCTGTGAAAGAATCAGGAGCTATTGATTCTGTGGATTCAAAGCCATCTTCCCAACCTCCCAGTGTATAAGCACCTGACCTCTGTCCATCATCCTGAAGGGATGATCAGTGGATGCCAACAGTATGAAACTTGTTGCAAACGCATGTCCGAAACCACACTTGAGGTGATCAGGAGAGAGACTCCACAGAAAATTGCCCACAAATTGATCCATTCTCTTTTCCTCAAGGGAGATTTTGTGACAAAGCTGTAAGTTGAGAAAGTCAACAGAGGTTTTCTTTTCATAAATTCTTTTTGGGTTTCAGACCAGAGTATATAACCAAAGTCTTATAATTTCTCATTACTTAAGAAATCTCCTTTCATTATTCTAATGAACGTTGTCTATTTCTAAAGAACTTGTCAAGATGACAGTTACTGAAAGCCTCAGGATTTAACTGCAAGCAGAAATCTGTTTTGCAGTCAGATCCAGACCAATGCTTCTTAGCAATATGATAAGAACTGTTATTTATGCTCTAATCTTTTTCTTATACTATGAGTCTTGTTCATAGATCTTTCAGTTATTCTTAGAGAGTCACAGCAATTCAGTTTCAATAACTAGATTTCTTTATTCACATCTAAATCCACTTTATTAATTCAAGTTATATGTTTGAGTGAAAATAAATGTTCCTAGAAGATAAACAGTATACCTTCTGGGCTCCTCTCCAACTCACTTGAACACCTCTTGCTCCCTGCCTACATGTTATTCAGCACATTCATATTCACCAGTGGACCACCCACATGTGCAGCAGCAGCACTTGCCAAAAAGTTAATGTGGCCCATAAGTATACCCTTGAACATTCAGTTCTCCCAGCCTGAGAGCCACTGGGTCAGTTCATCCATCTGTTCCCCTCCATCCACACACCGCAACCAAAGCTCCTTTCAATGAACACGAAGCTTTTAGATATTTTGTAACGATTAAGTTTTTAGGAAATGCATAGCTTTAAGAAATACATTTATTTGCAGCTTATTATTTATTTATTATATCTGAGTTAAATCTTTATTTGTATTTGTATACATGTAGTTCTCATTCTAGATATTTAGTTAATCCTTACTTTTATTAAGTTCTGGGTTGATGGTACTTTCAGGTAATGATATAATAAACTAATTCTGGTTGAGTCCCAGGGTTAAATTATAATTTAAGTTTCTTTACTCACAGTGGGAAGAGTAGGGATCTTTTTTCGTTTAGTGAAAGTAGCATCTTAGGAAATCCACCAGCTAAATCCATTAGCCTAGAAAGAACTATTTTATCCCCTAGACTAAGCTTTCTCTTAATGCTTCAGAAGCCGTAGTTATGAAATTTTCTGTGACCATGGAGAACATGGGAAGCAGGCTTATGAAGTCATGAATAGAAAGACATCAGTGAAAATCATTTTGTGGTAGTTTCATGAGAACTCATCCATCTACACAGACATATTTGTAGTATAAAAAAGAGAAAAGAAAAATCCAGTATCTGAAGGATTTTACAAGACTGAACAAAAATAAATTGAACCTCTGAAATCGAAATATTACATTGTCTGTGGGATTTTTCCCTTGTTTTGACATAACCTATCTGAAATTTTGTATATCAGTATTTTTGCACACACTTTTTTTCAGTTACAGAATTCAGATTCACGTAGAATATCTCCACACTACACACAACCTCAAGGGAGAAATATGTTGCCTGTTCCTTGACTGTCCTTTTGATGGAAGCTGGAATAAGAAAAGAAGAATAAATAGGAAAGCTGAAGTGGCTGGCTTTTGGATTAATGTGAGAAGTCTTTGTGGGTTGCCAGAAAAAGCAAGGAAAGTTTTGGAGATTTATAAAAATATAGGCCCTAGTAAATAAGCAGAGATTTTTGGTTATTCCATATATTGGCTCAAACATATTCCTGTATACTTAAGGGGATGCAGATACTAGTTCTGTTTCCTTTCTGTCCATGTAACAATTAACAACTGAGTTTCTAAATTGCTAGATACTTCAGTGGTTTGATTCTCCAGCAGCATTTCTTAGGTGTGAGCATAGAATGAGCCAGGGGAAACAGAACTATTCAGAGAACAAGGGTGTATTATTCACTGTCATGGGAAGCACCATGTGGGGTGCTCCTGGATCTAAAGGTTATTGTCTGTAGCCAAATGAGGAGGGAACAAGGCTCTGAATCCCGTGAAGTCTGTCCTGGGGTTGTCACGGATGGGGGGATAAACATGAGTCCTCGCAAACACTTCTCTGTTTGCCAGGAGAAGGGACATGGCTCTTCCCTCTACTGGAGAAGGCCCTGAACCCCCCTGTCCAAAGGCTTTTATCGAGAACCGTATGCACAGGGGTATGGATGCAAAGCTCAATCAATGTCAAAAGGCTATGTTTACTGAAAACAGACAGAGATCATAGATAACAATTGGAAGAACACAGGAGATCTGCCTCAGGTCAGGGTCTATGAATAATGTAAATCTCCTTCCCAGTGTGAGCTAATTATCATAGCTTTTGAGGGAAGAACAAAGCATGCTTAGAGGAACTTCTAGGCCTGATTGTCCCTAGGAACCACGTGATCCAGTTTAGGGCTGTAGCTGCCTTTAGTATTGTTTCAAGCCTGAGCCAGGCAGGTGGGGCAGAGCCACCAAAAGATGAGGAGACTTCTTTCAGATAGAATGAGGACTCCGGCCATGTCCAAGCCAAGCCGAGGGGTGCGGGCCTTTTTGCCCTTTCTTTGTGTTCCCCCAAGTCCTTGTCCGCTGCCAATATTGGCTCTGTCTGTGTTAGGTCATTCCTCCTCTTGAGAGATGTTACTTGTCTTTGACTAACCGACCATCCCAGGGCCAAGCAGAGTGATGCTAGGGGGACAGGTTTCGTCTCCTCAGTATCCTGTTTTCCCAAGGCCTCCTTGATTATTTCCAGCTTGGGGCCCTCATGTCTGTCAGTGAGGCTACAGACCCTGAAACCAGACAGGGCGTTCCCAGCAATTCACTATTACCTCCAACCAGGAGACTTGCAACAAGGATGCAGGCACTACAGACAGGAGATTTGTGCTTTTCCCAGGAATTGCAGACCATCTATATAATCTTTTCTTTGTTTGTTTAATTCTGTATTTGCTTCTGTCTTGTGAAATTTAATGACATCTATGGAATTTCTTCTTCAAAATCAAGTATGTCTCTGCTCCCCATGCTGCCATACACATGCATTTGTGGGAGCTGGCTCACTAACACACACGGTTCTGATATATAAAAGAAGTGGCACAGTTCTTGAAAGGATAGCCTATAAATCTTTACATACAAGCAAAGAGAATCACGAAGGTGACCTAGGGCGAACGTTGTGACATAGCCAAATGTAGCCCTTCAGATAGCCACTCTGACCTTGTGCTTCCCTCACCCACTGACACTTGACATGTACTCTTATTAATTAAAGGTATTTTTAAATATAAATTGAAACAAATAGATTTGTATTCTCTCTGACTTGGGAGTATTTGTTGTAGTATTTCCAAAAAGATATTTCTAATAATTTTATTTTATCTTGACATTCTCAAAATAATATACAGTGAAGAAGATTGGGATCAGATCCACTCAGTTTGAAAACCAGCTTTATTTGTATATTTAGGTGAGTGGCGTAACCTCTCTTCTTTCTGATAAAATATTCATTTGGATCTTTTGAGGGACAATCTGCAGGCCAGACAAGGATAGTTGTCTGTGTCAGTACAGTAGTTATTATCTTATTAACCTTCAAGATTTGCCGGAGGGTCACCGATTTGATTCTCAGTCAGCACACGTGCCTGGGTTGCAGTTCGGGTCCTCAGTGGGGGGCATGCAAGAGGCAATCACACATTGATGTTTCTCGCCCTTTCTTCCTCCCCTTCCCTCTGTCTAAACATCAATCAATCAATCAATCAATCTATCTATCTATTTTTAAAATTAAAAAAGATTTAGAATGTAAGCCAAGTAATATCCCTTTGCACATTTGTACTTCCAACCTCTATAAAGACTAAAATAAGTTAATATTTTTCAAAGTACAGTGTAAACTGTAAATTCTTACATAAATTTGAAATGCAGTTTTTATCCCTCAAGATTTTTCTTGCTCCTTAAGTCTATAGTTGCAATGCTAAATTAAATAGGATAACTTTTAAACAGTAACCCCATGCATAAAATTCTGATATGTGTACCAAATTCTGGATAGGGTATTGGCAAGGAAAGGCCCTTAGGCAAGAGCTGTATACAAAAGGACAGTTGAAGTGTAGAATTAAAGACCTGCCTTTTCTCCTTTCTCTTCATACAGGCCTCTCCTTTACCAATAGTCAATGATCTCTGTTCCCAGAGGAGCTCTCCAGATTACTTTTCTTTGGAACATGTGGCTTTTATACACAAGATTTATTTAGATATTTTTAGGCAAAATATCAGTGAATTTACAGTTTTTATTTCTAAGCTTCCTCCAAACTCTTACCAATTTTCTATTTGCATGCCAAATATGAAAGTTAATCATTCATCAAGTCTAAACCATCTTTTAAAAATTTTGGATCAGATTCTAATTTAAGCCTATTTTGAAAAAATACTTACTCATATTTTACATCACTTTTGGCAAAATATATTCAGGGTCATAGAGTAAAAGAGCTATTTATCTAAGTGGGAATCTTATCAGGTAAATGAATATGTTTATTTTATACTACCCAAGACATTTATAGATATTTGTTATGTGAAGCAATATTTTGTGTAAATATTTTGTTTTGAAAGCTAATGTCCAAAAGGGGTCAAAGGTGACTCATTGTGTTAAAATACAAATTGCTTCCAAAAAGGTCATTTTGGGGACTGAGGAACCTAGTTCTTTAGCAGTTTTAATTTGAAAAATGCATAACATACAAAGGAAATGATAATGTGACCAAAGCAACTATACCTTACACTTTGGCAAATTTAAAAGCATTCAATAGAGATCTCAGTGATTTATAAAAACTAAAAGTATTGTCAATAATTTTATTATTTGACCAATCAGTACACTTGATCTCCAGAACTATGAATTCTAAGGAAAGCCTTGAGTGCTAACGTGTGGTCACTGGGCAGTTTGCTTCAGTGTCGTTTCCTCAGTCCTGACTCCAGCAGAAGAAAATTGATCCACATAAGGGAGGAATAAAACCAGTTATGTTGTGATTTTAAAATAATGTCTTAACAATGACTGGTCACTTAAAACCATATTGGCTATCTCTAAATGGGAAAAGAAAATAATAGATAAACATATCTCCACCTCAAGTACAAAGGTATTTAACCTAAAGGATTTAGTAAGGTTATATTATTATGTCTTATATTTTTTTTTTTACGAACTCCACTTAATCATTAACAGAGAGACATTGTTATTGCCTTCACAGCTGTATAATTTAGTTGTTATGTTTTTGTTTCCTGCACAGCTATTGACAAGTTATTCTTGTTGAACAAATTCTTGATGGCATTCAGTTTTATTGTTGCTCTGACATTCACCTTGATTCTAGAATAAATTGTTCTTTATCAGATACAAGAGTTGCTTTTGTTAAGTATTACATATTTTCCATTTCTTCTTCATATTAGTTTACCACATTTCTAGTCAAATGAGAATAGGTATAATCCATCAATTCAGTGATAATTCCTTTATTACTTACTATCAATGAGATAAAGACTAATATTAAATATCATATGATTGAATATCAAATATAGGCAACACAGACGAGTACATTGATTCCTTTAAAACAATTGCCTTTGACTTCACTAAAGTAAACCTATTTTTCTCAAAGTAGTCCTTAGGCCTTACTTTCATAACATTTTTATATGGCTTTACATCAGAACAATAACCTCTCAGAAGAATAGTACACCAAGAGGTAATTGAATTTTTCACTCCTTTTCCAGGATAAGATGCAAACAGTTCTTTTCCATCTCATTTGGAAACTCTAGTGCCCATTCTGTCTCTGAAGAGCGAAAATTTAGGAATCTACCCACAGTATCCACTTGTTTTTATGCACTAATTTTTGAATTTATCAGTCTTTATTTCAAATATCCTATATCTTTTTTATTATTGTTCAGTTACAGTTTGTCCCCATTTTTCTCCCTTTACTCTCTCCTGCGCCACCCACCCCCACCTGCCACATTCAACCCTGCCCCCACCCATCTTTGTCCATGGTCTTTTGTTTTAAACACAGTATCATCTTACTGGTTTCTGCGAAGAGTGTTCCACTTATCTAATCTATTTTCTTCTTACCTACCAGTTATAATTGTAAAATATAAAGTGGATTTATATCATATTCCTGATTAAAAACTTAGAAAAATACCAGTTTCTAAAGAAGCATTTCTCCTTTTTAGTATGACTCAAGAGTCATTAATTTCAAGAAAAGAAATAATTATGATTCCAACAACTGCAAGTTCTCTCTTCTTCCCTATGAAGGAATAAGAGAGTTACATTGGTTTTTCTGTATATTATGTCTAATAAATTATAATGAGTAATTCACAGCCTTAGTCTATGTGTCCAAACACAGTATGATTCTGACTCCAAAGCACTTAACTGTGTTGGTTAGCTTCCACTAAAAATTCATACAGAGAGCTGTGATTCCAATGACTTTTAGAAGTCTTTTGTTTGTTCTCTTTTAATTAGCATATCATCAATGTTTCAGTTTTCCATGGATTTCTGTAGCTACTTCTTGCGTACCAGTAAATACAGTTTCGAAAAGTTTTAAATTGTTATCAATATATTCTGTTTGATACTTTGCAAGTGTGTTTTTGTTAAATTCCTTCATTTTTACCATTTTTGAATATTGATTTAATGCTCATTTAATTATTTGATATCACTGAGTTCTTTCACACTGAAAAATGAAAATCAGTAGATTCATTATAAAATTTTCTTCTCCTACTGAAGTGAGTACTGGTTAAAATAATTTGAGAACAAGTGAACTATAAGGTAAATATAAAACATCTTATCCTATCAAACAGGACATTTCATAAATTAGCAGGGACCTGAATTCTTATTTAAGTACTTGTGTTGTATCAGCCATTGTGATTAGAATTGATGAGAACATTTCTGGTCTTCAAAAGTGCACACTCTGATAGGAAAGATGGGTACGGCATGGTACAGCCATACCAGGTCTTGTGAGAGTTTTAAAACATTGACTATAATGTATATTCATTTTTCTCCCTCTAAGGTCATACCTTAACACATTTCCTCTTTTCTTATCTCTCCATGAACCAACCTTATCTGTCTGAGGATTTTCTTCTTTAAGAACAACAAAAAGACATTAGATATGTCTTTTGTAAAGCCTAACTTTGGTCCCAATAGACAATATTTATTATTCTTTTATAGGTCCCATAGTGTTTGTTTACTATTTTCTATTGCATTTTTTAATTGGTTCATTTCATATGTGTTTATAAATTCCATTTTCATTATCTGTAGTTATCCATTATCTGTAGTCTAATTCTACTGTCTATTGTCATTCTTAATCACACATAGAGGAACATTTTCTTCTGTGTTACTAATGTTGTATTTCGAATTCATAATTACTGAGGTTTGATTTGGAGAAATCTTTGCAGTCTAAGTGAAAGCATGTCCTTTAAGAGCAACTTGATGTTGGATCTACTGAAGCACTCCCGGTGGTCTCACTAGCCAAGGATGATATTTTTGTGAATGTAGTGTTTTTGTCATCTTGTTTTTTTCTAGGATACACTGTGTCTGAAATTGCTGTTTTTACTGATCTTGACCAAATGTATTGGCCTCATTTCCAGCTTCTCAGCTTGGACAGGCTCATTAGCCTCATCTTTTATGTGCCAAAAGTCCAGCTCAAGGGTACAAAGCAACAACGCTTATTTTTCTCCCTTGGATTCTTATTTATTATTTGGTTTTCAGTTCTTTGTTTTTGACCCTTGAGAAATAATTGTTTTTCTTGCTTGTAAGCCTAAGTATGTAAAAAAGATTTTTGTTAAATTTTAAGCTAGCATTTTCAGACGAGAGGAGTGATATGCTCTTATTATAAGAAGTTCATAGCTTCTGATTTTTTATTTTGAAATTTACACATATCTTATTCTGCAACCTCAATTTAATCACTTTTTTACAGCTACATGCAAAACAGAATGCATGTACTTTTACATAGGTTCTATTTAAAATTTTGAATGATAAATTTTCCCTATGTATACTTTAAGAACATTTTTTAAACTTAAGATCTTTATGTAATCATAAATAATATATCTAAAAATTATCTGCCACTTTAGATAATGAATGTAGTTCTAGTTCAGTTAGTATACTTAAATGAACAATATTGCAGAAGAAGAAAACTAGAATATAAAAGAGAAAGAATATTTTTTGGCAAGCTAGTTGAAAAGACAAAAAAAAAAAAAAAGACCTGGAGGATTAAAAAGAAAAGAATATTATGATTTTATTTTCTGTTCAACCAGCAGGTATCATGTTTGGTTGTAAGACCTAGGATTCTTGTAAAGATATATATTCTTGGTATTTAATGAGGTTCTTACAAAATGAACATAAAAATCATTAAATACAATTTTCTCTGAAATCACAGAAGAAACTTGTGTGTGTATGTTTTTTAAATTTTAAGATGAATTTCTCAAATGAAATCAGAAATATTTTTTCTATATAATGTTTACCCAAAAGAGATTTAGTACAAATTATGCTCAGAGACATAAGCTGATATATCTATACTTAACTATTATTACTCAAAAATTTTATTAATAATTAGTTTTTGCTGATCAATATTATTATGCACCATCTGAAAACATTTTTTCACCTTTCATGCTAAAGTGACACAATTTTTCAACTAAAATGAAACTTTATTTATTTTACTTTCATGAATCAAAGTCAAAATTTTAAATGGGTCCTGCTGCAATTGATTATTTACTTATATCAATTTCTGTATATCAACATCATTTCTATACTATTTATAAATTTCTTTGTTGCAAAAGACATTGGAATTTATCATCTATAAATTATTTTCTAATATATTAAAAATTATATATCATGTCAGTCATGTGAAATGAAGATATGTTAATGCAGATAAAATAAAGTATTTTTAAAAGATACATTGGAAAGCCTTTGTAATAGGCTGCAATTAAATACAAAAATGATGATGGAATTTTACACTACAACTTGATCTATTTAGATTATTAAAATGAGAATGAGATTGTAGCTTAATTTTACTTACTTTTTATTGAATTTATTGGAATGACACTGGTATAATACATCAACTGTATCTATGTTGTATTGTGTGTTCATCCCAAGTCAAGTCTCCTTCCATCACCATTTACCCAACCCCCCCATCCACTTCTGCCACCTCCTATTGTCTTTCCCTCTGGGAATCACCATACTTTTGTCTGTGTCCATGAGGGTTTGTTTTTTTTTTTCCTGCCTAATCCCTTCAGTTTTTTAATCCAGTCCCACAACCCCCTCTCCTCTGACAGCTGCCAATCTGTTCTCTTTATCTACAAATTTGTTTCTACTTTGTTAGATTATTTTGTCCTTTAGATTCCACATATAAGTGAAATCATATGGTACTTGTCTCTCTCTGACTGCCTTATTTCACTTAGCATAATCCATGCTGTCCATCCATCTAAGCTGTCCATTCATGCTGTCACAAAAGGTAAAATTTTCTTCTGTTTTACAGCAGTGTAGTATTCCAGCTTTTTTACCCACTCATCTCCTGATGGGCTCCTGGGCTGCTGACAAATCTTGGCTATTGTAAATAATGCTGCAGTAAACACAGGGGTGCATATGTTCTTTTGAATTAGTGTTTCGGGGTTCTTCAGGTATATTCTTAGAAGTGGAGTCAGTGGTCATAGGCAGTTCCATTTTTCATTTTTTAAGTAAACTTGATACTGTTTTCCACAGTGACTGAACCAATCTGCATTCCCACCAACAGAGCACAAGGTCTCCCTTTTCTCCACAGCCTCTTGAACACTTAGTGTCTGTTGACTTATTGATGATAGCAATTCTGACAGGTGTGAGAGGAGATATTTCATTATACTTTTAATTTGCATTTCTCTGATGATTTGTAACATTAAGAATTTTTTCATATGTCTATTGGCCATCTGTATGTCTTCTTTGGAGAATTGTCTATTCAGGTTCTTTGTCCATTTTTTAATTGGATTATTTGGTTTTTTTAGTGTAGAGCCTTATGAGTTCTATATAAATTTTGGATATTAACCCCTTATCAGATGTATCATTGGCAAATATGTTCTCCCATTCAGTGGGTTGTTTTTCATTTTGTTGATGGTTTTCTTTGCTGTGCAAAAACTTTTTAGTTTGATGTATCACATTTGTTTATTTTCCTTTTGTTTCCAATGCCTGAGGAGATGTATCAGAAAATCTGATACATTGCTAGAAGAAATGTCTGAGATTTTATTGCCTGTATTTTCTTTAGAATTTTTTTAATGGTTTCAAGTCTAATATTGAAGTCTTTTACTACCTTGAAATTAGATCTTGATAAACAAATTCATATTATTAACAAGGTCATGAGGATTTTTTTTTTTTTAATTTCAGTGTCAAGCTGCTTCAATAACCTTGAAATAGTTAGAAAAATTATCAGTACTAGAAGTATTAAATTTTCATTTATGACATTCAGCCAATTACTCTCCTGGCAGTCAATGAACACAATAAAATTAGACTGCAGATAATAGAAACATGGAATGGAATTTATAAATAAGTATGCTCAAAACAATTGAAATAATACAGGCAATATTCCATAGTACCCTATAGATCTGAGACCAAGAGATAACTTAATTGCCATCCTGTGGGCAGTCATTCATCTCAGCCCTGCTAAATGGCTGTTAGTTATTGACTATTACTTCCAAGTAAAGGGAAATCATAATTCACTGAGATAAACCAATCCATATTTAGAGAGGATTGGTAGAACATTTCTAAGTGTAAATATGTATTCTTATAAAACTCACTCACTGGTCTTCATCTCCTTCTAAATATATGATTAATATTTAGCCTAATTTTCTTTCTCTTTGATAGTTTCAACTCCTAGAAAACTTCATTTGCCCATTTTTAGAAGGCCCGTTTTCTTTCCCATGCTAAATAGCCTCTAGTTGTCATTCTATGTTCTCCTTGTTTCTATGTAAATGATACATTAATTTATTTTTAAAAAATGTGGCTTAGAACTAAATCTAATACCCCTGTGTTACCTCCTTGATTAAAAAACAAAAGCAACTGCTCTTTCACTTGCAAATACATAACAGAAAAAAACATTGAGATTCTTATCTCAATTCAATCTAGACACCACCCTCTAATGCAAACACTGAAGGTTTTTTTACATTACTCTCTTAAGCAGCTCGTTACTTCACGTAGGACTTTTGGAAGCTTATTTTTAATCAAAATCCCTCGCTCTTTATTTAAGTACTACTATATACATCTCCTTAAAAACATTTTGGGAAATCTGGTCTCAAATATAAGGTGTCAATGATGTTTTGGGTATCAATTTCTTCATTCAATATACTGTTTTTCTTTCATCTACATTTTGCTCTTATTCTTGTGAACATGAATTTGTGCTATCATTTAAGTGACAATGTCCTACAAGATAAAAGAAGTAATGAAATGAATGTGACGGTTCTTTTTCTAGAGACCTTCTTCTATGCAATATTCTTTATATAGAGTAGATAATCCATTTGTAATTCAACTGAATGGATATTTATAGAACATTTTTTAATGCACACAATATTGATGTAGGAGACTTACAATTGCTACTAAAATTCAGATATTTAATTCAATGTATTTAATTTTGCTACTAAACTTGTCAAAAATTAAATTTATTTTATTTCACATTTTTTCCTCATGATTCTCTCTAGGGAAACAAAGACCTTCATTTCTGTTCTTAGTTCAAAATTCATTCTTTGTATGTGATAAATTTTTATGAATCAATTCTTCTACAACCCTTAGATGATAGGTGACTAATAATGAAGAAATATCAAAAACCAGATAAGAGATGTTTCTGCACACAAAAACACAGAAGGAAAAATGCAAGAGGACATTTAATACTTAATATTATAAGAAAAGAAAGGTCGTTGAATGAGGGATGATAAATGTACAACTTATTATGTTATCATCCCATACGAATTGCAAAGCTATTTGAAAAGTCTGAGGAATGTAAGCAATTTCTATGAAGGCAGAGGCCATACCTCCTATTCATTTTTATCCTCAATGCCTAGTATACTACTTGTTATTTAATAGGCTCTCGCTAAATTTTAATAGGTGTTTAGTTTTGACTCAATAACTAAATGTAGTACTGGTTAAAAAAAGAAAACCAAAAAACAGGATGTGTGAAAGAAACATCTACATTTAAGAATATCAGGAAATTGGACCTATAATTTCAAATGTTCTGTGAGCTATTCAATTTGACAAATAAGAAAAGAAACAGATGTTTAATATATTATATATATTATATGCACTTCAAATATTCTTAAAATAACTTTATTATTAATAACATTTCTTGTGTTATTGTTTTGTTTGGATAATTTCCATTTTATTAACTAAAAACATGAATAATATAAACAACATTTTTTATTTTCATTAATTTTTTGACAGACTTGATCATTCAGTTGCTGACATATTTCTTTCACTTCTTGGATGCCATGTTTCTTATTTTTTCTCCTATTTACCGGTTGTGCAGTCTCAGGCTTTTATACTTGAGACCACATAGCCAGTCTCCTCCCACATCTCTTAAATTTGAATTGCTCCAGTGGTCAGACTTACTTTACTTCTCAATCTACTCACACTGTTGATAATATCTTCAATCTCAGGGCTTTAAATTTAAAATCTATGTATATGCCTCTGGTCAGCAAGATTATATCTTCAAACCTGGTCTTTCCTGAATTCTAGACTAAGTATATCTCACTTGATAACTCCATTTAGGTCACTCAAATTGTTCAAAAATAACTTCCTTATATTCTCCCATGAAATCTGACCCTCCCAAAGTTTTTCATCTCATTCGATAGAAATTCCAAGCTTCCAGTTTTTTGGTCGAAAAACTTGTAATCATCCTTTATTCTTTTTTTTTTTTTTCCTTTTAGACTGCTCATCTAATCAACCAGGAAATCCTCTTGCATATATTCCCAAAATTCTCCAGAAAATTGATTAGATTTTAATAATATGACTTTTCAAATACAAGAGCTATTTATGGAACTCATAGTGGGAAATAGTAAAAGGGCCAAAAATATTAAGTATATTTAATTGTAATATGTCATCATTCAATTTTAAGCACTCTTTCTGATTTTAGGAAAGGCCTACGCTCCAGAATTCTATTATGATACCTATAATCCTGTGTGGCAAAACAGACACCGTGTTTACTCCTACAGTCTACAGTGGACTCAAATGAATCCTGATGCAGTGGATCGGATTGTGGCGTACCGACTGGGTATTAGGCAGGTGAGAAACTTAATCAGTGGCATTTTGTTTTAATTTGTGACACCCCATGAAGACATTCTTACTATGGTTTGTTGCGATTTTAATTATTTTGCATGAATTTCAGAATATATTTTTCTATATGAAAGATAAAATTACACAGAACTAACTGTTCCTAATTATTTACAAATCTTTGCAATTAATTTATGCATATTCTTCTGGCAGCAGATATATTAAAGTGACATCCTTTGAGCTTTCTAAATTCTTCATCACCAGATATGTTATAGAAATTACATGTGATAATTGCTATGAAAGAAATATTTAAGGTGTTCTCACACTTACCTAAACTGCATAATTCTTCATCATAGATTTTTTACCCTAAGGGTTTCAAAGTACATATAGGATGCTTTTAAAGTTAATTTAATATATATGAAGGATAGAAATATTTTAATAAAATGAGAAGAAATAACCAAGTATGATGATTCCTCAGGTAGCTGAAGATTATAAATTATGTGAAAGTACTATATTTTTTCAAATGTACCACTGTTAAATACAATCATCCTTTGTCTGTGCCAATGATATTTTTGAAATTTAAATGTAGATCTTTACATTTTTTTCTGTTACATAGTGTAGTATCTGGGGTGACTGTTTCAGCATAACAAAACATTTTTGAAGATTTATTTATTTTGAAGATTTATCTATTTTGAAGGTTTTTCTATCTTTCCTCACAACTTTGTATTATCCACAGCTTTGTAAATTATGTTCTCCAGTACCTTAACTAAATCACAGAATAGCATTTTGAGTTTGGACAGTAGGAAAAATTTTTGTTTGGTGAAAGACTAATCAACCACCAGTAGTGGAGTCAGTGCAGTTAGTTGTACAGTCATGAAAGCAACATTTTTCTATCTGGTTCACAAAATATTTTGCGTAGAATATTTTTCTCCAACATGTCTAATAATCCAAAAAATACTTCCCTAGTGAACACATCTGGGATTTGATAATCACTGCTTCCTTGTCTAAGAATTCCCAGGCCCCTGATAGAGTGGACAGTAGTGGGTCATTTGGAAACTTTCCCTATATAAGCCCTCATCTACTTCAGTCCCTAATTAAATTTGAGTAAATTCCAAATCTATATCAAAATTGTTTTAATTTAATGATAAATTTTGGATAGCTAAAATGACAGAGCCATAATTTCATCTTTAGTTTCTCACTTTCTGCCTCCTCTACTTCCTTGGATTATCTGGGTAACTGCCCACGGCTTCGTGTCTGCTTAAGGACTGCCTATTTTAAGTCTGCACTGTTTACCCAGCTCTGTTGATCAGGCCCTTCCTTTACTCTAACATTCCTCAAAACCTTTGTTCCCAATGTCTCTTTTGGGTATGCAAGTCACTTTCTCTGCACTTCAGATTTAGCAGAAGAGTAGTTACCATTGGAGTACTCCCCCTCAGACAGATATTAGCAGAATTAGACTCTCTCCTAAGAGGACACAAGCTAATTAAATTTTTTCCTTCTCATCCATACTTTGTACTAATTATTAATAAACTACCTTCTGTAATATATGTTGTCAGTATTGCTATGCTATTTTTCAATGACAGTTTAAGTTTCTCTGTTTAAGTTTCCTTTCCTAACATGAGCATCTCTTCTAAATTCTGGTATATATGTGCCTGATCATAAAACTAGTATGAAAAGACACATTTTCCAGTCACTGTGTTGTTCCTTGTGAACAAATTAGATAATTTACCCTTAATCAACTATTTTAGAATAATTTATATAAGTGTGCATATGTGTATATAAATTTCCCATTAGTGTGTTTTGTTAAAATTGTGAATTCCAGACACATCTAGCTTTCAATTCTAGCCAATCTAGCCTTATTGTTTGTCAGCTATATAATCTTGAGCAGATTTCTAAACATGCCTAAACCTAGGTTCCTACCTGGTAAATTAAAGATAATGTCCCTATTAAACAATGGGAGTATAGAGAAGGAGACATTCTCTATTTTTCTCACAGGCTAGGTTCCCTTGTGCATGGCACTACTTGCACAAACATCTATGGCAAGTATTACACTTACGTGACAGGGATATCTAAGGATTAAAAAAAGAGTGCATTTTTAAGAACTTAACATGTATGTGATTTTCATTTTAGTTTTATTTAGTATACTGTATATTCTAGACCTAAGTATTATTCTAAGCTTCGATTTCCAAAACATAATTTCTAGAACTATAATTGATATAGTTCTGTTTAATAATAGGAAATAATGGTAGTAATAGAAAATTAGGTTATTTTCTAAATTATCTTAGAAATCTTGAGTCCTTTTTTCTCAGGTATGTACATTTAGATATGAACATTGTTTTAAGACACAGATACCAGCATTTTCAAAAATCACTTTTGAACTCTAATCCAATGTTCATTGTAATAAAGATTTTGTACTACATGCACATGGCCTTTATAATCTCCTAAACTATCTCAGAATCTTGAATCAATGAGCTTGAATATAAGAAATGTAAGTTGGATAATTAAATAAACAATGTTTGGAATGTAAGCTAAGCAACATACGTTTAAAAAAAATGGCTATTTCCAGTGCTTGCTGGGCATCTCATATGGTTGGAGCATTGTCTTGTACATCAAAAGGTTGTGTATTTGACCCCCAGTTAGGGCACATATCTAGGTTCTGGGTTCAACCCAGCCAGGGCTTGTACAAAAGGCAACCAATCAATGTTTCTCTCTTTGTTTCTCTCCCTCCCTTCCAATCTCTGTAGAATCAATAAGCATGTCCTCAGGTTAGGATTAAAAAAATTGACATTCCTCCTAGTAAATAATATTTTTATCTTTGATTATGAGACCACATTTTCTTCAAGGGATTATTAGTAATTTATGTTACATATTTTACCCTGTATTTTTATTTTGAGCCTATATGTCTAAATAATTTTTAAATCCATAAAATATTTAGGTTATCTAGTGCAAAGTACCTTTCCTTTTCTATCAAATATGGCCTTAATTATGAAATAAATATATGTATTAGATGATGTCTGAAAAACAAATTTGATTCATTAAAGCTAATCGTAAAATGAGTTCTGAACAGGTATACTTTGTTTTCAGTCCAGAAACTGTAAGAAATTTTATTACTTATTCTTAACTTTAGTAAGATTATAATATTACTGATATGTTACTAAACCCACAGCTGAATGGGGTTGGAAAACTGAGCCTAGTATTCCTCCAGTTTCCTGACAAAATAAGCTGATCTTTGGTTAATCTATGGTACCTATTTAAATATGTTGAAAAAAATTGTCTCAAAATTTACATACTTTCTTTTTCTTAAATTTTTTCTTTGATAATTCTTTCTTTTTTTATTTTAATTAATTTATTTTTTCAAATACATATTTCTGTCTTCCCACCACCACTTTCCCTTGCGCCCTCCCCTATCTCCCTTCCTCAATCCTTCCCGTTTGGTATTGCCCATGAGTCCTTGCTATATGTTCCTTGACTTGCCCCTTCCCTTCCTTTCCCCCCCGCCCACCCCTCCCTCCTTCACTCTTGTCTCTGTTGGTTTTTTTCCCTTTCAATGTTGCTGGTCTTATTTTCCTTGCATCTTTGTATTTGTTGGTTAGGTTCCACTATAGGTGAGATCATCTAGTATTTGTCTTTTGCTCCCTGGCTTATTTCGCTTAGCATAATGCTCTCGAGTTTCATCCATGATGTCGCAAAGTTTAGTAGTTCTTTTTTTCTTTCTGCTGCGTAGTATTCCATTGTGTAAATGTACCATAGTTTTTTGATCCAGTCATCTACTGATGGGCATTTAGGTTGCTTCCAGCACTTGGCTATTGTAAATTGTGCTGCTATGAACATTGGGGTGCATAGGTTCTTTTGAATTGGCGTTTTGGGATTCTTAGGGTATAGTCCCAGGAGAGGAATCACTGGATCAAGAGGCAGTTCCATTTTCAGCTTTTTTGAGAAAATTCCACACTGCTTTCTACAGTGGCCGCACCAGTCTGCATTCCCACCTACAATGTACTAGAGTTCCCTTTTTTCCACACCTGCCAGCACCTGTTGTTTGTTGATCTGTTTATGATGGCCATTCTCATCGGTGTGATGTGGTATACATCATTGTGGTTTTTATCTGCATTTCTCTGATGGCTAGTGATGCTGAGCATCCTTTCAAATGTCTCTAGGCCCTCTGTATCTCAGCCTTGGAAAAGCATATGCCCAGGTCCTATGCCCATTTTTTGATTGGATCATTTGTCTTCTTGGAATGGAGTCGAGTGAGTTCTTTATATATCTTGGAGATCAAACCTCTATCTGATGTATCATTAGCAAATATATTTTCCCATATGGTTGGCTCCCTTTTCATTTTGCTGATGTTTTCTTTAGCTGGGCAGAAGCTTCTTATTTTGATGAGGTCCCACTTGTGTTTTCTTTTCCTTTATGTCCCTTGCTTTAGGAGACATATCGGTGAAAAAATTGCTGCGTGGGCTATCTGAGAGTTTCCTGCCAATGTTCTCCTCTAGGACTTTTATGGTGTTGCGACTTATATTTAAGTCTTTGATCCATCTTCAGTTTATTTTTGTGTATGGTGTCAGCTGATGATCCAATTTCAATTTTTTGCATGTAGCCATCCAGCTCTCCCAACACCATTTGTTGAAGAGGCTGTTATTGCTCCATTTTATGCTTCTGTCCCCTTTGTCAAATATTAGTTGCCCCTATAGACCTGGGCTTATTTCTGGGCTCTCTATTCTGTTCCACTGGTCTATGGGTCTGTTCTTGTGCCAGTACCAGATTGTTATGACTATAGTGGCTTTGTAGTATAGCTGGATGTCTGGTATTGTGATCCCTCCTAGCTTGTTTTTCTTTCTCAAAATTGCTGTGGCTTTTCGGAGTCGTTTATGGTTCCATATAAATTTTTGAAATGTCTGTTCTATTTCTGTGAAATATGTCATTGGTATCTTAATAGGGATCTTTAATAGGGATCTAAATAGGGATCTTAATAGTAGAATCTATAAATTGCTTTGGGTAGTATGGACATTTTGATGATATTAGTTCTTCCAATCCATGAACACGGTATATGTTTCCATTTATTTGTATCTTCCTTAATTTCTTTCTTTAATGTTGTATAGTTTTCTGCATATAGGTCTTTTACCTCCTTGGTTAAATTTATTCATAGGTACTTTATTTTTCTTCTTGCTATATCGAATGGTATTTTTTTTCTGACTTCTTCTTCTTCTCTTTCATTGCTGGTGTACAAAAATGCCTTTGATTTCTGAATATTGACTTTGTATCCTGCTCTTTTGCCAAATTTGCTTATTGGGTTGAGTAGTTTTTTGGTAGAGTCTACAGGGTTTTCTATGTACACTATCATGTCATCTGCAAACATTGACAGTTTTACTTCCTCCTTTCCTATTTAGATGCCTTTTATTTCTTTTTCTTGTTTGACAGCTGTGGCTGGGACTTCCAATACCATGTTGAAAAGAAGTGGTGAAAGTGGACATCCTTGTCGTGTTCCCAATCTTAGTGGGAAAGTTTTTAGTTTTTGCCCATTGAGTATGATGTTGGCTGTAGGTTTTTCATATGTGGCCTTTATTATGTTAAGGAATGTCCCATTTATTTCTATTTTTCTGAGTGTTTTGATCATAAATGCGTGCTGTACCTTATCAAATCCTATTTCTACATCTATCGAGATGATCATGTGGTTTTTGTCTTGTTTTTTTTTATGTGATGTATGCTTATTGACTTGCGTATATATAACCATCCCTGCATCCCTGGGATGAATCCCACTTGATCATGGTCGATAATCTTTTTAATGTATTGCTGGATGTGGTTTGGCCAATATTTTGTTGAGGATTTTAGCATCTATGTTCATCAGTGTAATTCGCCTGTAGTTTTCTTTCTTTGTAGAGTCTTTATCTGGTTTTGGGATCAGGGTGATGCTGGCCTCATAAAAAAGAGTCTGGTAGCCTTCCCTTCTCTTGGATTTTTTGGAATAGTCTGAGAAGGACAAGAGTTAGCTCTTCCTTAAATGTTTTGTAAAATTCTCCTGTGAAACCGTCTGGCCCAGGGCTTTTGCGTGCCGGGAGTTTCTTGATTACTGCTTCAATTTCCCCAGCTATTATCAGTCTGTTCAAGCTTTCTGTTTCTTCCTCCTTCAGGTTGGAAGATTATACTTTTCTAGAAATTTGTCCATGTCATCAAGGTTTTCAAATTTCTTAGCATATACTTCTTCATAGTGTTTTCTGACAATCCTTTGTATTTCTGTGGTATCAGTTGTTATTTTTCCTCTTTCGTTTCTGAAATTATTTATTTGGGTCCTCTCCCTTTCTTTCTTGATGAGTCTGCTTAAAGGCTTGTTGATTTTATTTATCTTTTCAGAGAACCAGCTCCTGAATTGGTTGATCCTTTGAATTGTTCTTTTCTTCTCTGTGTCATTCAGTTCTGCTCTAATCTTGAAGATTTCCTTCCTTCTACTTGCTCTGGGATTTATTTGTTGTTGTTTCTCCAGTTCTTGAAGTTGTACTGTTAGGTCTTTTATTTGAAATGTTTCTATCTTTTTTAGGTAAGCTTGTATTGCTATGAACTTCCCTCTCAGGACCGCCTTTGCTGTGTCCCATAGGTTTTGGACTATTGTCTGTTCATTTTCATTTGTTTCCAGAAATTTTTTGATTATTTCTCTTATCTTATTATTGACCCATTCATTGTTTAATAGTGTACTGTTCAGTCTCCATGAGTTTCCAAGTTTTTGAAGTTTCTCTTTGAGTTTGATTTCCAGTTTCAAGCCCTTCTGGTCTGAGAAGAAGTTTGGTATTGTTTCAATTTTCCTGAATGTGCTGAGGCTTGCTTTGTCCTATCATGTGGTCTATCTTTGAAAAACTGCCATGAGCATTTGAAAAGAATGTGTATTTTGCTTCTTTGGGATGTAAGGTTCTATATATGTCAGTTAAGTCTATTTGATTCAGTGCGTCATTCAATTCCACAATATCCGTGCTGATGTTTTGTTTGGAAAATTTGTCCATTTTTGACAGTGGGGTGTTAAAATCTCCTACTATCAGTGTGTTGCTGTCTATATCTTATTTGAAGTCATCCAAGGTTTTCCTTATATATTTGGGTGCTCCTATGTTGGGTTTACATAAGTTTACAATGTTTATGTCTTCTTAATAGATTCTTCCTTTAAGTATTATAAAGTGCCCCTCTGGGTCTCTTTTTATGGCCTTTGTTTTGAAATCTATTTTTATCTGATCTAAGTATTGCAACTCCTCCCTTTTTCTCTTGCCCATTTGCTTTGAATATTTTTTTCCATCCCTTTACTTTCAATCTGTGTATGTCTTTTGCTCTGAGGTATGTCTCTTGTAGGCAGCATATGTGTGGGTCATGTTTTCTTATCCATTCAGCTACCCTGTGTCTCTTGATTGGGTCATTTAGTCCATTTACACTGAGAGTTATTACTGATAGAAACCTATTCATTTTTTCTCTTTGTACCTGTGTTTTTCTCTTTCTCACTCTTTTCCTTCATCTTCTTAAACCAGTCCATTTAGCATATCTTGGAGTGCTGGTTTGGTAGACATGTATTTTTTTAGGCTTCTTTTGTCTGGGAAACTCCTTATTTCCCTTTCTATTTTAATGGAGAGCCTAGCTGGGTAGAGCAGCCTTTGTTGTAGGCCCCTGCTTTTCATGACTTGGAATATGTCTTGCCATTCCCTTCTGGCTTGTAGTGTTTCTGTTGTGAAGTCAGCTCTTAGCTGTATCGGGGCTCCTTTGTATGTTACTCCGTTTCTCCCTTGCTGCCTTGAAGATTCTCTCTTTGTCTTTGATATTTGCCATTTTAATGATGATGCGTCTTGGAGCAGGCCTCCTTGAGTCCCTCTTGGGTGGGGCCCTCTGTGCCTCCTGGATCCATGTTTTCTTTCCTCAAATTGGGGAAATTTTTCATCATTACTTTTTCAAAGAGGTTCTGTATCCCTTGTTCCTCTTCTTCTCCTTCTGGTATCCCTATTATATGGATATTATTGTGTTTCAGGTTGTCCGGCATTTCCCTAAATGCCTCTTCATTCTTTTTGAGTCTTTTTTCATTTCTTGTTCTTTCTGGGAGCTTTTTTCTACCTTATCCTCCATCTCACTGATTCAATCCTTGGCTTCATCTAGCCTGCTTTTGATTCTGTCTACTGTGTTCTTCAATTCAGAAATGGTATTCTTCATATCCTCTTGTGTCTTCTTGATAGTTTCTATGTCCTTTTCCAGGTTGCTATAGTTTGCTGTTAGATCCTGATAGTTTCTCTGCAGTTTCTCATAGTTATCTTTGAGCTGGCTGAGCTCGTTGAGTTTCCTTAGAGCCATTGCTTTGAATTCAGTATCTGATAGTTCCCTTGACTCTATTTCATTTAGCTCTCTTTGTGGGAATTCCCCTTTTCCACTCATTTGGGGGGTACTTCTTTTTCTTCCCATTTTTGTGAGAATCCTAAGTAATCATTTTATTTATTTTTGCTTCTGCTTCAATTGATCCATCTAGATTTCCTGACTCTGTGGATTAAACTTCTATGGTAGTAGGTGAGTCTTTTTATTTATTTATTTGTTTTTTCTGTACTTTTCCTTTTGGGTCTGCCTCTGATGATGTCATTTTGTTGACCCTATCTGACCTTGGGTCATTTGTTTGAGCCTTCCAGGAATCTACTGCCTGTGTCTGACTCCTGCTTTGGGCAGCTCTGTGACCCCTTCAGCCAGGGATCCACTATTTCTGTGGGTTGCTCTGCACTCTGACACTGGCTCCTTGAGCGCACTTGCGGGTGGGTGAGCCTGAGACCTGGCTGGGCGTACTTCCCAACCTGGTGCGCTCGCCTGTCACCTGACGCGCGCCCCCGGCACTGGTCAGTTTAAGGTCTTCTATTGTGTGCTTTCCCCACTTTTGGCTCTTTGGGGGCACAGTCTGGCCATGCAAAATGGAGACTATGGAAAGGGGAAGAAGTCAGCTCCGGGACTCTCCGGTTAATCCTGTTTCCAGTCTCTCTTAAAGGGTCTCTGGGCAGCTCTACGAACGCTTTGGCTAGGGATCCACTATTTCTGCGGACCATAATTGGGAGCCTTCGGGCCCCCACGCCACTTCTGCCTCTTTGAGGGCGCGGCCCGCCTGCACAAATGGGGACTATGGAATGGGGAGGGACTCTGCTCTGGGGATCTCAGATAATCCTCCAGTTTTTTTCCCTAACCCCTCTGTCTCCAGTCTCTCCTCAAGGGTCTCTATGCAGCTGTGTGTCCCCTTTGGCCAGGGATCCTCTATTTCTTCCAGCCAGTCTGCACTCAGCCCGTAGTCCACACGCTCACAAGCTGTGTGCAGAACATGCAAAAGTCAAGTTAATTGATTCTCTAACGCCTGGGCGAGGTGGTAGCTGCAGAGTGGGAGGTGAGTTATCACCGGGGCTCCTCTGGCCACCGTCTCAGTTCTCTTCACAAAGTTTTCCTCACCAATCTTTCCTCAGGCACCAGCCCACTCTCCTGCTGCCTCTACTCAGAGATCAAGGAAGGCAGCTGCCACTGCAGATTTTTGCGTTGGCCCTTTAAATGTCTCTTTGCATCCCCAGCTACCTGTCTCTGGCAGAGAGCGCCCCTAACTTTTTCAGGGTCACGTTTTGTCTGTGCATTTTCCTAATTTCAGATGCTGTAGTCTAGGGGTCCCCATTTACGATTCAGACCCTGTTCTTCTCAGGGGGATCCAACTGGCTGTTTCAATGTCCCTTTGGTGCTGGTGCCCGTGGGCGCCCAGCCCACCCTCTCAAGGCTTCACCGCACTTCTCACCCTTTGGGATGTGTGAGAGTTGAATCTACTGTCTGTCTGCGGTTCCAAGGCTCCTCTCTCTCTATCGTTGCATTGTTTTCCAGGTGATTTCTCTACTATTTAGTCGCAATTCCAGTTTGGTCTTGGGAGGAGTTAAGCATGACTCCCATTCACTCCTCCACCATCTTTTTGTTTTCTACACACTTTTCTTAAAAGTTGCTGCAGTGTATCTAGAAAAAAAAACTTTGGAACTCTGGAATCACTGCTTTAAGAAATTTAAAAGAGAATAAATATATCAAGTTAAAAATTTAGTGCACGGAAAAAAGTTTTCTTGAAATTATAATGTCTTTAAGTTATACCTTTTAGGCTCAGCTAAGCAATTGTTTAATCTCCTTAGACAGCTACTAGTCTCTCAATTATTTGCTTCATTTGTTGCTTAACAGAAAACAGAATAAGCTTATTTGAATGTCTCCTTTCCTTTGTATCTAATGAATTAAGAAACCAGAAAGTTATCTGAATATATAGAACAATGTAAACAAAATTTGACTCCATTTGAAATACACACAGCTATAGTTTATTTTTTAAATTAATTTTTATTATACTTTTCCATTGCCATTTAATCCCCCCCACCCCGCAGTAACCACAGGGTTTCCATGTCCCTGAGTCCTTTTTCCCTGTTGCTGAATCCCTCCACCCTCTGCCCTCCCCTTGAGCTGTCAGCCTGCTCTCTAGCTATGGCTTTGACCCTGTTCTGCTTGTTAGATCGGTTTCTAATAATAAAATATGTCAGAGTTTATACAGTTTTCTTTTTATACTCTTCCATAACAACACAGAATGGATATAACTTTTTGACTGTCATCTTTGGAAAGTAGGATATTTTATTGAATAAAATGCCTTAATTGCCCTTGTTCCTGTGTTGTTAGGTCCTGATATATTAAAATGCTTAAAATTATCATATTCATTTGCTCACCCCGTCAATAAAATTTTGAGTAAATTAATCATATAGTAATTATCCGGATTTAACAATAGAAGTATTGTCCTCAATGTCCTGTTGAAATAGGAATATGTACAAAATGCCACAGAAACAAGTATGGGAGCAGTTAATACTGTGGTGCAGTGTGGTTAAGTGACATGATCACTAAGGCGGAGACTGGTTTGTTTGTTTTTAAAGACTTATATTTAATTTTTCTCCATAAAGATTAATTATCACTAATTACTGCTCAAGAAATCCCAAATATACTGTTTGGTATAATTATTGGATGAATTTATTATAAATTTAATTGCTTTCATGTATGTAACTATAATTACTGAGCTATAGTTTATTTCTCCTTTTACTTAAAACATTTATCCACATTTTATTAAATAATTCATAACTTTTTATGTATTAAAGTCCTAATATTATATCATAGTAATTGCAATTTCTAAATTTATGTACATAAATGATCATATACCTGATAATTGTGGTTATTAATATTGCTAAGTCCCTCATTTAATGTGATCATAGAAGAAGCAAAAAAGAAAATCTGAAGAGAACACAGTATAGTTAGTTGGTCATGCGGGATGACTTTTTATGCTGTAGCAACCTACATGAAGTACTAGTTTCTGTATCACAGTCTACAGATGCTGAAGAAAAATGATAGGATAAAATAGAAGTGAAATTACAATTATGTACATGATAGAATTAAGCCAATTGCACTGATTTTTGGGGGGAGGATGTTAGAAGAACCACTTGACATAGGGTATTTAATGCTAGTCTATGGAAATCTGTGGACAACTGATAGATAATCTGGATTCATTTTATAGTCTTAAATCATAAATAAATTGACATCTATAGCCTGCTCATATCATGCAGAATATTTTGTATGCTATTACAATAAAGGCAGATACCTTTACTTCATATTTGGCATATTTGAAGTAAGAGCTAGATTAGTGAAAAGGGAGAGGAAAAAACTGAATGAAGAAAATGTTGAAATTGGTAGGATTTGAATGTTGATTTAATTTAATTTTGCTTAGCATGATATTCTCAATTTGTTTTTTAATGACAGTGAAAAGAGTAAAATATCTATGAATAAAATTAACAAAGGGTGTGAAGGACCTATACACTGAAAAATAAAACACATTATTAAAAGAAACTAAAGAGAGCATAAAGATATGGAAAGATATTTCATGTTTATGGGTTGGAAGAATCAACATATTTAAAATGACTATTCCCAAAGCCATATAAATATTTAATGCATTCACCATCAAAATTTCAATGGTAGTTTTTAAAGAAATTGCACAAAAAATTATCAGATTTGTATGAAACCACAAGAGACCCTGAATAAACAAAGCAATCCAGAGAAAAAAGAACAAACTGGAGGTATCGCACTACCTGACTTCAAATTATACTACAAAATGACAATAATCAAAACAACATGGTATTGACAGAAAAACAGACACAGAACAAAGGAACAGAATTGAGAACCCAGAAGTAAACACACATGTGCATGGGCAAATCATTTTTGCAAGGGAGACAAAAACACAATGGAGAAAAGAAAGCCTCTTCAATAAATGGTGCTGGGAAAATTGAAAAGCCACATGCAAAAGAATGAAACTAGACTGATATTTGTCATCATACTAAAAATTAACTCAAAATGGCCAAAGACCTAAATATAAGAACTGCAACAATAAATTTCATAGAAGAAAACATAGGTACTAAACTTATGGATCTTGGTCTTAGAGAGTAATTTGTGAATTTAACTAGAAAGGCAAGGGAAGTAAAAGCCAAAATAAATGATTGGGACTATATCAAACTAAAAAACAAACAAACAAACTGCACAGAAAAAAAAAAGGCCACCAATTCAATGGGGCAAGATATTTGAGACAACACATCCAACAACAGGTTAATATCCAAAATATATAAAAAAACTAACACAATTCAACAACAAAAGAACAAATGATCCAATTAAAAAATAGGCAGAGGATCTAAACAGATACTTCTCCCAAATGGTCAAAAGATATCCGAAAAGATGTTCAACTTCACTAGCTATTAGGGAAATGCAAATCAAAACTATAATGAGATACAACCTCACCCCTGTTAGAATGGCTATTATCAACAAGACAAATGTCAAGTGTTGGAGAGATTGTGGAGAAAAGAAAAACTCTTATTCACTGCTGATGGGAATGTAAACTGGTACAGTCACTATGGAAAACAGTATGGAGGCTCCTCAAAAAATTAAGTATAGAGTTACCATATGGCCCAGCAACCCCTCTTTTGAGTATCTGTCCAAAAAGTTTAAAAACATTTATTCACATTTATTCCCTATGTTCAATGCAACATTATTCATAGTGGCCAAGCATTGAAACAACCAAACTGTCTTTCAATAGAGGATTGGATAAAGAAGATGTGGTACATATATAAAAAGGGATAGTACTCAACCATAAGAGAAGATGAAATACTACCATTTGAGGCAAATCTGCTTTATCTTAAATGAATGCTTAAATATATAATGGCCCTGGCAGGTATGGCTCAGTTGGTTGGAGTGTCAACTTGCAAAATGAAAGATCATGGGTTCAATACCTGATTAGGGCACATGCCTGGGTTGTGGGTTCGGGCTGGCTGGGGCACCTATGAGAGGCAGCTGATTGATGTTTCTCTCCTTCTCTTTCTCCCTCTCTTCCCCTCTCTCTAAATATCAATAAGGATGTCCTTGGGTGAAAATTAAAAAAAATATATAGTGTAAATAATCCAATGGGGCTCAACAAATGTGTTTTGAGTGACTAAATGAGTCAATAAATAAATGATTAAATAAACACATCCATTTACATGTGATCTATGTGCAGGAACAATAAAATATGACACCTGTTCCTAAAAATAATTGAAGCCATGATGTTTGATTTTTCTTTTGTAGTTAGATGTTACATACTGTTATATGAGTACATACATGGGTTAAGAAATGAACAGAACATAAAGAGTGTATGATCCCATAAAGCTTAATTCTGATCTAGAAAGCAAAAAAAAAAATAGAATAATTTCAGAAAGTGATTAATACAACAAATAAAGCACAGATAAAAGGAAAATGTTATCATTAAAATTCATTCAGTATTCAGAGAATCTCATGAAAAGGAGAAAAGGCAGTAAAAAGCTTGTTCTTACTTTTCCCACATGTTCATCATTTTGAAACAATTTTTGAAACATTTTTATAAGAAGTGGCATTACATATTAATCTAGGGGGAAAGAAGCAGTCTAATTTTGAATAATCAAGTGCATTAACTAAAATTAAACAATGATAAATTATCTTACATTCATTTGATATTTAATTTACTCTTGAAAACTAAATGAGGTAAGGTAAATGATGTGAAAATTCAGTGACTACATTCATAACCCTTAATTATGTTCAGGAATAAAAAGTAAATCTGAGTTGGAATACAGTTTACTCTGTATATACTGAGGACATACTATGACTGAAATAAATGTAAAAACCTGTTGACAATTTGCCAAACATGTCACTTACAGAAGAGCAGATTGCCAACTAAGAAGGACTTATGAGGTTCTAAGGATCATTGTGGACACAATAAGCGCTGCTTTCCTACATCAAACTGAGCAGCTTTTGCACAGCAAAGGAAACCATCAGAAAAATAAAAAGGGAACCCACTGAATGGGCAAACATTTGCCAGTGATACATCTGATAAGGGGTTAGTTTCCAAAATATATAAAGATCTTATACTACTTAAAACCAAGAAGAAAACCCAATTAAAAATTTGGTACAGGATCTGAATAGACACTTCTCTAAAGAGGACATACAATTGGCCAATAGACATATGAAAAATGTTCAATGCTAATCATCAGAGAAATACATATTAAAAGCAAAATGAGAAATCACCTCTCACCTGTCAGAATGGCTATCATCAATAAACCAACAGATTGTAAATGTTGCCAAGGATGTGGAGAAAATGGAACTCTCATTCACTGTTGGTGGGAATGCAGATTGATGCAGCCACTGTGGAAAGCATAGGAGATAACTCAAAAAAGTTAAAATGGAACTGACTTATGACCCAGCATTCCACTTCTGGGACTATATCCAAAGAAACCCAAAACACTAATTTAAAAGAGTATATACACCCCTATGTTCATTGCAGCACTACTTAGGATAGTCAAAATCTGGAAACAGCCCAAGTACCCATCATTAAAGGAGTGGATAAAAAAGCTATGGTATATTTACACAATGAAATACAACTCAATCATAAAAACTAAGGAAATCTCACTCTTTGCAACAGCATGGGTGGACATGGAGAGCCTTATGCTAAGTAAAATAAGCCACTCAGAGAAAGACAAATACTATAAGACTTCCCTCACATGTGATAAACTAATAAAGTAGAAACAGACTCACATATATAGAACAGAATGGTAGCTGTCAGAGGGGATGGGGTTGTAGGGCTGGGTGAAAAAGGTGAAGGGATTAAGAAAAAAAGAAAAGAAGGAAGAGGAAAGGAAAGGAAGGAAGGAAGGAAGGAAGGAAGGAAGGAAGGAAGGAAGGAAGGAAGGAAGGAAGGAAGGAAAAAAAGAAACCTCATAGACCCAGACAACTATTTTGATTACCAGAGGGAAAGGAAGGTATGGGGAGGTAAAAGAAGGTATAAGGGAATAAATGGTGATGGAAGGAGATTTGAGTTTGGGTGGTGAACACACAAGACAACATATAAATGATGTACTATAGAATTGTACATCTAAAACCTATGTAATATTATTAATCAATGTCACCTCAATAAATTCAATCAAAAAGTATATGCCATTCATTATTTATGGACCCAAATTCTTTAAATGCTTATGAGAGCACTGAAGTATGTCATATTGTATATTAGAAACACCAAAAACAATTTGATGAAAATAAAAGGCTCAGGTACAAATTTGCTCAAATATGATTAGTGTATTCAAACACTCCTGAATACTTTTATTTTGGGTTGTGCATCTGAGAATTGTGTTATGCTCAGAAAAGTACTCAGCCTGTCTCACTGATACTCTGGTTGTCTATATATTCTTTTATAGAGTAAACCCAATTTTTAAAATTGTACTTTTATTATTAATGCCAGCATCAATAATGATAATAATAACAATGCTGTGATTTTAAATAATATTAAAATATTACCTTTACAGGCTTCAAATATTTCAATGAAATTTTATAATATAATTTTCGTTTTTCAACAAATATATATTTTGTAAACATACTTTATAAAGTGATGCTAATTGATCTAACATTGTTTAAAATTTTCTTTTTAAAATTATAAAAATTTATTTTATAATGGGGTCTAAGGTGGTCATTCTAATTATCAATAGATGTACAAAAAAACCCCATCAATCAAGCAATTGCTATATACAAAGTCCTTTAATATCATTCCAACTTCAAAAAACTGTTGCTTGGAATCCAGACTATCATAATAAATAATCAAGCAATGCTTAGTTAATGAGGAAAGCCACAACCTGAGATAAAGTATGAACTTTGTGGTGAAGTCAGGAGCATTCCAATATGCCATTCAGTACAAATAATATAACAAACATACAAATCAGACAACAATAAGTACAATTAGGTTTTTTTTGGAAAATGAATAAATTATATTGGGTCTTCTACACAGTGTCTCTGTAAGGATAGTGAGGAAGGGAAATATTTCCTTCAATTAGAAACAGTATGAAGTTATCCTAAGTCGAATAAAGAGCTGGAAAATTGGTCCAGTTTATAAAATAGAACTTTTGAAGCATAGAAATAAAATTATTGAATTAGGGTAGTAAAAAAAGTCAGGGCATATACCCAACCCTTCTGTCTGTAAAAGCTACATAAGCTAACTTTGCCCTAACACTAAAATTCAGAGTGCATTTTGTGACATAAAAAAAAGTCTATTAAGAAAGAAATTTTAGGTTGTACAATCAAAAAGATAAACTGATTAATCTCTATATTTGACTAGATGTGTGGATTCTCCATGCCTTAGATATTGCAGCAGAAGTATTGCCATATAAATTAGTGTAAATCTTGAAAAAAATACACTTTTTCTCTACCATAAAATGCTACATGTCATTACCTTGTACTTAAAACAGATTCTTAACCATTATTAGTTGATAGCATGAAGATATTATGGCCATACCTGAAGCAAAAAACAGACAAATAGTGGGGAAAACTCTTGTTGAACTCTTGTGTTATATACATTTTATAAGGGGGTCCCCCCAAAAAACCAGAACTTATTTATAAAAATTGTATATTTATTCTTAAATGTTTAAGCTTCACTCACCCTCAAAGTACTCTCCATTTCATGTCATAGACCCATCGAGGTATTTTTTCCACTGCTCAAAACAGTTTCTGAACAGGTCAGTTTGATGCCTTCTAGTGCTTCTGCCATTTTTTGTTTCACCTCTTCCACATCGGCAGAATGTTTCCCTTTAAGATCTTTGTCATGTGAGGAAACAAACAAACAAACAAAAAGTTGCTTGGGGTGATATTGAGTGAATAGAGAAGGTGGAGCACAGGGATCATGACGTTTTTGGTCAAAAACTGCTGAACATTCAGCTCAGTGTGGGCAGGTGTGCTTGTACATCACCCATCATGAAACGGGTAAATGTACTGAAAGAGTCTTCAAAAAAAAAAAAAAAAAATTCACTGAAGCTGAATACAGGCTCTCACAAGGCCAGCTGGTGCACTGATACAGATGGATTCCCTTAACACTCACCTAGTGGGGGAAGCCGGTACTACAAGGGCCCTGCCCTCCAGCTGATAATTCCAGTATTTTTTTGGTCTCCCCTTGTACATCAATATAGTGCCATGCCTATTTTAGTGCAGTTGCTTTAGCCTAGCGGGAAAAAAAAATCAGTATTTGGAATAAGGAGATTTTTTTTATATTACTGTAGTTTCAGATATGATAACTTTTATGTATTCAAACATATGTTGGAAAAGTGTAAACCTTTATTTAGGAAAAGATAATATGTCCTATATATTATTCCTCCATGCAGTGAGGAGGCAAAGAAATGTATGTGGAAATACGTAAAATGTGGGGTTCCTCAAGTAAAATTGTATCTTTTTTAAAAAGAGATCTGAGCACAATATGATAAAACATTGCATTCATTTTATTGATAAATCTATACTAATTGTTACATATTCTCATTATGTTTCTGCAGTTTAACATTCTTTGTAGCTTTAAAACATTTTAAATCAAAATACTTGTGGTTAGGATGTCTTGTTTTTACTCAATCTAATTACAGATTTTAAGCACTATTGTTAATATTCAGTTAGCTCAGTTATTAATATAAAGGAAAAGCTAATAGTGGATTATGGTTTAGTGTTAATAGTACATCTCATCCATAGAATTATATATTACACAATGTTTAAATACTCATCCATTTCAGTGATGCAATGGTTTTTAAAGACCACTGTTACATTACTGGTGAGGAAAAAGCTGCCCTTAAATGTCTTGATGTGCCCAAATACAAACAGTTAATAGGCCTAAAAATAAAAATAAAAACCAAGCAACCAGACTTAGGTATTTAATCCTTAACCACTCTGGAACCTTGTGCTTTTAAGACATTTCTACTCAGTCATATGTCTTTTCTGTCCTAAATCTTTCTTCAACAAATCTTGTTAGGTAATGCTCTTAGGAGTGAGTATACGATGAAATTCTGGTAATATGTAAGCTATAGTATAGCTTAAAACTATCATTTTTGAATAAATAAAGACAAAAATTATATATACAACAAAAAGTCCCATTTGAAATAGAAGAAGAACCATGAAAAAGCACCCACAAGAATGGGAAGGTTCATGAGGGCCTGCAATTTTCTCCTTAGGGTATTAACCTCGTTCCTGCTTTCATGGTGACTCCAGGGTTGGGTTTGTAGAGAAGCAAAAATCCTCTTAGATGTCTTTTTCATTGAGAACTCTACAATTGACTATTAAATGCTACCTTTGCTTAATGCAAGCTAAAATTTATGTTGTCTTTCAGCATTTTAGTTGATAATTACTGTCTGATTAAATGATTGACATTTTTGTTTTAATTACTTGGTTGACCTTGATGTAATATTTCATTTTTCTGCCGAACCCCTACTCCCCATCCAGCCTTGCAATCTTGTCCTGGGGTATTTGTTTTTAATCTCTCTTTCCCAAACTCCTTTATTTTTATTCAATGGAGCCATACAATATATGCTTCCCATTACCTACATTATCTGTCAATACCAAATAAAATGTCCATGAATAATGTTCTCAAAACTTTAGTGTTATGTCCCTCTACTCTGAACTTGGATGCCTCAGTTACCTCTCATACATAACCTGTCTAAATCCTAATCTGTTCTCTCCCATACCTACTCTTTCTCAGATGTCCCCATTACACTGAATACTTCCACCATTTATCTCCCTGCTTAAGGGAGAAGAAAACTGGGAATAACTTTTGACACTCATCTCTGTTTCATTTCTTATATCCAGTTCATAACTAATTTCTGCCAATTTTATCTCTTGAATCTACTTTAAGTTTTTTCACTTATATCCATCTGTATCATTATCAATGGTCCAGTTTCTTTCCAGAGAAATTATTAGAGCTTCCTTTTCAATGAACTTTTGTCTTCTCCGAATTGTATTTCATAATATGGCCAAGTAGTATTCCATTGTGTAAATGTACCACAGCTTTTTTATTTACTGGTTTATCAATGGTCTCTTGGGTTGCTTCACTATCTTGACTATTGTAAATAACACTGATGAACACAGAGGTGTTTATATTCTTTTGAATTCGTGGTTTGGGTTTCTTCAAATATATGCCCAGAAGTAGAATTGCTGGATTATAAGGCATTCAATTTTTAAGTTTTTGAGGAGCCTCCATACTGTTTTCCACAGTGTCTGCAATCAGTCTGCATTCCCACTAACAGTGAACGGGGGTTCCCTTTCTCCACATTCCTATCAACAATTGCTGTTTGTTGATGTACTGATGTTAGTCATTCTGACAGATGTGAGGTGATATATCATTGTAGTTTTCATTTGCATTTCTCTGATTATTAGTGAGGTTAGGCAAGCTTTTGTATTTCTATTGACCATCTGTATGTCCTTCTTGAAGAAAGTATCTATTCAGGTCCTCTGCCCATTTTTAAATTGGATTGATTTTTGATGTTGAGTTACATAAATTCTTTATAAATTTTGGATACTAACACTCTGTCACATGTATCATTGGTGAATATGTTCTTCCATTCCGTGGGTTATCTTTTCACTTTGTTGATGATTTCTTTTGCTATGCAAAAAAGATTTTAATTTGATGTAGTCATATTTTTTTTCTTCTGTTTTCCTTGTCAAAGGAATTATATATTTTCTATTAATTTGTGAATATATATTAATCTGAGGTTTATCCCTATGACTGTATAATTGATTGCCCTAATAGATATCTACTTAAGTAGTATCAGGCAAAAGTACTCTAACAAAACTTAGAAAATATTCATGTGGATATTATAGATTTCAACTTAGTTAAATTGAATAATTCAACAAAGTACAGAGTGAGTGTTAAATGATGTTACTTATTATTATAAATAGTATTATAAAAGAGTAATCACTCAGATAATTTGAGCAGAAGAGTAAGATCAAATTACAGGCATACCTCGGAGATATTGTGGGTTCCGTTCCAGACCACCCAAATAAAGTGAGTTTGGAGATATTGTGGGTTAGGTTTTAGACCACTGTCATAAAGTAAAAAGTGTAGTAGAATGAGTTTTAATCTCTTTGCTGGTGAAGGGTCTTACTTACCATTTGTAAAAAGAAAAAAAAAAACAGTACCTGTGAAGCACAATACAGTAGAGCACAATATAACAAGGATTCCCTGTACTTTGGTGGCAAATATAGGATGAATGGGATCAGAATTCACTAGAAGTAAAGAGTAACAAGGCTATTAGAAAAAGTTATTGACAAGAAGTAGAGTGTCAGGTGGCATTTAAAGGATCAAAATATAAAACTATTGGTAATAAATCCAGAATTAGCATCACTAAAGTATCTTTTAGATAGAAAGCAATATTCAGGTTATTCATAAAAATAATTGAAGGAAGTAATTATGACCCTCTTATATTAGAAAAATACCAAGAAGAATTAAAACCCTGAATCATGATCTATTTGCATATCCTGGAAAAACTATGAGGAAAGAAGCTGACTGAGTTGCTTAATTCCAATTTATTAAGGTTGAAATCTATAATGAACTAATCTTTAGATCGAGGGTCCATTCACCTGCTGAACTAATCATGACATGAAAATAATTAGACTGTGTTATTTCCAAACTTGATAGGAAACCAGTTTGTCTTCCATAGCAATTTATCATTACCTGATAAAGAAGGATTGTCTTCTGTGTTATATGGTTCCTTGGCTGGTTTTCAATATTGGTTTATTTTGTTTGTTTTAATAGATGAAAATAATGAATACATGGTTGAGAGGATATGCCAATAATACACACAAATTCTTTCCTGAGGCAATATTGAAATATCCTGTCACTTAATGATTTATATCAGTTAGAAGCACAGAATTCAATGCAACCAGAGCATATATTCACTGGAGTACTGGAATAAAATTTAAAAGCAGATTCTGAATTCTCTTAAACTCTCAAGACTCACAAAATCAAAAGCTCTTTGTATGACTAACCCTCCTCCTAAGATACGTTAATTATCTTAGTCTGTCATCCATTGCTACAAATTCAGTTCTACATAATTAGGCCTTCCTTAATTGAAAATCCTTTATTCCTTTATCACTTTTCTAAGGGAATATGAGTAAAGTACACATTCATCAGAAAACAATTTGTGAAAGCAATACATTTAGTATAATAATAAGATATGGAGAATATTGATTAAGATTAAAAGGGTACCCTAGAAATTGGACAATACTGGGTTCCTATATCATCTCTTTTGTTTCTTACAAACCATGTGACCTGAGAAATTTTATCAATTTTTTAAGTTTCAGTTGCCTTGACTGAAGAAATAACAATACTAATACTAACATCCTTGGATTTTTATAAGGATTAAAGGAAGAATAATATATAAAATCTTCAGTACAATGATTGGCAAAAATTTGGTAGCTATTATTTTTTTATTTTTCTTAGTAAATAAAAATACTTTAGTTGAGTATTCTCTACTGTCATCCTAAACTGTAATTTCATAAACTTTGGAAGATTAAAAAAAAGTATGGTTATAAGATCAGCCTTTCTGATGTCTGGTGGTTGACTTAAGGGACGTACTACACAGGAGTCAATATTTAGGAACCCTACCTATTGGCTAGGGTCACAGTGAATTGGAGGGAGCCTGATTCAGTATGATTAGCACTAAAATCACATAAGAGAATATTTACATAAGCTCACTCTTTTTGGTTGATTTCTCAATTCCTATGTAAAGAACACTGTAGTTGTCAAATTTGTTCCTAGAAATGTGATTATAGCATTGAAATATGAATGTATTATAAACTACATTTGTATTTGTTTAAGTGAATGCTATGTCCTCTAAAAGAAGCTCATATTCCATTTTTAGCAGAGTTGTCACCTGTTTCTTGAAAACGTATGTTTCCCATAATGCTACCATTTCTCCACAGGTAGAAATATGTTATCCTTATCATGACCAAAGTGGCCATTTTTCTGAGCCAGAACCACTCATATTCAGTTCTACTGCACAATAACACATTTACCTGTGTAAGTTTAGATAAGAACTTTTTCAAATGTTTAAATTGTGTTCCCTTTTCAAACCTTAAAATATTTTATTATAATTACAGTATAAAAAGAAACATGTCTCATTGTTTTAAAATGTCCAATAATCAGGGAATGCTTTATGTGATGAAATTGTATATAGTGGGACTTTATGTGTTCTATCATTTAAACAAAAAGGAACTATTTTTTATAAACTGAAAAAGATAATTAATTATTGCATCAAGATTTATTTATTCTCTATCTCCATATGCCTTATCTGTTGTACATCAAAACTTTTAAACTCTAACAAATCATGATTCTAAACTATATTATTTAATAGTTTATAAATTCATAATTATACTTCATTATTTATTACTAAGTAACTCCATAAAAGAAAAATATTTTTTCTCACATTCATAAGACTTAAGTATAAAGTTAACAATATATAATTGAGCATTTCTGAAGCTAAGTTTTAGCAATTAGCTTTTAAGTTTCATGTATATCACAAAGGATATAAAATTTGCATGCAGTGGGCAAGAAAAGAAAGCTAGCAAGATTTATTAGAACATTCAATTTGTTCCATATGTCTTCTGAGATACAAGATTTACCTTTTTTCTTCACTTTTACTATTTTACTTTTTCCAGATATTTTTATTTTAAAAAACAATAATTCTATATGTTTTTACTAAAACAGGTGAAAATCTCATTTGGATAAAATTTACATTATGTAGCTACCTTATTGAGTTGTTTGGGATTAAACAAAATAATAAGAAAAATGCTGAGGATAGATGCTAGCATTTAGCAGTTACTCAATAAATATTAGCCACATGAACCAGGGGAAAAAAAGACACCTAGTAAGAAGGGCTCCTTGTGGCTAACTGAGCTCAAGTTATTAAAAAAACAAAACAAAAACAAAAACAGAGCCTAGCAAACATTTCTGCACAGGGATCTCTCACACAAACTGTACTTCACAGAGAGGGCAGTGCTGGACTGCCTGCCTATGCCCTGACATGGCTGCCTGCACTGCGTTTCTTCCATCTGAGCCAGCCCTAATAGAGGAGCTCCTGAAATGCTATTTCTATCCATAGGACTGACACTTTTCATATTCAATAAGAGCTGCATAGCTCCAGCCAATCCAAGAGACTCTATCCTGATCAATCAGGACACTGCCTTTTGGACAAATCAAACTGTGAGGGTTTGGAGTCCTTATTTGCATTAAGACAGAGCAGTCGGGGTTCAGGGTCAGGGAATTTTGTCCAGAAAAGCCAGCTCCCCTCTGGATCTGGAGCACACTTTCCCTTTTTACAGAGGAGTTAATACTGTGGCTCCTTGGCTGAGCTGAAATATGGAGGATTTCTCTCCAGAGCAGAGTGGAGTATACTGGTGTGGAGTGAAGCAGACCAGAATGGTGCAGTGCTAAGCAGACCAGCACCTAGCAAAGCAGAGGTCTGTAGCCAGAGTGAGGCCTGCCCCAGGGCCTTATGGGTCCAGAGCTGTTCTACAGCCGTGCTGTTTTCACAGCTGTGCTGTCACTATTGAGCTGTTTTGCACTGTTTCCTTCTTTACTGTGCCCCAAATTGGGGATTCCTTTTGACATTTAATTGGCACCAACTGGGGATTCCTTTGGACGTTGAATTGGCACCAATGACTGTTGGTTGACAGCTATAATTTAAATATTCTCATGTAACTCTTTGAATATATTTTAATCAGTCACGTTGGGACTGTATATGAAGTCGTATAAAAAACATATACTAAATAGTTGAGACTAGGTATAACGCTAGTCTTTGTTTTTAACCCATTCACTGAATGTTTAGCTACTGTATAAACATTAAAAATTTTTAGGATGCTAAAGGAGCACCTTTTATACAAAGTTCTGTTCTAATGTTTGTCTTAATTTTTTTGGAAGTCCCTTATAACTTTAAGTCATAGAACTTTAATATATTTAGACAGTTTCAGCATCCATTATTCTACTTCTCTTTCTTCCATTTCTATAATCACTGAGCAAGAATATTTCATTTGGTTGTGATGGAAAACTTCATTCTATATGCCTAATGTTCAGTTCTCATTTTTTTTTAATCAACCTTGGCATATATTTGTAATATATTTGCAATATATATTTTTTAATTTTTTTAAATTTATAAATCATGTTTATTCTATTACAGTTGTCTCAATTTTTACCCCTTTACCCCCCTCACCCATCCCACCCCCACCACCACTCCCATAGTCAATTCCCACTCTGTTGTCCATGTCCATGGGTCATTCATACGTGTTCTTTGTCTAGTCCTTTCCCCATCCCCTCATCCCCTCTGGTCACTTGTCTCCATGCCTGTGGTTTATTTTGTTTGTTAGTTTATTTTGTTGAATAGGGTCCACTTATAGGTGAGGTCATATGGTATTTGTCTTTCATCAACTGGCTTATCTCACTTAGCTTAATATTCTCCAGTTCCATCCATGTTGTTGCAAACAGTAGGAGTTCCATCTCTCTCTCTCTCTCTCTCTTTCTTTCTTAAATGCAGATTGATTTTATTTTTTTAAATGTGAAAGTTAATTATAAAATATTAAAAAATATATAACCATTATAAAATCTCAGCAATTAAGCCATGACACCAGCACAGAAATAATCAAGTAGATCAATGAAATACAATGAGCATTCTAGAGACAAACGTATATATCTATCTAACAATATAATATATGATTAAGCTGATGTTACAAATCAATGGATAAAATAAGGCTTATTCAACAAATACGGTGCCTGGATCACTATTACTTGAAATAAAACAAATATAGAGCCCTATTTCACACATTATACAATAAATATTCAGGTGAGTTAAAAAATCAATATGTAGAATCTAAGGAGTTTTAGAAGAAAATAGAACTAATATTTTTCATGACCTCAAATCTAATATTCAAACTTAGAAGCTATAAGGTAAATATTAACAATATGACTGTATTAAACATTTAACTATATAGTAATATACATATAAAAAACTTAAAGGACAAGGAATAGAAAAATATTTGCAACACATCTAAAACATGATTAATAGGTATTTTTTGTTTTTGTTTTTGTTTTCTTTTTTAGGGAAAACAGTTCAACAAACCTCTAATCAATAAATGGATAAAGAATACCAAAAAGTCATTTAAAACTTTTTTAAAAAATAATAGAAATAGGCAAGAAATATACTAAAACAGGTTTAGTTTCAACAAATAATCAAGTAACAAAATAGCACATCATTGTCACAATCAGATTAATAAGTATCAAAAATATTGGTAATATCAGGTATTGATGACTGTGAAAGGAACTGGGTATTAAATAGATTCTTTTTCTTCATCTTAAAGCAGTCCCTTCAGCATATCTTGTAGTGCTGGTTTTAGCCTTCTTTTGTCTGGGACACTCCATATTTCGCCTTCCATTTTAATTGAGAGCGTTGCTGGGTAAAGCAGTCTTGGTTGCAGGCCTTTGTTTTTCATTACTTGAATATTTCTTGTCATTCCCTTCTGGCTTGTAGTGTTTCTGTTGAGAAGTCAGCTGCTGGCCGTATTGGGGCTCTCTTGTATGTTACTACCTCTTTATCCCTTGTTTCCTTTAGGATTCTCTGTTTGTCTTTGATATTTGTCATTTTAATGATGATGTGTCTTGGTGTGGGCCTCATTGGGTTCCTCTTGAATGGGACCCTCTGTGCTTCCTGGACTTGTGTGACTTTTTCTCTCCTCCAGTTAGGGAAGTTTTCCATCATTACTTTTTCAAACAGGTTCTCTATCCTTTCCACATCCTCTTCTCCTTCTGGTATCCCTATTATATGGATATTATTACATTTCAGGTTGTCCTCCATTTCCCTCAATGCCTCTTCATTGTTTTTGAGTCTTTTTTTCAATTTCTTGCTCTTTCTGGGAGCTTTTTTCTACTTTGTCCTCCAGCTTGCTGATTCAGCCCTCAGCTTCCTCTAGCCTGCTTTTGATTCCTTCTACTGTGTTCTTCAATACAGAAGTTGTATTCTTCATGTCCTCTTGTCTCTTATTGATAGTTTCTATGTCCTTTTCCATGCTGATATAGTCCCAGTAAGTTCCTCGTAGTTTCCCTGTAGTTTTTTGTAATCCTCTCTGAGCTCACTGATCTCAATGAGCTTCCTTAGAACCATTGTGTGGAACTTAATATCTGATAGTTTACTTGCTTCTCTTTCATTTAGTTCTCTTTGTGGGGATTCCTCCTTTCCCTTCAAGTGGGGCATATTTCTTTGTCTTCCCATTATTTGTTGTCACACTGCGTGGTGGCTATAGGGGCACGCTGCTGTGGGGGGACACTGCAGAGAGTGCAACGCTCCCTGAAACCTGAGGGTATTCAGGTGAACCCAGCTGAGGTGGGAGCAGGGCTCTGAAACCCGCAGAGCCTGTCCTGGGGTTGTCACAGATGAGGGGGAATAAACACAAAAACCTCTCAAACACTTCTCTATTTGCCGGGAGCGCAGACAGGGGCACTTCCTTCTAACCAGAGAAGGCCGAGGCACATCCTTCTAGTGGGGAAGGCCCCATTGCCCTTTGTTCCAAGGCTTTTGTTGAAAATCTTATCAGTGGGGTATGTAATAGGAATGCATACGTTATCTCATTACATCAGTATGGTAATTTTCACAGTGAATATATGATGCTTTTAACAAGACAAGTGACAGGAGTACATTGATTTACATGGGTCTGAGAGGAGACCAGAATCAACAATAGAGACTATAGAAAAGGGGAAAGTAGACTTAAAAGCACCTTAAAGATATAGGGTAAAATGTGTAAATAAAGTAAATGTCTTAATGATACCAGGTAAAGGATGTAAATAAAGCAAATGTCTTAAGAAGGCAAGGGGTGTAAGTAAAGGTCCTTCGTAGCATAAGCTGACCAGAGTTTGGAGGGAGGAACAGAGAACATTCTAAAGAATTTACTCTTAGGCCTGATTGCCCTGGGACCCGCCAGATCTGAATTAGGGCTGTTTTTCCTGCACTGTTTCAAGCCTGAGCTAGGTGGAGGGAGGGAGCCACCAAGGTTTAAGGAGACTGCCACTCAGCTGCAATGAGGACTCCAGCCATGTCCAAGCCAAGCCGAGAGGTGCAGGGGCCTTTTTGCCCCTTCTCCGTGTCCCCCAATTTCTGGTCTGCTGCCAAAATCAGCCAATACCTGTCTTAGGTTGTATACCTCAGTGTGAGGTCACTTACCCGTCATTGGCTATTTGACCATCCATGGCAAAGCAGGGAGGCAGGGGCTATGTCCCTGCCAGCAGGGGCAAGCCAAGTCTCCTCAGGAGCCTGTTTTTCCAAGGCCTCCTGAATATTTCCAGCCTTGGGACCCTTCAGCCTGTCAACAGGGTTGTAGCTCCTGAAACCAGGCCGGGCATTTCCCAATAATTTGTGAGACTCTTCTCTTTTGCTTCTGATTCTTAAGTTAATCTGTCTTGATTTCCTGACTTTGTGGTGTGAACTTCTATGGTTGGAGACCGCTGTTGTTTTTTCTTTCTTTGGTTGCCTCTGATGATGTCAGATGTTGACCCTGCCTGACCTTAGGCAGTCTGTTTGAGACTTCCAGTAATCTACTGTTTGTGGCTGTCTCCTTCAGTTGTTAATCTATTCACTCTACATTTAGCAGGCCACCTTAGCTCAGGCCGGGTGGAGTCCCTTCTGGAGGTGGGTCCTCTCTCACTGCCGGTGTAAGGGGGAGGAGTCCACACTGGGATCCCACTGGCTACTCTCTCCATTCTCTCCCCAAAGCCTCCATTCCCAGTCTCTCCTCAAGTGTCGCCAGACCTCTCTGCACCCCCTTTAGCCAGAGATCTACTGTCTGTGGTTGCTACTCTGCACTCAGCAGGTCGCTTAGACAGCACAGGGAGGGGTGGAATCCCACTTGGGGGTGGGGCTATTGGGTCCTTTGACGCTGGTGCCACTCAGGGGCGGTCTCTGCCTGAGCAAGATGGATGCTGCCACATGGGGGATGAGTCAGCACTGAGATCCCGCCAGCTACTCTCTCAGTTCTCTCCGCAAAGCCTCCTTCCCCAGTCTCTCCTCAGCCGTCTCCAGCCCACCCTGCCCCCGCCTTTGCCGGAGACCAGGGTAAGTGGCTGCAAATAAAAATTTATGCATTGGCCCTTTAAATGGCTCTTTGCATCTTCAGCCACCTGTCTCTGGCAGAGAGCAACCCTGCCGCTTTTCGCAGCTGGCTGTTTTCTGTGTACCTTTTGGGCTCTGGTGCTGTGGGGTAGAGATCCCCGCTTTTGGTTTAGACCCCGTTCTTCTCAGGGGGATCCAACTGGCCTGTTCAATATCCTTCTGGTGCTGCTGCCCATGGACACCTGCCTGTCTTCTCAGGTCTGTACTGCACTCCTTACCAGTTAGATTGTGCTAAAGCTGATTCTTCTGTCTCCAAGGTTACAAGGCTCCTCTCTCACTATTGTTCAGTTGTTTGTTCCAGGTTATTTCTCCCCAATTCAGCTGTAATTCCAGGTTGGTCCTGGGAGGAGGTCAGTGTGACTTCCACTCAGTCCTCCGCCATCTTGATTCTCTTCTATTTGCAATATATTAATCTACCAGTGACGTTTACCAGAGTCTCCCACTGCATCTCCAGTTCACATCTCTCCAGATAGCAGTGACTCACTAACTAGTCAAGGAAGCAAAACTTCCAAACTGCATGAAAAACCGATAGATCCACTAAAGCTATGGCCCGCTCAATGCTGTCTTTACCTGAGGATTATTGTGATACTTTGCTTTCTTTTGTAACCAGGTAACTATTATGATAAAGAATATAAATTAGAAAAACTACAGGGAATAACGTTCAAGACATTCAAAGATAAATGCGAACTGTTATTATACTATGCAAGTTAAATAGTGACCACTAAAACAGCTGAAAATTTGAAGACACATATTAAACTTTTTTTTGTAATTCTTTTATCAGCTGCTCTATCATTATTTAAAATTATAGCAGAAGAGGCTGAGGTTTGTGACCTGAGAGTTTTAAGACACGCTCACAAACCTACTTACCGAAAACTAAAAAAATGGCAAATGAGTTTTGAACACATTTTATAAAATCTAAGCAAAAACAGTAGTTTTGAGGGCCCAGGCCTTAAGTCAAATGGGATTTTGTGGTATTGGGAATGGACAGAGGAGGTGGTTGAGAGAAAAATGTTGAGCTACAAAAACCTTTATGTCAGGAGTAAAAACATTGGGAAAATTTTAAATGCAAATACAAAGAGTCACCAGGCATGAGGGATATTTTTGTAAAAGTGAGGGATGAATACTAGAATAAGCCCTAGAGGTCCCCTGAGTTAGACACCTACAACCCAGTTGAGGGGGAGCAGTGTAGGCTCACTTCCTGCTTGTAACTCAGGAAGTTTGCAGAACTTTCCCAGAAACTCAGTCCTGCTTGGGGAGCCCTTGAGTAGCAAAGTAGCCCAGCTAAAGCCAATTTTCAGAGATGGGAGCCTGGCTGTTATTTTACTTCACTGTGGTGCAGGGGAATCAGTCAAGATTCACCAAACCCCCAAAAAGACAGGTCAGAGATAGCAAATAATGTGCTTTAGTCTAGGAAAGATGCAGACCGAATAGAATTATTCATCGAGGGCCAAAGCTTTCCCAAAGATATAGGCCAAAAATGACTAGCACAGGAAAAAAAGACCATATGAAGTTGATTAAGTCTGGGAGACTGTCAGTAGGAAATAACTCATCCAAGCACTAAGGTATCCCTCTACCACAATGACAAGAACATTCAAGTACACTCCCAGGTAGCACCAGTACTCAAAGTAATTGGGTTAAAACATGAGTTTATCAAGTTCAAATCTTAAACACACTGAGTTCAATTTGAATTGGAAAGAATTCAAGTTTTCCATAATAGCAATAAGGTAAAAAAATTCAATTTTAGAAAAATAAAGAATTTTCCATTTTTAGGAAAGTCAAATTTGTGGTTATAAAATTCATACTTTCTCTAATTGCTATTTAATAGCTAATCCTTCTCAATTTCATGCTTTAACATTATTATGAGCTTCAACCTCTGAAGTCAAAGTTTCCAGGTATAGTATACATTGGAAGCTATCCAGCTCAATGTTGAGGACATTATGGATCATTCCTTCTCCAAATATTGGAACTAGTATTCAAATAGTTTCTTCTTCAAATACTATTGTCTAGATTGAAAAAGGTTTGATTTTACTTTTGTCAGTACTTTTTAGTTCACTTTGATGTTACTGTTAATACTGCTGTTGTTGTCCCTACTACTATTTAATACAATACCAAAGAAGTTTTTATTCATGCATAATTTTACCACCTAACACAGCTATTCTTATTTTGCATAACTTCTCAATAGGTTTATATATTTTGCACAGCTACAACCAAATTGCTTATATTTTGTACCGTGCTATGTTAACTTTACATTATATTCTGGACATTTTCCATTTTTCGACATAACCTTCAATATTATACATCATATCGATGAATAATAATTACTTAAATCATTTTTTAAGCACCTCAACTTTTAACTCAGATCCCTATTAGGTAGAATTTCATATTTTGCTTATGGATAAGGCTAAAATTAAAATATACATAAATACATACATCCCATTATGTTAAAAAGTGAAAAAAGACTCTTTTCTCAAGTCAAAAGAGTTTAGTGTCATTGTGGCTATTACTAAATTTTACAAAATAAGATTGCAACAAAATACCAGGTCATTTTGTGCTTAAAGACAGCACTGCTAGAGCTCCTCAATCCAAAAATATTTTTCTACTATACCTTGTTACTATTCCATATTTAGAATCCATTTTATGCTATTTATAGAAATAAACTTACCAACATTTATGCAATGTAGTAAATTATTTAACAGATATTGTTATCCATGTATATATAAACTTTGTTCTATATACATATCTGTCAATCTAATTGTCACCACAGTTGCATTATTTGCCATCTTCGAATTGATTTAAACATGGATCCCTAAATGCTTTCTAAAAACCTTTCATATTGCAATATGATTACATTGAGAGACAAAACATATTCTGTATTTGACAATGACCTATCATGCTTGTGACAATGAAAATACAATTAAAAATAGATGTTACCCACATACCTCTAGATTTAACAAAATTTCAAAGTTAGTAAATGTTGATATAATCTACTGAAGGATTATTCATAAATCAGTCTGTCAAAGGCTACAAGCTAGATTTCAAGAAAAGCTATTTAACTTTCACTTAGACATAAAAAATAGAAGCTTCTAAAGAGAAATGGGAAACAAAAAATATTAAGGATCTGTATACTGAAAAACAAACTGTCAGTTCTAAAGGCATTAATATCATGAGCAAAGTATGAAAAAAATATTTCTCGGGGTTGAAAAAGTGACTCTAATTAAGAAAAATTCATACTGAATGTGAAGCACATGAAACTAAAATTTGTAGCAATGAAAGAAGAGTATATAATTAATTGGATAAATGTACGGGAAATGCTGTATTACTAATTATCCCTTTATCCCCTAAGGTGTTGTTAAAATAGCAGTGTATCTTAAAACCCATGTCATCTTTATCTGAAGTTATAAGGAAATTGTATTTTAACTCATTAAAATGTTATCTTAGCTAGTTTATACACTGTGGGATAAACATAAAATTAACTTCTGTAATATGTGGGTTTTTAGCATCAGCTATTATTTTTACTAGAAGTGTGGCTGGTAAACATGAGTGGAAGTTTCCTATTAAATGAGCTTATCAATATCTCTTTTACAAGGTTACTTAAAAATAAATGGAAAGCAAACATATGTATGTCTGGTGTTCAGTTCATGTGCACCCTCACCTCCTCTTCTAGTGCTGAAAGAAGTTTGGAGCCCAGAGGGAAAGGAAAAGATGGCATTGTTTTTTGTTCACATCTTAGAATCTGCTGCAGCCTTCTGCTTAAAGGAGCTGATTTTATTATTTTTAAAATTAAAAAATTAATATGATTTTTCCTTCTGAAACCTTTGCAACATTACCTTTCAAGTGCATTCAGTGGTAAAAACGGAAAACTACAGCTTTTCATAAAATTCCTCCTTCTGGTGGATTTCTGGGTTTTGAAGCTATACTCTAAATTATGTGAAAAGAACACAATTTTAAATCAACATGCATATGGGTATACTCTGGACTGTCATTGAAATTATAGTTTGGGTCCTATGTTTCCTCAGGGTTTTGTGGCATTACCTGCAAACTGTGGGCAATATTGCATTTTCTTTTGTATGTGCATTTAGTTTTTGCATTTTTACACTTGCACAGATCACTGAGATACAACATGAAGGATTTAATTGCTTATTCCTCAACTGCTGAAGTATATACTTTCATTAAAGCATTAAAATTAAAGACTTGGAATCAACATTATTGCTTTTTTAAATACACATATGAAGTTGTGTACTCCAGAGTTGTAATAAGTATAATGACATCAATATATCTGCCAACTAAAATTACTCAAGTAGAGCATCTCATTATAGCAACAGAATACTCAGTGTCCCATGAGGATGTATTACAAATATTAAGTGATATTAAACTTATATTAACATTCAGAAAAGTATACCTTGACTAAACTTGTGTGCCTTTAGATAATAGTAAAATGTCAAATTATTCTCTACATGTTTTTCTGAGTTTGAATTACTTATATCTATCTTCTGAAATAACAGTGCTTTGCCTTTAGTTCATACATCTAATTTAAAAATCTAAAATCTATAAATAGTGAAATTGTCATTTACATTATATTATTTTATAGAATCTTTAGCCTCCAAAACTGATAGAAACTTTGTAGTATCTTGCATCAGCTATGCATGAGTAAAGTACTTTCTGTGCAATTAGGTTTTATGTCCATTTTTACTAGAGTATTTAAATTCAGTGATTGTATGTGGTTATTACTGAGTTGAATTTTCTTCTGCACTCCTTGGAGGCCAGTTAAATACACACTATGCTGGAATTTAATCTCATCACACCTTTACCAAGATAATGAGCAGACATTGTAGGTATAACAATTAATAAGAAATTGTTTCTGTCTTATAATCTATATGCAGAAATTACTATAACAGTATTATAACTATATGGCTCTGGTAAAAGGTTACAGGAGAGATAAAATCTAGGAAAGCAAAGGGGAAAGTGATGCCAGAAAGAGTGATTTTGGGTGTAACCAAATTTTGCAGATGCTACTCTCAATCTATATAGCATTAACTTTCCTTTGTCTCATTTTCCTCATTTATAAAACAGGGTTAGAATTAGTTCCTACCTATTAAGAGTTATGGTAGATTATACATAAAGGTAAGTATAATACAGTTAACAAAGTGCTGTCACATAGTAAGGACTTATGTATGCAGTGGATTTTTCTGGTTTTAAATTATCTGACCAGAAGATACAAGTTAAGGAATAATCAATGCTGAGCTGTTGGAAGAAGCATTAGTATTAACGAGGTGGTGTAGCAAGACTGAGCTATGCTTCATTAAATGTAGCCTCTGGGTCATCTGCAACCAAGTAGTCTTGTGCAGGAGATGATTTTTAGAAGTTATATTTATAAAAAATTTAAAAAAATTAATTTCTAAACTTTTGGAAGCAGAAATATGGGTTGTTAAGACTTGAGATTTGTCATGTGACCCTCATGCATGTCCTAATATGAGCACCACTATTGCAGAGTGTAAGAAACATCACATATAAGATCCTGAAGCATACACAAAAATAATATATGCATATTTATATATACCCTAAAAATGTAAAACTAGAAAAAAACCCACCAAATTTAGTTAAGTACTTTCTTTACCCTCTCATAATTGTATCTTGTTTTGATGCTCTCCTAACCCATGTGACCAGTTTCTTGAATTCAGTATTTAAGTATTTACTATTTTCTGTATTCTGTTATGCATATATACATATGTATTCAAAATGCATACTTTAAACTTAAATTTTACAATATTTCTGCTACAAAATTAAGTTTTACTCAGCTTTAGGAAATTCATCCCTGATAATGTGTGTAGCTTGAGTTCATTTTTCATGCTGTATTTTGTGTTACAGTTTATGAAGAGTCTACAATTTGATTATTCTGCCTATATTGGTGTTTAAATTATTTTCTGTTTTCTATGCTATGAATATTCCTGTTTCTTGGTATGCAAAAGTTTATCTGTTCTCATTGCAATATTGTTTTTATTGCCAAATTGCTCTCCATATTTATACCACTTTACATACTCATTAGGAGGACATATTTAGAAGACATTTTTCTGTGGACTTCTTGATTGTTGCATATCATTGTGTGGAAGCATCTGATTTTTTTTTCCAAGCCTCTCTTTTCAAGTTCATTTGCACAGCAAACATCCTTAGAATATTGAGATAGTGTTTCCCTATGTAGCATGGGCAGGTCTGTTTAACGTCCAGTATGATAAATATGGATAATGCTTACGCAAGTTTGATTACTACAAATTACAAAATCCTAAAGTTTCTTAAGCTCAGGTTTTTTCCCATGTGATGCAAACCCAAGTCATGTGCAAAATCCACTGAGCCCTTCTTCATCAGTCCTGTATGACTTGAGAGGCAAGGGGAACAAATATGAATGTGAAGCTTACTTTGTCAGTTTATGTTATGCTATAGATATCAGATATACAAAGATCAGATATATATTCATATATATGTGTATATATATAATAAGGCAACTATACTTATAGTAGTTATATAAATAAAAGACAACTCAAGTTATATGCAAAACCCAGGAGATTAGAGAAGTACCACAGTAGAATTTTTTGATAGCATTTTTTTAGAGTAGTTTAAGTTCACAGCAGTAATTAACAGAAAGTACAGGGTTTCCCATATGCCTCCTACCAAAAAACATGTATCGCTTTCCCTAATATCAACACCTTGCTCAACAACATACAAGATATGGTGAGCAGAGTGACTCTCAGTCAGCCAGCCAGAGGGAAGGACCCACTGAAGAACAGCCCAACAATAATCAAAACCTAATTACAACCAGAGAGCCAACATAAATAGTACAAAGGGCATCCCAAGAGTGTCAAGTTCGGGAGATTAAGGAGACAGCACCACTGAATCCCATAGATCTCCTACTATAGAAGTTCATACCATAGAGACAGGGAGTCAAAGAAGATCAAGAAGCAGAAACAAACCAGAAGAGTACCTCAAATGGGAGGACAAAGAAACAACACACAATCAAAAGGAAAAAGGAATCCCAAGAAAGAGTGCTAAATGAAATATAGGGAAGTAAACTATCAGACATTGAATTTAACATAATGGTCATAAGGAACCTCAATGAGCTCAGTGATAACTACAAAGAACTACAGGGAAGCTACAAGGAACTTACTGTGAACTGCATCACCATGAAAAAGGGCATAGAAACTGTCAATAAAAGCGAGAAGAGAATGAAGAATATAATTTCTGAATTGAAGAACACAGTGGAAGGAATTAAAAGCAGGCTAGAGGGAGCAGAGAGCTTCATCAGTGAGATGGAGGACAATGTAGAAAAAATTCCCAGGCACAGCAACAAAATGAAAAAAAAATCTCAAAAAGAATGAAGAGAGTTTAAGGAAGTTGCAGATCAAAATGAAATATAATAATATTCATATCATAGGAATACCAGAAAGAGAAGAAAAGGAGCAAAGCATAGAAAACCTGTTTGAAAAAGTAATAACAGAAAACTTCCCTATCTTGATGACAGTAAAAGTCACACAAGTCCAGGAAGCACAGAGGGTCCCAATCAAGGTTAATCCAAAGAGGCCTACTCCAAGACCCATTATAATTAAAATGGCAAAATTTAAACAAAATGAGAATATATTAAAGGTAGCAAGGAAGAAAGAGCTATTAACATACAAGGGATCCCTGATAAAGCTATCAGATGATTACTCAACAGAAACACTAAAAGCCAGAAGAGAATGGCAAGACATATTCCAAGTAATGAAAAGCAGAAGCCTGCAATCAAGACTACTCTACCCAGCAAACCTTTCATTTAAAATGGAAGTCAAACAAGGAGTTTCCCAGACAAATGAAGGCTAAAAAAATATACCTCCACTAAACCAGCATTACATGACATGCTAAAGGGACTGCTTTATGAAGATGAAGGAAAAGAGAGAGAGAAGAGAACACAGGTTTAGAAGGGAACACAGGTCTTAAAGGAAAAAATGGCAATGAATAAGAACCTGTCCATAGTAACCTTAAATATAAATGAATTAAATGCTCCAATCAAAAGACTAGGATAGCTGAATGGATAAGAAAACGTGACCTACATATACGCTGTCTACAAGAGATCCACTTCATACCAAAAGATCTACACAGGCTGAAAGCGAAAGGATGGGAAAAATATTCTAAGCAAAAGAACATGAAAAAAAAAAAAAGCTGGGGTAGCAATACTTATATCAGACAAAATAGATTTCAAAACTAAGACCATAAAAAAAAAAGAAAACAAAGGAGGACACTATATAATACTCAAGAGAACAATCCATTGATAAGATATAATGCTTTTAAACATATATGTACCCAGTACAGGAGCAAAAAAATATATTAATGAAAATCTAGAAGACTTTAAAAAATATATCAATATCAATACACTCATAGTAGGGGATTTTAACACTTCATTGTCAACAATGGATAGATCTTCCTAACAAATAATCAACAAGGATATTGTGGCATTGAACAACACTCTAGATCAAATGGACTTTATTGATATATACAGAACATTTCACCCCAAAGAAGCAAAATATACATTCTTTTTAAATGCACATGGGATATTTTGAAAGATAGACCACATGGTAGCTTAGAAAACAAGCTTCAACAAACTCAGGAAAATTGAAATCATATCAAGCATCTTCTCAGATCACAATGGCTTAAAACTTGAAATCAACCTCTAGGTAAAAACTTAAAAAGACTCAAATTCATGGAGATTGAATAGCATGCTATTAAATAATGAATGGGTTAACAAAGAAATCAAGGCAGAAATAAAAAATTTGCTGGAAACAAATGAAAAATGAACACACAACAGCCCAAAACTTATGGGACACAATGAAGACAGTCCTGAGAGGGAAGTTCATAGCAATAGAGGCCTACCTAAAAAAGATAGAAAAATGTCAAATAAATGACCTAACCCTACATCCAAGAACTAGAGGAACAACAAGAAACAAAGCCCAGAGTCAGTAGAAGGAAGGAAATAATCAAGATCAGAAAAGAATTAAATGACATAGAAACTAAAAGAGCAATTTAAAGGATCAATAAATCCACGAGCTTAATAAATCCATGAGCTTGTTTTTTGAAAAGATACACATGAACCAGGCAGAGAAAGACAAATACCATATAATCTCACCTATAAGTGGAACCTAATCAACAAAACAAACAAGCAAGAAAAATATAACCAGCAACATTGAAAGAAACAAAACAAACCAACAGTAACCAGAGGGGAGGGGGAAGGGAGGTAATGGGGAAAAGAAGGGGAAAGGTAAAGTCAAGGAACATGTATAAAGGACCCATGGACAGAGCCAAAGTGGGGAAGGATTGAGTGTGGGAGGTGGGGGTGGGTGGGGTAGAGGAAAGCGGTGTCAGGAAAATGGAGACAACTGTACTTGAACAATAAAAAAATAAATTAAAAATAAAAGAAGGAAATAATCAAGATCAGAGCAGAATTAAATGACACAGAGAGTAAAAGAAAATTGAAAGGATCAATAAATCCAAAAGCTGGTTCTTTCAAAAGATAAACAAAATTGACAAGATTTTAACCAGACTCATCAAGAAAAAAAGAGAGAGGGCACAAATAAATAAAATCGAAACAAAAGAGGAGCTATTACAATGAATACCACAGAAATACAAAGGATCATAAGATATTATTATGAAAAACGATATGCTAAGAAATTTGACAACTAGGGCAAAATGGACAAATTTCTAGGAACATATAATCTTCCAAAAGTGAATGAAGAAGAAGAAGAAAGCCTAAATAGACTGATAACAATTAGTGAAATTGAAGCTGTAATAAGAAAGCTCCCAGCACACAAGAGACCTGGAATGGATGGCTTCACAGATGAATTCTACAAAACATTTAGGGAAGAGCTAACTCTTATCTTTCTCAAACTATTCCAAAATTTCAAGAATAAAGAAGACTCCCAAACACTTTTTATGAGGTCAGTATTATCCTACTTCTAAAACCCAATAAAGACACAACAAATAAAACTGCAGGCCAATATACCTAATAAATATAGATGCTAAAATCTTCAACAAAATATTGGCAAACAAGATCCAGGAATACATTAAAATGATCATACACCATGATCAAGTGGGATTCATCCCAGGGATGCAATGATGGTATAAAATTTGCAAATCAATAAGCATAATACACCACATAAATAAAATGAAAGACAAAAATCACATGATCACATCACTACGTGCTTAAGGAACATTTATTAAATGCAGAGAATATATATTGTACTGTAGTAAGTTTTTATTTATAATCACTGCTTGACTATGTTGATAAAGTTGTTTAACTATAAAAAAAAAGAGAGAGAGAAACCTACAGCCAAAATCACACTCAACAGACAAAAACTAAAAGCTTCCCCCCTAAGATAAGGAAAAGGATAAGGATGTCCACTTTCACCACTTTTATTCAATATAGTATTGAAAGTTCTAGCCACAGTGGTCAGACAAAGAAAAGAAATAAAAGACATCCAAATTGGAAAGAAAGAAATAAAACTGTCATTATTTGCAGAAGACATGATAGTGTACCTAGAAAACATTATAGATTCCACCAGAAAACTACTTGACCTAATAAGTGAATTTGACAAAATAGTGGGATACGGAGGCAATATTACAAAATTAAATGCATTTTTGTACACCAACAATGAAATATCAGAAACTAGGGGAAATAATCCCATTTACTATAACGACAAGAAAAATCAAATACATAGGAATAAACTTAAACAGGGAGGTAAAAAACCTGTACTTGGAAATCTATTGAACACTGAAGAAAGAAATTAAGGAAGATACAAACAAATAGAAGCATATACCATGTTCATAGATTGAAAGAGTTAACATTGTTAAAATGTCCACACTACCCAAAGCAATCTATAGATTCAACATAATCCCAATTAAAATACCAATTACATATTTCACAGATTTAGAACAAATATTTCAAAAATTTAGGTGGAACCAAAAATGACCCTGAATAGCCTCAACAATTTTGAGAAGTAAGAACATAGTAGGAGGGATCACAGTACCTTATATCAAACTATACTACAGGCCATTATAATCAAAACAGTCTGGTACTGGCATAAGAACAGACACATAGATCAGTGGAACAAAACAGAGAGCCCAGAAGTAAATCCATGTCTCTATGGTCTATTAATATTTGGCAAAGGGAGCAGGAACATAAAATAGAGTAAAAGTAGCCTCGTCAACAAATGGTATTGGGAGAGCTGAAATGGACATGCAAAAAAAATGAAACTAGACCACTTTCTTACACCATACACTAGGATAAACTCAAAATGGCTAAAAGACTTACATATAAGCTATGAAATCATAAAATTCCTAGAGGAGAACAAAGGCAGGAAAATTTCAGCTATCCCACGCAGCTGTATTTTTGCTGATATATCCTCTAGGGCAAGGGAAATAAAGGAAAGAATAAACAAATGGGACTACATCAAATTAAAAAGCATCTGCATGGCTAAGGAAAACTTCAGCAATGTGAAAAGGGAACGAACCATGTGGGAAAACATATTTGCCAACAATAACTCAGACAAGGTTTTGATCTCTAGAATGCATAAAGAACTTACACGACTCAACACCAGGAAGACAAACAAACCAATTAAAAAATGGGCAAAGGACCTGAACAGACACTTCTCCAAGGAGGACATACATAAGGCCCAGAGACATATGATAGGATGTTCGACATCACTTGCCATCAGGGAGACGCAAATTAAAACCACAATGAGATATCACCTCACACCAGTCAGAATGACCATCATTAACAGAACAAAATAAACTCAAGATGGATAAAAGATTTAAATATAAGATGTGACACCATAAAAGTCCTAGAGGAACACATAGGCAGGAAAATTTCAGATATCCCACACAGCAGTATTTTCACTGTACGTCCCCAAGAGCAAAGGGCATAAAGGAAAGAATAAACAAATGGGAATACATGAAACTAAAAAACTTTTGCACGGCTAAAGAAAACATCATCAAAGTGAAAAGGGAACCAATTGTATGTGAAAATATATTTGCCAATGATACCTCGGACAAGGATTTGATCTCCAAAATATATAGAGAACTCACATGACTCCACACCAGAAAGACAAACAATCCAATTAAAAAATGGACAAAGGACCTGAACTGACACTTCTACAAGGAGGACATACAGTTGGCCCATAGACATATGAAAGGATGCTCAACACCACTAGCTATCAGAGAGATGCAAATTAAAACCACAATGTGATGCCACCTTACAGTGGTCAGAATGGCCATCATTAACAAATCAACAAACTACAAGCGCTGGAGAGGTTGTGGAGAGGAGGGAACACTAGTGCATTGGTGAGAAAGCAGACTGGTGCAGCCACTGTAGAGAACAGTGTGGAATATCCTCAAGAAAACTAAAAATGGAACTGTATTTTGATCAAGCGATTCCACTGCTGGGATTATACCCTAAGAATCTTGAATCACCTGTTCAAAAGAACTTATGCACCCCAATAGTCATAGCAGCAATATTTATAACAGCCAAGTGCTGGAAACAACCTAAGCACCCATTAGTAAATGTGTGGATCAAAAAACTGTGTTACATTTATACAGTGGAATACTAAGCAGCAACTTTTACCCTTCAAGACACCATGGATGGAATTGGAGAACATTATACTAAGTGAAATAGGCCAATTGGTGAAAGACAAATACCATATGATCTCACCTATAATGGGAACCTAATGAGCAAAATAAAACCAGAGGCATGGAAACAAGGAACAAACTGTCAGAGACTAAAGTAGAGGGGGAAGGTGATAAGTGAGGGAAAAAGAGAAAGGGACAAGTTAAAGAACATGTGTAAATGACCCGTGGACACAGCACAGTAGGGATTGACTGTGGGAGTGGAGGATGGGCAGGGGAGGGCAATTGTGGGAAATTGGGACAACTGTAATAGAACAATAATTAAAAATAAAAGTGTAAAATGGTTAAAAAAAAAAAAGCATCCTCTTCCAGAGGATGTTGTTTCAACTGATGAACCTGCAGTGACCTATTATTATCAGTGTCCATAGTTTACATTAGGGTTCACTCTTGGTGTTTTACACTCTATGAGTTTGAGTAAATTTATTATTACATGTATCCCCCATTATTCATCATACAGAGTAGTTTTATTGCCCTAAAAATCCTCTGTGCTCAGCTTATTCATCCTTCCTTCTCCCCTAATCCCTTGAAACTTCTAATCTTTTTCACTGTCCATACTTTTGCCTCTCCCAGAATTTCATGCAGTTAGAATGGTAGAGTATGTAGCATTTTCATATTGGTTTGTTTTACTTTTTAATATGCATTTAAGTTTCCTCCATGTATTTTTTAAAAAATTTAGTACATTGTATTTTTTTTCCATTACCATTTAGTCCCTTTATACCTTGTCCCGCCTCCTCTGCAATCACCACCCTGTTGTCCATGTTCATGAGTCCTTTTTCTTTTTTGCTCAATCCCTCCCTCCCCCTACCCCAGCTGTTGTCCTGCTCTCCGTCTAGGAGTATGTCCTCATTTTCCTTGTTAGTTTAGTTTGTTCATTAGATTCCATATGAGTGAAATCATATGGTATTTGTATTTCTCTGATTGGCTTAATTCACTTAGCATAATGTTCTCCAGGTCTATCCATATTGTTGCAAAGGGTAAAATTTTCTTCTTTTTTATGGTCAAGTAGTATTCCATTATATAATATCCCATAGTTGTTTCACCCACTCATCTACTGATGGACACTTGGGCTGCTTCTGAATCTTAGTGATTGTAAATAACACTGCAATGAACGTAGAGGTACTTATGTTCTTCCAAATTAGTGTTTTGTGTTTCTTCAGGAAAATTCCCAGAAATGGAATAGCTGGATCGAAAGGCAGATACATTTTTATTTTTTTGAGGCATCTCCATATTGCTTTCCCCAGTATTTCCTTTATAAATGTCCATGTGCAGATTTTTTGCATAGATTTAAGTTTTCCCCTCCTTTGGGTAAACATCAAGGATCACAATTGCTGGGTCATATGGAAAGAGTATATTTAGTTTTGTAAATATAACCACTAAACTATCCTCCAATGTGGCTATACCATTTTGCATTCTCACCAGCAGTGAATAACAGTGCATAGTTGTGCACTGGCTGGTGTGGTTCAGTTGGTTGGAGCATTGTCCTGTAAGTAAAAGGTTGTGGGTTTGATTCCCAGTCAGGGCACATACCCAGGTTGCAGGTTTGATCTCCTGTCCTGGTTCAGGTGCATGCCACCCTTGGCCTGGACACATACTATCCCTGGTGTTGGTGCCAACCCCAGTCCGGGAATATATGGGAGGAAGCCTATCGATGCTTCTCTCTCGCACCAATGTTTCTCTCTCTTCCTTCCTCTCTCTCTAGAAGCAATGAATAAATTGTCCTCAGATGAGGATAACAAAATTAAAATAAAAAGAGTTCCTAGTTGTCTGCATCCTTGGCAGCATTTGATATCTTCAGTGTTCTGGATTTTGAGCAGTTTTAATAGGTGTGTAATGAAAACTCAATGTTATTTTAATTTGCATTTCTTTGATGACATATAATGTGAAGCATCTTTTTTTTTTAAAAAAATCTTTGGCCCCTTGTTTAAATATTTTTTTGTTTTCCTGTCGTTGAATTTTAGGAGATATTTATGTCCCTTGTATAAGAGTTCTTTATCAGTGTGTCTTTTGCAAATAAGTCTGTGGCTTGTCTTTTCATTCTTGTGATAATGTCTTTGGTAAAGTAGAAATTTTTTATATTAAAGAAGCCTGGCTTATTTTTTTTCTCATGGACTGTGATTTTGGTGTTGTATTTAAAAAGTCATTGTGACACCCAGGGTATTCTAGGTTTTCTCCTATGTTATCTCCTAGGAGTTTTTGCAGTTTTGTGTTTTCCATGCAGGTCTGTGAGCCATTTTGAGTTAAATGCTGTGAAGGGTATAATGTCTGTATCTAGACACAATATTTTGCATGTAGCTTCCCAGTGTTCTAGCATAATCGTTGAAAAGACTGTCTTTGCTCCATTGCATTGTTTTTGCCAAAGATCAGCTGGCAAAAACAGTATGTAAAAATTATCAGTATGTAAAATAAGAGGTTAACTTATATTTCTTCAAGTTTCCAGATTAAGACTTCAATAGACTATTTCATATTTCTCTAACTCAGTATCAGATGACATAGTAAACCTGTTTGTATACCAGACTATTCTGTGATAATTTAATAATTACCTGCAAGCACTTGCAAAATGTGTTGCTTATCATACAAACTTGAACTTTAATAAAATGTATTCATAATATTAGTACTCTCTTCTCTAATAAAATTTCAGAATTTCTTTTCCAATTTAGTTACAACACAATTACGTACCTCTGAATCAGACATTGGGAACATTATTGCATAATTATTTTCGTTTCAGGCTGGGCAACAGCGTTGGTGGGAACAGGAGATAAAAATAAATGGAAATATTCAAAAAGGAGAATTAATTACATATAATTTGACTGAGCTAATTAAACCAGAGGCTTATGAAGTCCGACTAACACCTCTCACCAAATTTGGTGAAGGAGACTCAACAATTCGTGTCATTAAATATAGTGGTAAGTAGCCTTTTATGTAAAAGTATCTATTTGCATATTAAATTTAGCATATTGGTACACTGGGTCATAAGCCAAGTAACAAAACACCCTCACAAAACTTAATCATCATAGGGATTAATATTAGATTATAAATGTAGAAATATAGAATGTTTTAATTAAACCTATATGATAATGTCAGCAATGTCCCTTTATTTTCTATATTATAAGTTGTTATGTAATATTTCTGCATTTTAGTTTTTTCAGGTTCTTAATGGCTTTAAATTTATATCATTAAGAAGTTAACAAATGTTATAAAAATGTTTAAAAAATTTTAAACAATGGACTTTTTTAGAATATTCTTAGGTTTATATAAAACTGAGAAGAAAATAGAACTGTTATAGATGCCCTCTCCCCCAACACAATTTTTCCCATTATGAAGATGTAACATTAGTGTGGACAATTGTTACAACTGGTTAACACACATCGATATATTATTATTACAGTAAATAGTTACATTAGGGTGTATTATTTATGTTTATAGTTATAGGGATTTTGAGAAGTGTGTAATGTTGTTTAATGGCCATTATAGAAACAAAGAGTACTTTCACAGGCCTAAAAATTCACCCTGTTCTTCCTATTTTTCTGCCCTCCTTCCTCCAACCCTCATAACCACTGATTTCTTTTTTAATTGTCTGCAGTTTTGCCTTTTCCAAAATGTTGGAATCATACAGCATGTAGCCTTTTCAAACTGGCTTATTTCACTGAGTAATGCACTTATAAATTCTTCCACATCATTTTGCTAACTATATCACTTTCTTGTAGAATAACATGCCACTGTATGGAGGTACTAATTTCTTTATCATTCACCGATTGCTGAAGAACATCTTAGTTGACTATTCTGGTCCATTTTTTATGTGGTTATCTGTATTTGATAGTTTGTCTTCGTAAACTATACACATTTGATATTTCTTCATACATGTGCTACTTGAGCAAAAATTAAAACGAGCATAAAGCCTTAAAAAATAAAAGTTGATTAAAAACTTTTAAAAAGTAGAAACAATTGCAATGACTAGCTCTAGAATTGTAAAAATATTTTTCAGGTTTGAGTGAATCAGCAGCAATATATATCATATTTGTTCCATTAATTCAATTAAATATAACTCTTTTTTGTCATTGATTTTCAGAGTTTTACTTAAAAATCAAAATTATTTATAATAAAAATGTATTTTTTTGCAGTTGAAGATCTTTATTCTGTTTAGCATTAAGTATATTTTCCCAGTTAAGAGAGATTAATACTGTCAAAATTAAAAAATAAAGTGGAATTATTAAAAACTCATTAGAGCTTCTTTTTCATATTAAACTTCTTTTTTCTTCACTCTTCTCTCATTAGTCAGAGTATATTGGGCATGACATGCAATTTTCATTAAAAGATTAAGAAATACGGGTGGGGCAAAAGTAGGTTTACAATCGTTTGTATAGAAAATAATATGATAATAAGTGATAACATAAGAATAAACTGTGTTTTCATACTCATAACTGTAAACCTAGTTTTGTCACATCCTGTATGATATAGAGTGGAATATTCATAGAAGAACAATGGATGTAAAAGCATTAGAATCATTGCATATTTTTTCTTGAATGTGGCCCTTTAAAAATATGCCTTTTATGTTAGTGACATAAATATTATGCACAATAACAATCAATTGTTATTGTTTAATCACCTCCATGATTGCTTGGATGGGTCACTAGATAGCATCCCCATATATTTTTCTAAAGTTTTAGTTTTATGTTTTCTAAAATATGAATTACTATCTCCTCTTATCTAATGTTTACTTTCCTTGTCCCAATGTTACAAAACTCTGGACTGTTTAATATGGAGAGGTATTAAAACAGTGCATTTAATACTTATTCCATTAAAACATGAAGAAATTAGGACCCTAGGAAGTTCCAGTGTCCTTTAGAATTAAAAAACCACAAAATTATAAACTCTGAGTAGAACTAGGGTTTATCCCTCATTAATGACAGAATATCTGTTTCTTTATTTAATTCAGAAATTATTGTGATTTTTAAAAAGAGATATAGAAAATATCTTTTTGAACTCAGTAGTTCTTATTGGAAAAAATGAGACAACAAACTAAAATGGAAAATAAATCTGGAAAATACATATTATGTTTAGTTTCAATTTTTAAAATTATCTACATTCTTAAGCATATTTATTAAAATTGTAAACATTTTCTTTAAAAATTACTAATTTTATGTAATATACACTGGGGTAAAGTATACTGTCATGGTAAACAGACATTTATATGAAATTAGACATGTCTATTCCATTGGAAAAAAGAACTCATTGCAATATTCAGAATTTAGAATGGCAAATTTTCACAAGGGTAATTGTGTTACTTATAGTGAATTTGGTGACTAAAACTATCATAGAAGAAGACTCAATTAAAATTCTATCTGGCCGCTCACAGACAGAGTGGTAGTTGCCAGAGGGGAGGGAGGTTGCGGGGCTGGGTGAACACAAGAAAGGATTAAGAAGTACAAATTGGTAGTTACAAAATAGTCACAGGGATGTACAACATAGGGAATACAGTCAATAATATTGCAGTAACTCTATATGGTGCCAGATAGATACTGGAAATATTGGGAGAAATACTTTGTAAACACTATGTTGTATACCTTAAAACAATACAAAATATTGAAAGTAAACTAGAAGCAAAAGATTTTTATAATAAAAATAAAAAATATAGTCTGGTCAGAGGTTACCTGTAGATTTCACATATTTTTTAGATTTATATTATAATTCCAAAATGCTTACCTCTTTGAAAGGTAATAGAACAATTTATATTATTTTAATTATGAAATAATTTTAATTTTTATTAAGGAATTTTCAAATTAAAATATATTGATATTGGGCAAAAAATTATTTTTTTCTCCACTTCAATGGAATTACTAAATGTATAGTACCTTCTCTAGTCCCTTCTCTATGTCATTCATTTTATGTTTAACAGGGAATGCAGAGTCATAAAAACAACTGAAAATGGGAATCGTCTGTCTTCCTTATGTGGAAAAAGTAATTGATTGAGAAGCTAACCCACTTTGTTAAAATTAATATCAATATCCTAATGTAACAATTATATATGAACATGTTTTGTGCATGTGTATACATTATTGACTTTCTTTCATACTTAACTAGTAATATCGAAGTTTAACATAAGTGGTTAATAATGAAAACTAGAAATTAAAAGCAGAGTTGATAAACTTCTGCAGGTTAGAATAACAGCCCATTGCAATCTTGGGAGATTATGATAATTCTTTTCTTCATCCAGAATGAAATTTCCTCTTAGAATGATAAATGATTAATTGATATATACAGATACCATTTTTGTCTCCTAGGTTAGATATATCTTTGTTGCGGTTTCAGTAAAATATAAAATTTACTCCTCTTCAAGTATAAATTAATTGATATGACAGTTACAAATAAACTGTAACATTATAAACAATAATAAAAAAATAAAAAGCAGGCTTACAAGCATTAAAAAAGAGTAGGAATCAATTGGTACTTGTATTGCAAACACAATTAGTTTTTTAAGATAAATATTTCGTGTGTACAAAAATGCAAATGTGCTGTTTATCACTGAAAATCCTTTGCGTGTATGTATATATGTCAATGGCTCTTTGTTTTAGGACACATATATGATGTGATAGGAAGATTGCTTTATTTATTTGCATACATACCATATTATTTTTACCAGAAGTAGATAACAATAAAAAAACTAAGGTGTACTCTCTGTCAGATAATTGCTTTCATTTTTAAAACATCTAGATTATATGTTGGCCTAATGTCAGCCTCAGTTTTGATTTCTGGGTTTTGTTTAGTTCTGGTTAAGATATAAAAGGACAGTGACTCCATTTTTTGGAAAATGACAAATTCCATGTGCTATTAAGCATTGATCTTTTGGGTACTTTCAGCCTGTTATTGCAGAGCTCCAAAGTAGATTCTATTCAATCTCCTAGAACAAAATGGATTGCAGATATAATTCTCCATGGTCACAGTGAGCAAGATCGTTAAGTTTTGATAAAGAACTATGAGACACTGATTAGACACTTATTAATAAGACATTCAAGCCATGCTAACATTATGCTTTTCTTTTCTTTTAGCTCCTGTTAATCCTCATTTGAGTAAGTATATTTTTACTTTAAAAATGGCATTATATTTCACAATTAAGAAAAACAGAAAATTTATAAATATACAAACATTATTGAGCAACTTTTCTTATTTGGTTTAAAATAGACTAGCTTTTTTCCCTTTTTTATTGAATTTATTGGAGTGATACTGTTTAACAAAATTATACAGGTTTCAGGTGCACTGGCTTCAGTGAAACTGGCATTAAATATGAATTTTAAATTTCAAAGAGTATAGTTATAAAGTCATTTAATATTGATAACTGGTATTTATAATTTTTTCTAAATATTGAGCCATTTACAACAACCTGTATAACATTTGTTATTTGTATAACTGTAGAAATTTTTTCTTGTGCATTACATATTACTTTTATTGCTTTTATTTTTAATTTTTATTTTTGTTTCTACATCCCACTCATAAAAGACTATTGTTACTTAGAAAATTGATATCTGAATGGTTTAATCCAGATTTTTCATGGATCACTATTCTATATCCCAATCTTATGGGGGAAAAAAAGATAATCTGGTCATCATCCTCTTGATAATATATCACATTAAACCTAAGAATTGATTTTTGTCTCCTATTTTGTGCCTGAGAATATATTGTTCTTGAATAATAAATAAATGAAGAGCCCCTTTGCACTCTTATTCCCATCCATCCAACATTCTCCATTACCTATACTTAGGGAAGAAAATATCAAAGTCTTTTTTCTCTATTTCCTTTTCTGCAATCATCTCTCACTTACTCTATAACAAGGCAAAACTACAGAATCTCTGTTCTTGCTGTTCTTTCTACCAAAGATCCTCTTTAACTCCATTTCTCCACATTCAAATTATGATACTGAAGAATTTTATAGATTTCTATTTACATATTGCTTTCATGTGTAAAAGTGTAGTCAGTCATCACAAATGACACTTTAATGTGGATATTATCATCAGAACTTTGAGTTTCACTTTTCTTACAAGGCTTAGCACAAATAGTCTTCCTCCACTAAATATTTCCTCTTTTTGATTTCCCATAACCATTTATTTTCATCTATGTGGTAAGCTGTTATTGATTTTCTTATATCCTCCAGTAGATTACAAAATACTTGAAAACTAAATCTGTTTCTAATTTCTCCCTGTATGTTAATATCCTTGTGATTATCATAGCATCTCATTTATAACAGGTGTTCAAATGATTATTTGTTAAGAGAACAAACAAATGACAGTTTCAGGATGAATTAATTGCATAAATAAGATTCTCCCTGACTTCTCCCCATGGTGCTATTGCTAGTTAATTACTATATTTATTATAATTCCTTTCAAGGTAGGTTCTTTGACTGCACACTTGCAGTAGAAATGTTTCAAAAGAGTTGTCATGGGAAGATTAAAACTAGATACAGGAAAAAGTTTACAACTATTTCAATTCAAGAAAACAATTTGAACAGCTTTTACCTACTGAATAAAAAGCACATGTAAATGTCTAGTAGAGGGAGTGTTTGCAAACAGATTACTTCAATACAAGATAATAAGCAGCATTAATTTTATGGCAAATGAGAAAGTTTTACAGAAGAGGTATTTGAGCTAGGGCCTGAAACTTGAATAGAGGTCCCCTTAGGTGAAATGAAGGTCTTGGTCAGAAAATGATTGAGCAAAGTTTAGCGTGACTGCAGTATGATGTTGAAGAGTTACAGAAGCCAAAAATGTGTACTAAAGATAGACAATTTATAATTTGAAAGCTTTAAAAAGCTTGGATCAGGAAGGTCCTAGTTACTGACATCTCTTCCTCAACAAGCATTTTACATGTAGTCAAAAGATGGATTGGATTTTTTTATTTTTAAAATAATTTCTAGCATCACTTTCTAATTCAAAAATTTCCATTACCTGTGTACTTTTTGATTTTAATGAATATTCAGTATTATAGAAGCTGAGAGTTGTTTAGAATAAAAACTTTTTAGTAAACATTACACAGTGACTCCTGTAAGTTAATAAAAATACTTTTTATGTTACTGGAAGTTACATTATTCTTTTTTAAAAAATTTTTAAATAAATTTATCAGGGTGACATTTTTTCAAAAAACTACACATTTCAAGTGTGCAACTCAATAAAACATCATCTGCACACTGCATCGTGCACCTATCACATCGAGCAAAGACTCTCTCTGTCTCCATTTTTCCACACTTTTCCTACCCCAACCTGGTCCTGACCCCACTTACCCCCATCACCACATTGTTGTGTGTGTCTATGTGTAGTGTATATATGTTTTTTGGCTAATCTCTTCACCTTCTTTCATTCAGTTTCCCAACCCTTCTCCTTTCTGACAGCTGTTAGTCTGTTCCATTATCCCATGTCTCTATTTCTATTTTGTTCATCAGTTTATTTTTTTCTTTAGAGTCCACATATAAGATAGATCTCATTGCATTTGTCTTTCTCTGACTGGTTTATTTCACTTAGCAAAATAATTTCCAGGTTCATCCATGCTGTCACAAAGGATAAGAGTTCCTTCTTTTTCACAGCCACGTGATACTCCATTGTGTAAATATACCACAGCTTTTTTATTCACTCAACTACTGATAGACATTTGGGCTGTTTCCAGATCTTAGCTATTGTAAATAATGCTGCAATGAACATAGTGATGCATATATTTTATTCAAATTAATGTTTTGAGTTTTTCCAGATATATTCTCAAACTTGGATTTGCTAATACAAAAGGAAATTCAATTTTTAATTTTTTGAGGTAACTTCATATTGCTTTTCATAGTGGATGCAACAATCTGCATTCCCACCAACTGTGCACAAGGTTTCCTTATTCTCCACATCCTTGTCAACACTCATTGTTTTTGGATTTATTGATGACAGGCATTATCACAGGTACAAGGTGATATCTCATTATGGTTTTAATTTGCATCTCTCTCTAATGTTTAGTGATGAACATTTTTTCATATGTCTGTTGGCCATCTGTTATGTCTTCCTTGGAGAAGTGTCTATTCAGGTCTTTTGCCCATTTTTTAATTGGATTGTTTTTCTTTTGGTTTTGATTTGTATAAGTCCTTTATATATTTTGGAAATTAACACCTTGTCAGGTGTATCATTGGCATATATGTTCTCCCATTCAGTGGGATCGCTTTTCACTTTATTGATGGTTTCTTTCGTTGTGCCAAAGCTTTTTAGCTTGAACTAGTCCCATTTGTTTATTTATTCCTTTGTTTCCCTTGCCCTAGGAGATATATCAGAAAAGAATATTTATATGAGAGATGCTTGAGATTTTTACTACCTATGTTTTTTTCTATGATTTTTATCATTTCACAACTCATATCTAAGTATTTTATCCATTTTGAGTTTATTCTAATGTATGGCTTAAGTTGGTGGTCTAGTTTTATTTTTTTTACAACTACTACTCCAGTTCTCCCAACACCATTTATTGAAGAGACGGTCTTTACTCCATTGTATGCTCTTACCACCTCAATGAAATATTAATTGGTCGTGAAGATGTGGGTTTATTTCTGGACTCCTGTTCTGTTTCTTTGATTTATTTACGTGTTCTTATGTCAGTACCAGGCTGTTTCAAATACTATGGTGTCATATATTTTGATACCAGGTGTTGTAATCCCTCCAACTTTTCTCTTCTTTCTCAAGATTGCTGAGGCTATTCAGGGATATTTTCAATTTTATATAAATTTTCAGAATATTTGTCCCAGATATGTGAAATATGTCATTAGTACTTTAATAGGAATTGTGTTGAATCTATAGATTGCTTTGTGTACTATGGATATTTTAATGATGTTAATTCCCCCAATCCATGAACATGATATGTGCTTCCACTTATTTGTATTTTCCTCATTTTCTTTTTTCAATGTCATACAGTTTTCCATGTATAGGTTGTTGTCTCCGTAGTTAAATTATTACTAAGTACCTTGTGTTTCTTTTTGTTGTTGTTGCAATAGTAAACGGGATTGTTCTCATAATTTTTCTTTCTGATAGTTCATTATTGGTGTATAAGAATGCAACTGATTTCTGATTATTAACTTGGTATCCTACTATTTTGCCAAAATCATTTATTAGACCTAATAATTTTTTGGTGGAGTCTTTAGAGTTTTCTGTGTACAATATCATGTCATCTGTGAATAATGAAAGTTTTATTTCCTTCTTTCCAATTTGAATCCCTTTCATTTCTTCTTTTTGTCTTATTGCTGTGGCTGGGACTTCTAGAACTATGTTGAATAAGAATAGTGAAAGTGGACATTCACGTCTCTTGACTGACCTTAAGGGAAATGCTTTTAATTTTACATGTTGAGCATGATGTTGGCTGTAAGTTTGTCATAATGGCCTTTATATGTTTAGATATTATAGCTTTCTTTCCCATTTTGCTGAGAGTTTCTATCATAAATGGGTCCAGTTTTTTTAATCAAATAGTTTTTTTTCTGCATCTATTATATAATCATGTGATTTTTTTTTTTACCCTTTATTTTATGTGATATATTTACTGATTTGCAAATATTGTACCTAACCTTGCATCCCCAGAATAAATCTCACTATTGATCATATATGATCTTTTTAAAATATCGCTGGGTTCAAATTTGCTATTTTTTTTTTTTTGAGGATTTTAACATCCATGTTTATCAGGGATATTGGCAGATAATTTTCTTTCTTGGTAGTGTCTTTATCTGGTTTGGAATTAGAATTATGATGGTCTTATAAAATGAGCTTGGAATGTTTCCCATCTCTTGATTTTTTAAAAAATAGTTTGAGAAGTTTAGGTGTTAGCTCTTTGAATGTTTGGTAAAATTCACCTGTGAAGCCATCTCGTCCAGGAATTCTATTTGCTGGGAGTTTTTTGATTACTGCTCCAATTTCATTAGTTGTCCATAAAGGTTTTGTGATTCTTCCTGACCCAATTTTGAAAGATTGCATATTTCTAGAAATTTTTTTCACCCACGTTCACCATAATTTCTTAAAATCTTTTGTATTTCTGTGATGTCAGTTGTCACTTCTCTTTCATTTCTGATTTTATCTATATGTGTGTGTTTATATATGTATACATACATATGTGTGTGTGTGTATATATTTATATATAAATATATTTATTTATATATATATATATATTTGGATCCCCTATTTTTTCTTGATGAATCTGGTTAAAGTTCATAAATCATGTTTACCTTTTCAAAGAACCAGCTCTTCATTTCACTGATCTTTTGGGTTTTGGGGGGGGATTTTTTTAGCCTTTATGTAATTTATTTTTGTTTTGACCTTTATTATTCTTCCTTCTTTTTATTCTCGGCTTTGTTTGCTGTTCATTTTCTAGTTCTTTTAATATGTAGGGTTAGATATTTTACTTGAAATATTTACATGCATATATGTATATGAGGTCTTCCTGGATAAAGTGAAACCATTGTTAATGTAATGAGAACGGTTTGCACAACACTGACAAAACCTGGCACCCAAGGAGGGTGGACTGGAATGAACATGAATGAACAATGACAACTTCACTGTACTAGTTCGTGGGGGTGGTAGATGCTGTTGACTGAGCATGTGTACTCTGTGGCTGTCACATTCAAAATGACTGAGTAAGTAGAGCAACAAATCTGCATCAGATTTTACCTTAAGCTTGAACATTTCTCCATGGAAACTATTTGGATGATTCAGGAGGCCACAGCTATGGGCAACCAATGATTGGCAGCTTCATCACAACAGCATGCTCACTAATGCACCATATCTTCTGCAGAGAATTTTGGTGAAACATTAAATCACCCAGGTGACTCAGTCCCTCTATAGCCCAGATTTGGTGTTGTGTGACTTCTGGCTTTACCTAAAACTCAAATCACCTGTGAAAGGAAATAGCTTGAGACCATTGGTGAGATTCCAGAAAACATGATGAGGCAGCTTATGGCAGCTGGGAAAACTGTGTGAGGTCCCAAGGCCTACTTTGAAGGGGACTGCAGCACCATTGTCCTATGTACAATGTTTATTGTATCTTCTTCAGTAAATGTCTCTATTTTTAATATTACATGACTGAACAGGCCATATATATTTTGCTTCTTGAGTTTGGCCTGTAATGCTATCCACTTCCTTCTCAGGACTGTTTTCACTGTGTCCCATAGATTTTGGTTTGTTGTGTGTTCATTTTCACTTGTTTTCAGGTAATTTTTTACTTCTTCCTCGATCCTATTTTTTAACGCATTCTTTGTTTAATAACATGATTTAGCCCCATGTGTTTGAATGTTTTTCAGTTTTTTATTGTAGTTGACTTCTACTTTCATAATGTAGTCAGAGAAGATGCTTGATATGATTTCAATATTCTTGAATTTGTTGAGACTTATTTTGTGTTCTAACTTGTGGTTTATCTTTAAGAATGCTTCATGTGCACTTGAGAGAAATGTATATTCTTCTGCTTTGGGATACATGTTGTTCTGTAAATATCTCTTAAATCCATTCAGTACAGTGTCATTTATGGTCACTATTGCTTTGTTGGTTTTTTAACTGGAAGATCTATCCATTGATAATAATGGGGTGTTAAAATCTCCTACTCTGACTGTGTTGCTGTCAACCTCTCCCCTAATGTCCACCAAGATTTTCTTTATATATTTAGGTGCTCTTTTGCTGGGTGTATATATGTTTACAAGGGTTATATCCTCTTTTTGGATTGATCCGTTTAGGATTTTGCAGTGACTTTTGTCTTTTGTTATGGTCTTTGTTTTGAAGTCTGTTAGGTCAGATATACGTATTGTTACTCCAGCTTCTTTTGTTTGTTTGTTTCCATTTACATGGAATATATTTTTCAATCCCTAACTTTTAGTCTGTGTGTATCTTTTGTACTGATGTGGCTCTCTTGTAAACATTATATCTATGGGTCATGTCTTCTTATACATTTAGCTACCTTATGTCTTTTGATTGAAGGATTTAATCCATTTAAAGTTATTATTCATAGATACTTATTTAGTGTTATTTTATCCTTTATACCTATGTTCCTCTCCCTTGATTTCTTTTTTTGCTTTCTTCTTTTTAAAGCAGGCCCTTTAACACCTCTTGCATGGACTGTTTAGTGGCAATGAACTCTTCACTTATTTTTGTCTGGGAAGATCTTAATTTCACCTTCACTTTTTTTTTTTTAAATTTTATACAGTTGTCTCCATTTTCCCGTGACCACTTTCCCCTGCCCTACCAACCCCCACCTCCCTCCCTCAATCCTTCCCCACTTTGGCTTTGTCCATGAGTCCTTCATGCATGCTCTTGACCCCTCCCCTTCCTTTCCCCATTACCCTCTTCCCTCCTTTCCTCATGTTACTGTTGGTTTCTTTTTTCTTTCAATGATGCTAGTTATATTTTTCTTGCTTTTTCATTTTGTTGTTTAGGTTCCACTTATAGGTGAGATCATATGGTATTTATCCTTCATCTCCTGGCTTACTTCACTTAGCATAATGGTCTCCAGTTCCATTCGTGCTGTCTTGAAGGGTAGTAGCTCTTTCTTCCTTTCTGCCGCATAGTATTCCATTGTGTAAATGTACCATAGCTTTTTAATCCATTCACTTACTGATGGGCACCTAGGCTGTTTCCAGCACTTGGCTATCGTAAATTGTGCTGCTAGGGACATTGGGGTGCATAGGTTCCTTAGAAGTGGTGTTTGGGGATTCTTAGGGTATAATTCCAGCAGTGGAATTGCTGGGTCAAAAGGCAGTTCCATTTTTAGTTTTTGAAGAAATTCCAAACTGTTTTCCACAGTGGCTGCACCAGTCTGCATTCCCACCAACAGTGTACTAGGGTTCCTTTTTCTCCACAATCTTGCCAGCATGCATTGTTTGTAGATTTGTTTATCATGGTCATTGTGACCTGTGTGAAGTGGTATCTCATTGGGGTTTTAATTTGCATTTCTCTGATGCCTAGTGATGATGAGCATCCTTTCATGTCTCTGGACCCTGTTTATGTCCTCCTTGGACATAACCTGGGGAAGTGTCTGTTCAGGTCGTTTGTCCATTTTTTAACTGGATTGTTTGTCTTCCTGGAGTGGAGTTGTGTGAGTTCTATAATAGCCTTGCTGGGTACAATAGTTTTAGTTGTAGGTCTTTGCTTTTTTGTCACTTCAATATTTTATGCCAATCCCTTCCAGCCTGAAGTGTTTCTGTTGAGAAATCAGCTGACAGATTTATGGCAGTTCCCTTGTAGGTAACTAATTGCTTTTCTTTTCCTGTTCCTAAGAGTATTTCTTTTTCTTTAATATTTGACATTTTAATTCTGATGTGTTTTGATGTGGTCTGTTTGGGTTTTTCTTGCTTCCTGAACTTGTGTGACTTTTTCCTGCACCAGGTTAGAGAAGTTTTCAGGCATTACTTCTTCCAGAAGTTTTTCTATCCCTTTTTCACTCACTTTTCCTTCTGGTACCCCTATGATATGGATGTTTTTCCATTTAATGTTATCCCAGAGGTCCTTTAAGCTTTCCTCATGTTTTAAAGAAAATTTCCATTTTCTTTTTCATGTTCTACTTGGGTGCTTACTTGTATCTTGTCTTCTAAATCACTGATTTGATCTTCTGCTTCATCTAACTAGCTATTGATTCCATTTAGTGTATTTTCCATTGCAGATATATTCATTTCTGACTGGTTCTTTGTTTACTTTTTTTTTAATGCTTAGTCTCTCTGTTTAAGTTCTCACTGAGATTGCTCATTGTTCCCCAAAGGTCCTTGAGCATCTTTATAACTATTGTTTCAAACTCTGCATCTGGTATTATTGGTAGCTCCCACATGATTTAATTATTTACCTTGGTATTTCTCTTGTTCTTTCATTTGGGGCACATTTACTTCTCCTTTTTGTTTCTGTATATTAGGTAGATCTGCTCTGACTTCTAAACTTGTTACGATGGCTTTATAATGAAGGTGTCTTGTGGGGCTCAGTGCCACAATCTTCCAGATCACCTGAGGTTTTTGCACAGGAATGTTTCCTGTGGGTTATGTGCACCCTTCTGTTGTAGTTGAGTCTTGAATGCAGTTGACCCTTTTGTGGATGGAATGAATTCTTCAGGTTGGCTGACAATAAGGGTAAACCTTGATTACTGTGTATGATGTACCATGCAAGGGCTGCCACCCAAGGTGGGATTGTTCTCTGTAGAATTTGGTGCCTGCCAGACTCCCCCTTTGGGTGTGCCACTTGTGTGGGTAGTTGGGTTGAGCTCTGGTCTGGTCTCAAGCCCACTACTCATTGTGTTGGTTCTGAGTCCTCTTGGGAAGAGTTGAGATATAGGTCAATGTCAGACTTTGTGTGTAACCAACCTTAGGCTGCCTGTCAAAGGTATCATTCTGTTCACTGTTTATGACTGCATCTACTGGGCCTGAGTGTATGTGGGAGGTGTCACTCTTTTTATAATGGTCAATTTCCTTCAGGTTAGAGCTGGGGGTGGGTCTATAAAAGGACCGAGGCTCCTTGAGGTCTACACCCACCTGTCTGCTACTTTACCTCCCCCTGAAGTTTCCTGGTCTTCCTCTAGAGGCTTCTGAATAAAAACTAAAGAGTGGGCCCAGGCTGGCTGCAACCCACAGATACTTCTATAGGTTGTAAGCTCCGTAGGCCAGGGCAAATGAAGTCAGGAGGAGAGTTAGTGGGTCCCCCTCTATGGGGGCCACATGGTCAGGCACTCAATGAGAGGGAAGTGTCCTCTGCTTTGAAGGCAAACCACTTATTCTCTACCAGAGTCTCCAACTCTAGTACCCCCAGAAGGGGGCACACTGCAATTTCAGGTTTGGTACAGCCAGCCATCTACTTTGTAGAAACAAGCTCATCCAGTCCAAACCACTGGGCTTAGCAGGGACAGATCAAAAGAATCTCACATTAGGGATTCTGCTAGTGCAGCCTACAGGAGGGGGCCAAGCACTTTGTCCTTGTCTCAGATATTAGCCTCCAAAAGACTCATGCTCTGAATGTCCCAGCTCTGAACTATTCTCCCCCTCACTCCACCATGGGACTGAGCTCAGTGGGATGGAGTATCCAGGACTTGGAAGGGCAAAACCAAACAGTTTTCTGTTGGGGTTGGTTATCTGCAAGCCTTAGGAAGGAGATGCACGCTTCTCCTTCTTTTCAGGGTAGGCTCAGCTTGTAGGGGAGATAGAAGTAGCCTCCCACCACAATGTAGTCACATATCGCAGAACCCACATATCTGATTCCTGAACAAAAGTTTTACCAGGAGAAACACTCTAAATGTCTCAGCTCCGTGTGGCACTCTGGTCCCTCTGCATGACTCATCTCAGAAGGACGGGACAAGCCAAGTGATTCAATACATCGTGGGGGTGTAGGCTGTGTGCTCAAGATTGGGGAAACAAGTCCCCTTTCCAAAGCCACAAAGTTTAGTCATTGTGTAAGTTTTCACCAAGAACCTCCCCAGAAAAAGAGAGCCCCTATGGTCACTGACACATGCAGACAGGACTCTCCATGGACCCAAGCATGGTAGACTCACCTTGCCAGCTGTCAGAGACCAGGCAATGCACTCCTTTGGCTGGTGCTGTAACAATGAGTGCTAGTCCCTGGGAAGGTGTTGTCTGGGTCTTTCAGGCAGACCGACTCCCCACTGATTTTCACCACCAGATGCTATGTGGGCTCCTCTTCCCATCTGTGTTGCTCTGCATTGGAGATCTTTGTGTAGAGTTGAGTAACCCATGCTCTTGGTGGGAGGGAGTTTTGCAGCTGCAATATCCTTTAGGCTTATAGCTGCTGCACCTGGATAAGGGGAGACAGAGTTTTCCGAGGCTCTTCCTTTCTTACCAGTCTCTATGTGGCTTCTTCTGTAAATATAATATTTCAGTTCAGCTAGACTTCAGTTGGTTATTGAGGCTGATTGCTCTATAATTCAAGTGTAAATCCTTTTGGGGCTGGGAGCAGGTGTATGTAGTTGCCACCTATTCTGCAGTCATATTTGAATCCCATTTTTCCTCACTAATTTAATTGTTTAACACTGCTATTGCCTTCAGGTCCTAAACACATATGAGAAAAATGTTTTATCAAACAAAGCCATTTATTATACATTCAGGCTCTTAATAAACCAGCCAGATATTATTCAGTAAGAGATGAAAATAGACCAACATATTTTGTTTTAGATTTTTGCAATGGAAAGTTAATTTTCCTTTCCCTGAATTAGGCTATTTTTACCTGGGATATTCTTCTTAAACATTGTATTGTTTTTTGTTTTTATTGTAATTAATTTTCAAGGTATAATTTACATATGGTAAAAGTCACCCTTTTTATATGGACTTATTCAGAGCTGTTGACCAATCCATACAGTCATGTAATCATCACAACAGAGTTCCATGGCCCCTAACATCTCCTTGTGTTCCTTGGTAGTTAAACCTCTTGCACAACAGCCCCTAGCAAACATTTTTTTGTTACTACAATTTTTCTATAATATTTCAATTAGTTACAATATATTTATTCTTTATCGTCCACATTTTTTATTAAAACATACCTTCCCAGTAATGATGTTGTTAATAAAATTAAAGAGAGAAAATTAAATCGTTCAGGGAAAAAACATAAATGAGAAAAGAATACAAGTGAAAAATATCAAATACTTCTCTTTTGATTCTAAGTTATTTCATAAAATAAAAAAATTCTAAATTTATTTCTTATGTTATTTATAATTATGTGTAATAAATTTTTATAATATCATTGAGCAATATTTCTTCAAAAAAGATTATTGTATTGATAGTAAAGTTTAAAAATCTTTGAAATATATGTTGGCTAAATTATAAATTATAGTTTGTCTGAAACATTTTCTTAATAGGAAAAAAATAATTGTATGACTTTAATGGAATATGTCATTCCATTATATTCCAGTAAATATAATGAAATGTAAATGGAAAATATTTTATTTTTATATATATCACATATAAAATATATAATATACAGTTTATATTTTAATATAATATATTTTATATGATATATTTGAATATATTTTGTTATCATACACATCATATTTGTAAGTAAAATCATGCAGTTTTTTCTTTCTGTGTCTGGCAGTTTCACTTAGTGTAACATCCTCTGGTTTCATCCATGTTACTGCAAATGGTAGGACAGCTTTAAATGTTTTAGGCATAAAAATATCCCATTGTATATATCTGCCACAAATTTTTTATTTGTTCATTTATAGATAAAACACAGGTTATTTCTATACTTTGGCTACTGTTAGTAATACTGCAATGAAAATAGGAGTGCCTATCTCTTTTGAGGTACTGATTTAATTTCTTTTGGCTGTAGACTTATAAGACAGATTATTACTGGCTCATATGATAGTTCTCTTTTAGTTTTTTTGAGGAATTTTGATACTTTTTTCATAATAGATGTATCAATTTATTTTCCCACCAACACTATGCACGTACCATACTTTTCAGATTACTGTAACTTTAAAATATATATTTTAAAATAATAAGTGTGATGCCTCCAGTTTTGTTCTTCTTGCTCATAATTTTGTTGGCAATTTGGGATCTTTTGTGGTTTCACATAACTTAGAAATTTTTTTGTATTTCTATACAAAAATGCTATTGCTATTTTTATAGGGATTGTGTTGATCTACAGATCACTTTGGGGAGTATGGATATTTTAACAACATTAAGTCTTCCAACCCAGGAATATGGGTAGTTTTTCCATTTAGTTGTGTCTTTTTTTATTTTTTCATCAGTTTTATAGTTTTCAGTGTGTAGGTCTTTAATTTCTTTGGCTAAGTTTATTCTTAAGCATTTTTATGCTATCATAAATGATATAATTTTCTTAATCCCCTTTCAGGTAGTTCATTCTTAGTATATAGAAACACAAAGATTAATTCAAAGCATTACCCCAGCTGCAAAGGTTCCACTCCCAAAGATATACAATAAATCTAATCCATAGTAGAAGGGATGGGAAACAAATGGGAGTCTCTGTTTTTTAGATGTTTATGTGAATTCCATGAAACCAGTAGTCAGTTTTGACTTTACTTTTAATAGCTGAACTTAGCTAAAGTTTTCCCTCTGTGAGCCTCACAAATTAGTATCACTGTGATTTCATAGAGTTGTAATGACTTTGAATGAAATAATATAAACTATCTTACATTTTTCTTAATTAAGGATAATTTTAATTCTGTGTCTAGTGGGCATTATCATCCTCTTTAATTACTCCTATATTTCAAACAGGTACATCTCAGTTAGAATATCCTCTGAAACCTAGAAATGTTACTACCACCCTCTTTTCAGTGATAGTTTAAGAAAGCTCTCTCTGAACTGGTTGGGTCTGAATATAGCATGTGGCAGACATCCAAAAAATTCTTAGTCCTTCCAGCTGGTCTTCATAAAGTCTTTTCATTACTTCATTTTTAATTTCAAACATCTGGCAAATCCATATTCAAATAAAGTATGGAAGATAACTACTTTTTAAAATAATTTGTCATTAGCTTCCCCTAAGTAAACTTCCATTTGTGCAAATGGTTATGCACAAAAGCATTTCCAGGCATGATGTGAAAACTTATAACCTCAAGGTATAAAGCTTTAACATGCTTCTAGGTAAGTTTAAAAGGTTCATCTTTTTTTAATTGACAGTTTAGTTTGAGTTGTTCCTATACTAAAAAATGAAAGTTGGGAAAATTCTTTAACCATAATTCAAGGGCAAATTATAATCTTTAACTTTATAGTTATCTGAATATCGGAGAGGAAGTTTGGGTTTACATTATTAAGAGACTGATACATATATATATTAATATTATTTTTTCATTAAAATGAAATCATTTTATGCTTAGTTGTAATCTTGTGCACAATTATGCCTCTGGTTCCTTTATTGCAATCTTGCATTATTATTGCTTAATGATTTAAATTTCTTGTGCAAGAATATTGCAGTTTGTATTAATTTAATTAATATTAATCACTTTAATTAAAATTTGTTAACAGGAGAATTTCATTGTGGATTTGAAGATGGTAACATTTGTTTGTTCACTCAAGATGATACGGATAATTTTGACTGGACAAAGCAAAGTACTGCAACAAGAAATACAAAATATACTCCAAACACAGGACCTAATGCTGATCGTAGTGGCTCCAAAGAAGGTATGAGGGTGTGAAGTGTGTTCATACAAATCATACTCCAGCATTGGAATATTAGAAATGCAATTGTTGTGAAATGCAGAAGAACATTAGGCTATATATTTGAAGACTGTGGAATAAAATATTAAAACTTTATGTACAGTATCAATAATTCAGATATTTCCAAAATTTGTAAACATTAATTTTTTCTCAGAATTCATTGACACATATAATTGAAAGATGAGAATTATTTTTTTGAAAATGTATATGTAAAATTATAATTTTGTCTTAAATTTTTATACCATTTAAACAATTATTACTAATTATGTAAATCATTTATTCTTTATATTATATCATACATATACAGATTTCATAAGTGAAATACAAATCCCATCAATCAGTACTTGTATGAAAACTCTAAAATTTATCAATGATTTCAAATTCCATGTTACCCAACAATATGTTTACATATTTTATTGTGTCTTTTCAAAGGTTTTTATATGTACATAGAGACATCTCGACCAAGACTGGAAGGCGAAAAGGCTCGACTTCTCAGCCCTGTTTTTAGCATAGCTCCCAAAAACCCTTATGGACCCACGAACACTGCATATTGTTTCAGCTTCTTTTATCACATGTATGGACAACACATAGGTGAGATGGCAAGAATTACTATGTTTCTTCTTCTAAAGTATGTCATCACCAAGAAGGAAAGCATTCGTAAACACACAGCATTAAATCAATTTTAATCCCAAAATATCATCATTGACTTTAAGTGACTTACCCATAAATTACAAAATAAAATGCTAAGAATGATCCTCCATCATGTCCTAATTTCCCCAAATTTAGATTATAATTTGAAATTTTGAACCGTTTCTTACCTCTTCTGGAATCCTAATTCAAGCAGGCCATCAACAAGTTAAATTATTTATGAGATCTTCTTGTGAAATTTAATACTACTACAATTTAGGTTGCTACTTTTAAAAAATGTGAATTATCACTCAATGTATATTAATGATCAGGAAAAAAGAGTACTGTCATATTTGGAAGGCAGTGCTTTCAGCATTATCTACACATTGAGAATATTGGTGTGATTTTTCTTGTTGATAAAGTATACAAAACATATCTAGTTTGAGTTAAGAACATCCTCAGTCGTGAAGGGAATACAAAGATGAAGATACATTCTCTGTTCCTGTACACCTTGCACAGTAATGGAGAATAAGATGAGTAAATACACCATTGTGCTACATAGAAACCACAGAACCTTGAGAATCTAACAAAACTGTGGTGGGGGACAGAGGAAGTTATGCAATCTACAATTCTTTATGTGCAATCCTAAAATTTAAAAAAAAACTGAACAAAATTATTTTAAATTTAATTATTTGGCAGTAGATGCTAGGCTGCTGTACATGTGTTAGACTATAACTTGGACTGATAGAGCCTGTTTATATAGTCTTTATTGAGCCTCATGAGTGTGAACATTTGTACTCTTTGCAGCAAAAATATTGTTATGTTTAATTACAGATTCTATTCCAGATCCTTCCAGGGGATGTCATGTAACACAAGGTGTATTCTTTCAGCTTTCTAAAATAAGAAAAATTTTCAGTGGTGAAGCATATCTAGATCAGCAGAGCTTGGACAAGGGATTGTTGATCTGTATCTAGTTAAAAATAAGTCAGTGCTTTGGGACACAGGAAAACATTTCTTTACAAAGGATGGGTACATTTTCAATACACAGAGATGAACACAGATAAGATTAAGACATTGGTAATGAGGATGTAAAGTATGAGAAGTTAGAATGGCATGACATTTTGTCAATATAAATTAATAAAACATAATAAAATACAAAGTCTGGCACAAATAATGCCTCCTTTTTATTACAAAATATTTTATTATGAAATCATAAGCAAGTAATTCTGCAACATAACAATATCACACTCAAGTATACCATATGACATTTTAGATGAAACATTCAAATTTAAACTATAAATGATTATACCCATATTATTACCCTACCAACCACACTCAAGCAGATATTACTTCTGCTGGACCCTGTATGTGTGTGTGCATGCATGTGTGTATGTGTGTGCAAATTTAAAAAGTCATGGACATCACATACACCAACTACTGTACTAAGTGAAGTAATCCTAAAAAATTTATAAAAATGAACATTACTGTCCATCTTTTATAGTGGGGAAAAATCTGAATCTCGGAGAGTTTGTATGAATTGCAAGCAACTGAGATTCAAACTCATTGCCAGCACTATTAAGCAGTATTCTTCACAGTGGGGCACTAGGTGACATCCTGGAAGGGTACCCCTTGTGCAATAAAAGTATCCTCAACAGGAAGTCAGGGAACCTGGGCTGGAACTTGTGTGTAGCACTCAGTCACTATAAGAATTTAGAGAAGTCATTTAACATATCTGAATCTATGTCTCCTCATCTGTAAAAAAGAAATAATAATTTCTATTTCAGAAAAATGTTCAAGTTAAGTGGATAACATATATAAATTCTTCTATCACATAGTAGACAATCTTCTATTACTTTGAATCTCAAATAGCAACAATAATAAAATAATGGCTAATGCGTATGGAGTACTCGTCATGGACCAGGACACCTATTCCTAACATGTCATGAATTATTTCTTTTAATTTTCACAATAAACATTTGTGCTCATTAAAAGCATTATTCTGTTTTGTAGGTAAGAAAACACGTAGCATTTTAGTTACCAAGTTCATCAAACTTATAGTAGCTGATAAGTAGCAAAGCCGTAAAACCAGCCTGGGAAGCTGGACACAGAGCTTGCCTTCTTCCATTCTGCAGAGAGAATTACTGGATTGTCAGGAAGATTTAGCTGACTCAGTAGCCTGGGAGAGATCTTACAGATTTTGTGCAGACAACAAACATGACGAGGTCTTTGATTTGGGAAAATAAATCTGAGAGAAGTAGGTGAAATCATTGAGAACAGAATATAAACTAGAAAAGCAGTTCGAAAGCCATGAGGATAATCATGCGTTCACTGTGGCCTATCCTATGAAAGGAGATAAATCTCTATAGAGTTGCCAAGCCACCTTATTTATTTTGAGATTTCTATATTGTTATAAAAGTAGGATTGGCTCAGCTCTAATTTTTTCCCTTAGTTGATCATGGATATTTTACTTACTTTCTATTTTAAATATACTTCATGAGCTTCCTCTTCCAATTTACCTTGGCACAGGCATATTTTAAATTGTTTTTTAAATAAAAAAATCCAAGATCAATATTTTAATTACTTTAATGAGTAAGGTATTTATTTACCTATTTATAAGCTGACATCCTCTCAAAATTTCTGCATATTTATGCTGAGTCCCAAGATATTTTTATTATATTTTTAACTTTTCCATTGTTATTCTTATCCTTGTTATTGTCAATGGATGTTCAGTTGATTTCTGGAAGAAGGCAGTTCTTTATTTCTTCCTTGTTCCCAGACATTTTACATTTTGATGTCTGTGACATTTCTGTGCTTAATCAGATGTTGCATATATCACGCCTCTTGGGTCCCTCTCAGCAGAATGCAATCATTCTTCTTACTAAAATCTAAGCAAATATATTTGTCCCAGATATTGACTAATCAATTAGCACTAGATGAGGGAGATGCTGCCTGTAGCCAAAATCTCCCCTCTCTGCATGTATTATGTTACAGCACTTATTCATCTGTAAACCTAGGGTCATTTAGAGTTACTCGTTTTATAAACTAAATAATCAGTTTTATTGATTCTTTGAGAAATTCATATTCAAAAATGATTTGTCCTGAATTTCTAGTAGCCTAATTGAAGTTATAACTTCTTGAGTGGCTATAAATAATTCTTGTTGTTGTCCTGTGACTAACGGATAGTATACCATTGAGGAGAGTGATCATTTTTTAATAATGCAAAAATTGGTGATCATTTATACATTACTTAGAAAAGAGATCCCACTTTGAAATAAAGTCAAATATGTGTATTATTTATTGCTGCATAACAGTTTTTCTCAATTTTTGTATCTTAAAGCAATAAACATTTATTATCTGATTTTCTGTGGATCAGGAATATAGGCATAGTTTAGCTGGTTGCCTGTAGCTCAGGGCCTCTCATGAGGCTGCAGACAAGCCAGCTGTCAGGCAAGTCTGGGTCTAATTTGAAGACTAGACTTGGAGAGAATACACTTCCAAGCCCACTCACTTGGTTTTTCAGCAGGCTCACTGCCTCATGAGTGTTGGAATCAGGATATTGATTTCTTGCTGGCCGTTGGTTGGAGGCCTCTTGTAATTCCTCAACACATGAGCATCTCTAGGATGGTCTCATGGCATGGCAGCAGGCTTCCTCCAAAGCCAAAAATGCAGGAAAGAGAGAAAACACACACCCAAAACTTTTTACAACATGACCTCTTAAGTGATATCTGGTAACTGCCTTAATTGTATTTGTTATAACTGAGTTGGCAATTTCGACCCACACTCAAAGAGAAAAATTATATAAGAATGTTAATTATAGGAAGGTGAAACCATTAGGAGCAATTTTTAGCAGTTGTATGCCACATTGTTATAATTTATTGTTAGTTAAATATTTCATCAAAACTGATTGAAGAAAAAATAAATGAAAGCTATAATGTGTTATCCTTACTTTAAGGATATTGTATCAGATATTGTATATGATATATTACCTGGCTATTGACAATAATATAATATTTTTTCAGCAATCCTGTAGGCATTGATTTTTAATCAGTCAACTGAATTTCTAATGTTCTTGCAAAGAAATTGAATCTCATATTAGAACACAGCATATGACAAAAGCTTATTAAAACTCAGTAAAATATGTACTTCATTTATTTCTAGAAAGAAGAATGTGAAATATAAGCATCATTTCATGCCAAAAAAATAAAGACAAAGATACAAAAGACACTTATGAATACATTAATTAAACTTGATAAGAATTGTTCAATAAAGTTGTGACTCTAGAAAGCTAATTTCAATTTGGAACAAATGGGAGGCAAGGAAGAGGAATTTGTTAATGAAGTCTCCTGCTGTGACTCATGAGGGTGAAGAAGAAGTTATAAAGTTAAAGATGTGGTGTTGTAGAAGAGCCTAGTTTAAGAAAAATAAGAGTTCATGGCAAGGGTAAGTTTAGAGATACAAAAATCAGAGGGAAGCAATTTTTTTGAAGAAATGGGAATTACGAACATTTGTAAGGGAATTACCTGTGAAGAATGGATCTAAAGTTACTTCCACTGAGATGGGAAGTAAGAATGTGGCTTTTGATACATTCCTAGATGCAAGAACAGCAAACAGATACGATATTTGCCTTTCTGAGAAACTCTACTTTCTTTGTAAAGTAATACAAAGGTTGCATTTTCAAAAGGTAGACTGTTTTAGAGTAATAGTAAGTGGAAGCAGAAACTGACAAGTGATAGGGAGCTGGAGGGTCTGGAGACTGGAACATCACTCAACATTTTGAAATGTGTTGTAGGATATACTGTTCAGTTTAACTCCCCATTACTTTTTGTGCATATTATTGAATTACCCTGCCAACTGATTTCCTTGCTGTCTCTTTAGCCCATAGCTTCTGCAGGTAAAGATCATTCTATAAAACCAGTAACATAAAAACCTCAAATATGTTTGCCCCTCTGGCTTGATAGTCTATTCTAGTCATACATGAAGTTTTCCAAATTAAGCTGTATTGTATCTGGGGCCTCCTTTTGTCTTTGTACTGCTGAACTGAATGTTTGGGGTGGGGAAGAGAAACAATGTCTCTCCACATCACACAGTGCCCTGCAAATGTAAATATTTATTTTTACATCCTATATATATTTATAAACTAAATGAATGTGTTTTAATCATCTTAATAACTCATTTGTTCCTTCAAAAGTCACTTCAAGGACATCTGCTCAAATTCTCCCCATCCTGCCTGCTCCATCTTTCCCCATCACTTCAGGTGCATATTTCATGCTTGTTATCCTGACACCTGCTAGACTATAAGCTTCTTGAGAGTGCTAGAACATAAAACAATATATATGAAAATATGGCATTTAGATTGGAAAGAGAAGGCCTTCATCAAGACCCTATAGATAAGTTTGGGAAAAAAATATAGAAGTGAATCATGACAATTTGAATTTGAATCTAAGTGCTCTGGTAGTCACAGCATTGAGGAAAACAGAAGTGCCACATTTATGTTACCAATTAAAACAAAGAAAAATTTATTTTTATAAAAGCACTCAGTAATATGGTAGACAGTAACTTCACTTAGTACTTTTGGAAAAATGTAAAACCTATTGAAATAAAAATGTTAGATGTTGAGAGAAAGCAGAACTTCCAGCCAAGATGGAGGAGTAGGTTGATATGTTCTGCTCCCTCACACAATCAAAGAAGGACAACATCAAATTTAAAGAAAAACAACCAGAACTGCCAGAAAATTGAACTGCAAAGAAGTCCAACAACCAAGGAGTTAAAGAAGAAACATTCATCCACATTGGTAGGAGGGGTGGAGACAAGCAACTGGGGTGAAGAGGACATGTGGCAAGGCCACAGACCAGGCAGGCAAGGGGGCTGGTGGACTGTGCTGTCCCACATTCACATGCAGTTAAGCCAGAAGGAACAACAGGGGAGTGAGACAGACCGTACAACCCATGGTTCCAGAGCCAGAAACTAAAGCCTCAAAAGCTCTGGCTGTAAAAACCTGTGGGGGCTGTGGCAGCAGGAGAAACTCCCAGCCTCACAGGAGAGTCGTTGGAGTGACCAACGGGTCCATGAATGTACACAAACTCACCCACTCAGGAATCATCACCAGAAGGGGCCAATTTGCTTGTGGGTAGGAGGGGAAGTGACTGAAAGTGGAGCAAGAGCCAAGCAAGGGGCATTGTTCCCTCTCTGATCCCTCCCCCACAGACAGCCCCACATCACAGCAAAGCAGGTTGCCCTGCCCTGGAGAATACCTAGGGTTCTGCCCCTTACAACATAACAGGTGGGCCAAGACAAAGAAATATGGCCCAAATGAAAGAACAGATCAAAACTCCAAAAATAGAACTAAATGGTGAGGAAACAGAAAACCTATCAGATGCAGAGTTCAAAACAGAGTTCAAAATCAAGATGCTCACAGAAATGGTTGAGTATGGTCACAAGATAGAGGAAAAAGTGAAGGCTATGCAAAGTGAAATAAAGCAAAATATACAGGGAACCAACAGTGAAGGGAAGGAAACAGGGACTCAAATCAACAATTTGGAGCAGAAGGAAGAAATAAATATTCAACCAGAACAGAATGAAGAAACAAAAATTCAGAAAAATGAGGAGAAGATTAGGTACCTCTGGGAAAACATTAAACATTCTAAAATTCAAATCATAGGGGTCCAGGAGGAAAAGGGGAAGCCCAATAAATTGAAAACGTATTTGAAAAAATAATGGAGAACTTCCCCAGTCAGGCAAAGTAAATAGACTTCCAGGAAGCCCAGGAAGCTCAGAGAGTCCCAAAGAAATTGGACCCAAGGAGGAACACACCAAGACACATCATAATTAAATTACCCAAGATTAAAGATAAGGAGAGAATATTAAAAGCAGCAACAGAAAAGGAGACAGTTACCTACAAAGGAGTTCCCATAAAATTATCAGCTGATTTCTCAAAAGAAACCTTGCAGGCAAGAAGGGGCTGAAAAGAGGTATTCAAAGTCATGAAAGGCAAGGACCTACATCTAAGATTCTTCCATCCAGTAAAGCTATCATTTAAAATGGAAGGGCCCATTAAGTGCTTCCCAGATAAGGTAAAGTTAAGGGAGTTCATTATCACCAAGGCCTTATTACAGGAAATGTTAAAGGGATTTATCTAAGAAAAAGATCAAAACTATAAACAGTAAAATGACAACAAACTCACAACTATCAACAACTTAACCTAAAAAAAAATAAAAAATAAAAATAAACTAAGCAGACAACTAGAACAGGAATAGAATCACAGAAATGGAGATCACATGGAGGTTTACCAGTGGGGGTGGGGAAGGGGGGAAAATAGGGAAAAAAGTACAAGGAATAAGAAACGTAATTGGTAGGTTCAGAATAGACAGGGGGAGCTTAGGAATAGTATAGGAAATGGAGAGGCCAAATAACTTCCTTGTATGACCCATGGACATGAACTCAGGGGTGGGGAATGCTGATGGGAGCAGGGGTGCAGAGTGGAAGGGGATAAAGGGGAGAGAAAAATGGGACAACTGTAATAGCATAATCAATAAAATACACTTAAAATTTTAGATGTTGACAGACAATACATTAGAGAATACAATATGTGTTTTGTGATGAAATATTATGATCCAGATGTCACCTTATGATAATATAATAGGATATAGAAATAAAATTTCATGAATCTGTAATTAACCTCCAGCTAAATTTGTTTTAATAAGATATTGCAGGTTATCTTTTGTGTTGAAGGTTTCTCAGTATTGAAATTTAAAGATACTAAACTGAGGACTCAAGTTTTCTAATAGAAGATAAAGAGGAGGCAAAGGTGACAATCTTTAGCATAGTTTTAAAAGTCTGATTTTTATTCTTATTATAGTAAAAAGCCATATTTTTTCTGATTAAAGTTAAAAAATGATATCCTTCCTTACATCTGAAATATGTCTCTCAAATAAATTTTCTCACATATTTTTCCCTTGGATTTAGACACCATATGAGAGACAGTTTGAGCCTTTAAAAATTAGTAAGATAAGATGCTATTATTTTAGAACCTTGATGCTATTGACTATAGAAGGATTACAGAAGAATAAATATATAATTTTGAGAGACTTGTGTTCTGATAAATTGTAAGAATTAAATTTCTTGCAAAAGACAATGCTTAAGTAGCTGGGGGAATAGATGAGGTTATTTAGTATTCTCCATTTAAAAATTAGAAAGGGCTGTTGATGAGTTGATATTAAGTCACTCTTTCTCTTTAGAATTGGTCAACACTGTCAGTGAAGTCTTGTATATGTTTAATATTAATAATGACAGTGCTGTCAGTGTAAAAATAATGCTGTAGGTAGAAGACATTCATTATAATTTAACATTAATTTGTTAATATGCTTTTTAATAGTGGATTGGATAGAATCTAGCCATGATTTATTACCACTTATAAATATTGCAGACACTTGTCACAGACCCTCTAATACCACATTATGTAATAACCAGTTCATTTACCTTTTAAGTCTCTGGTTTTAAACCACTAACTACCCCCAACTTTATTTTCCTTGTATTTAATTAGTCATTGATGATGGGCCCACCGACAATGTACAGTAGAAGCTACAACGTTTAAACCAAATTAATGCTTTGACTGGGAAAGGCTGGTGTTTGAAAATATACAATTCTCATTTTTAGTGTAATTAATAAAGATTATTTTATCAATTAAGTTAAGGGTTAAAAAAATGGGTTAACTGATTGTGTTTCTTACCAAGTGTACCAAACTTTTTAAACTAACTTCATTGAAAGTATAAATCTATTGTGGTGTGTCTACCCTTAGATCTTGAAGTCATTCATTTTTGTTCAACAGAATGCACATGTTGTGCCTACTGTTTGTTCAGGCTTCTATGGAGAATAAAAGAGAACTATGGTAAAAAGTTCTTATTCAACAAATTTTTTTATCATCTGTTTGAGCGAGTAATTTATGGAATAAATTAAAATTTAGAAAGTAATGTACATCAAAATACATGATGGGCTCACGCTATGGTTGAACAAAGGAGAGAACACTGAGAACAGCAAAGTTAGTATAAATTTTCTATAAAAGAGAAGAAATGTAAACCATCCCCCAAGAAAGTTAAATAGCAAGCAGAAGACAAAGGTTAAAGAATATGAAAAACCGAAGAGGCCACAGTGTGAGTCATGAATAATGTTCTTATGGCAGAGCAGGGAGGGAGGGTGATAGTGTTTTAGGAGAATTTATTCGACACTGATGTAGAGATTCAACTGGATACCAGAAGGCAAGGTATTTACTGCAGAAAATGAACTGACATTTTTTATTTAAGACATCATTGCAATTATATATTGAGAAAAATGTATGTACTATACAGCCCTTTCTATTCAAGCAGAAAATAATGATTTTATAATTTCTTCTTTTAGGCTGTGTTTGCAAAACAAATGATGCTAACAATTACCTATCAATATGCATAGCTCTTACCTGGGGCTAGATGATTTTGGCATGTCCTCATCTTTCATTAAATGTGAAATTCAGACTAAGAGTCTGTATTACTGATTAAAATAAAAATGTGATTTATATGCAAGTGATCCCTAGGTCTTGGAGTAAATTGAGTTAAAAAATTTTCTATGAACTTAGTAATTCCAAGTAACTGTAGGAAATATATATGGATATTTAGGGCATGTATTTAAATTATTTATCTAAAATATATAAAATAAATATTTATAGTAAAATATTTAAAAGTAACATTGTGTGAAGTACTTAATGAAAGAGAGCACTAGGTAGTGTAATTATAAATAATTATGCACATTATATTTTATACAGTATTTATATGAAAAAATATTAAAGTAAAAATCATGTTATTGCATAATGCCATGAATAACCCCAAAACTTGGCTCAGTGCTCATGAGTTAATGCTGCGCTTGGATGAATTAGCCTTTCTGATAATAATCCCTAAGAATGAGATGAGCAAAATCCTCTCTAGCTTCAGCACCAGACTCTTAAGAAGTGGTGCTCAGAAGATGAGGACTAGGAAACCAAGAAGAAAAAAAACTTAAGTTTTGTTTAGCCAACTTCAAATTTGTGTCATGAAACTACATAGCATTTGAAAATCCTTTGGGATGATTAAATTCATACCTATTGATATTTGGTGCCTACTGAAGCACAAACACAGTTCCTCTGAAGATTTAAAATTACTTTTAAAGGGTATTAACACAATTCATCATATTTACTGTTTTTTTTTAAATATAATAACATGCTGAATCAGCTTTGCTGAATCTAACCTCTCAAATCATTTTATTCTTTCACAAGTTCTAATTTTGTTGACTAAGCTGATCTGAACATAAGTTTATATAACTTTTGGCACTGAATTCTCTTTTAAAAACTTAATAAACTGGATACTTGAAAGAAATCATCCAAAAACACTGTTTATTAATATCACTTTTGTCATCATCTCTATAATAGACTATTGAATCTATAATTTGTATTTACTGATTTTGATAATGAAATGTGATTAATACTATAACATCAGAATAAGAATTAAATTATATATAATATATTTGGAATAATTTATTTCAATCAGGTATGGTTCTGTTGCTTTTTCCTTGTAAAACAAGTAATACCTGCCTTTTAAAGTTAAATATAACCACAGCTGAATATAGCTCATATAATCTATTCAAACATTCATTCAACATCTGGCATAGTTCAGATCTTGCTCCTTTAGTTACAGGCCAAATATTTTTCACATAGCATATATTTAATAAATATAATTTGAAATAATTCAAGTTTGAATTATATTGTATATATAAAAATAAAATGTTTTATGAAAAAAATTTAAACAGGCTCACAGGAAAATTTTATTTTGAGAAAAAATATTATATTAATGCTAATGTAATAACCTATTATAATAATGATAAATCACATATATTAATATATTTCATTAAAGCATGTATTCATTTCTTTAAGTACATACTGGAAAACAAATAATACACACTACTTTGTTAGTCTAATTACAACAAATAGGTCTAAAAAGTGTTATTTTATTAAGATTAAACAAAAATTTCCATGTATTGATCTGATGACAGGATTGATTTCTGTCCCTTCAATCAAAATGAATGTTCATGCTCCCCAAGAGAAATAAGACTTCCATATAAATTTGCAAGTCATTAACTGCCATCTATTTATGTTAGAACCTCATATTTGTTGGAGTATTTACTGGTAATTTTTTTATGGAACAACTTGTATTGCATCGGTAGCTTAAAAAGGGCATACTTCATTCATTAAATGCAAGCTATTGAAGGACTTCTACTAGATAAAGAAGCTAAGGGGTTACATTTAAAAAATACCAAAAGACCAGGAAAAGAAAAAAGAGATAACTAATACTTTCTTTTCTGAAAAAGCAGTAAAGTGTTAAGGAGAAACCAGTAGAGCATATCACTGCTCAAACCAGTCAGTTGCCACTAATCCAGACATAGGCTGTAGTAGGCACAGCCATGAAATAGAGGAGGAGCCCTTTTCTTAATTAATTCATAGACAGACCATTTATTCAAATAATTTCTGAAAGGAATGTGCTATACAACACATAGTCCAATAACAGACAGCTTATAGATTTAAAAAAGTATTACATTATTTACAGTTTAACACCATTTATAATTTATTTGGGCTTGATTTCCTTGTAACCCCTCCCTGTTGTATATTAATGTCCAACAATAGAATGCAGTGACATCACACCGAAGTATGTTCTGTGGTGGCTCTGCCTTTGGCACTTGGTTGCCTTTCTGATGCAAAGGTACCAGCATCAGCACCAACAAGCAAGAAAAATTGAGCCACACTTGTTCTTAAAAAGAGATGGATTCAGAAAGCTGCTCCCTGCCACAATGGCTCACCCACACAGTGGGAAAATCCCAGAAAGTTCAGCTCCTAAATGGCCCAAAGGCATAAATGCTTTTCCACTTTTCTCAGATTGTTGAATCTTGAAGTAATAGTGAAACCTTGGTTAATCAGTCCTGCAGCCTTAGTTCTTCGAGGAGGTGCCAACTAAATCTAATTTATTCTGTATACATAAAAGGAGCTCCAATAGTGGTTTGGGGAATAATGCCACAGGAAATACTTAACATTCCTTAGAGATAAATAAGATAAGAGGAAATGAGAGTGAGAGTGAGAAAATAAGGCTCCCATGAAAATTTCACACCTCAAAATGAGGCTAATGTGACCATGGTAAAGGAAGCGCACATGTTGAAAAAGGCATACTGACAATTCAGGTGGCAATAAAATTTGCATAGTATATGCTTTGTGTTTCAATCATATACAAAGAGTATAAACTTTATGCAACAATGAAAGATAAAAATGATACAGCAGTGGACTCAGGAAAAGAAGGAACTGGATAAGTGACTAAAATAAAGGGGAACTTGATGAGGTCAGAAAAGAAGGGAATCAAAAATAAAATGAAAAGAGAAAAAACTCATGGACAGAGACAATAGTGTGGTGATTGCAGGAAGGAAGGGGAAGGGTGGAGGTGGAATGGTGTATAAATGGTGATGGAAAATACAATAAAATAAAAATAATTAGAAAAGAAGATAGCATGATAAATTATACAACAACCAAATAAAGATGACATTAGAAACAGAAGAACAAAATCTACACTGTAGAAAATAAAATCAATAATGCAGAGGACAAGTTGGAGATTATTTCTTACATTAAAGGGGAAAAGATAGAGGAGCAAAAAGTGATCATGCAACATAAAAAGATAAAACACAAAAGAAAAGTAGAGAATGTTATTTATAAATATACAGGCATTATTTCCAAATAGAATACTAGCAACTTGTATCAACCATAATAAGAGAACAGCAGTCCATTATCAAGTAAAATTTATTCCTGTAATATAATCATAGTTCAATATCAATAAATGAGTGGATGAAAAAACTATGGTACATTTACACAAAGGAATACTATGCACCAGAAGGAAAAAGCTAGTACCCTTTGCAACAGCATGGAGGGAACTGAAGAGCATTATGCTAAGCAAAATAAGCCCGGGGTGAAAAACAAATACCATATGATCTCACCTATAAGTGGAACCTAATCAACAACAAAAAACAAGCAAGGAAAATATAACCAGCAACATCGAAAGAGAAAACAAAATGTCAGTAATGAGAGGGAAGGAGGGAGGGGGGTATCAGGGAAAAGAAGGAGAAGGGTCAAATAAAAAAAACATGTATAAAGGACCCATGGACAAAGCCCAAGTGGGGAAGGATTGAGGGTGGGAGGTGGGGGTGAGCGGGGCAGGAGAAAGTGATGGCGGGAAAATGAAGGCAAATGTATTCAGAAAAAAAAGAAATAAAGAAATTTACTAATATAAATATAATCTATGGTATTAATAGAGAAATATTATCTTAACATCTTGAGAGCTAATAATAAAATATAGAGATTATGTATGAGATATAATTGTTACATAATTTAACTCATTTTAATTCTCCCAAAAAGCTTATGGTACTTACCTGATAAAGGAGTTGAGACAAAGAGATTAAGAAACTAAGTCAAGTTCACCTAGCTAGTAAGTGTCATCTGTGATGTGAAGAATGCAGTTTTTGTCATTGTTTAAAAAGGGGATATTCATACTCCTGCATTTCTGTGTCATATCAATGTGTGTGGTCTTATGTATGAATAGACAAAATTCCACTTAAATCTGAAAGATAAATTACTCTATGCCATATAACTGTACAGCTGTAGAACAACATTAAAAAAGAAACTGAAGGAAGGCATACCAAATTATTAAAGAAGCTACCTCTAACTGATCAGTATAATGGTGATTTTTATATTATATTTTCTGCTTTTCGGTATTTATGTGCAATATTCACATGAACAATATATATAATATGGAAGATATCTGTATAAAATACATATAAACATCTAAATAATAATATGATTATCTGTAAAAGTTATCAAAATGAGGGTGTCTGAAGCCATTCGGTATTAACTTTTTCCAGACAAGTTCTACCTTCATAAATAACTCTTCAAATGGGCAAAATATAGTAACGTTTTTCAGAAAATATTTTCTTAAAAAAGAGTCAAGGCAAAACAGATATATGAAAAAATGGGACAAAAGAGATCTCCACAGGAGTCCAATTCTCTGCCTGAGGACAATTTCCTGGCCCTGGCACAGGCCCTGAAATTCCAGCAGAATGTGGAGATCCCACTGAGTTGAGGACACTGAGGTTAGAGTACTGGGCAGCTGAAGTCATTACTTCATCTATCCATGATGATGGTTCATTAACCATCCATGAGTCTGGTTAATAGAAACAGAGGCAGTGTCTAGGGTTGACTCTAGATGCTTGTATGGGATTCCCCATGAATCTTTGCCTGAAGGCTAGTCAGTTTTCTTGTTAAGGTTAGAAAACCTGATGCTTATGATAGCAGTTTACAGAGCTGACAACAGAACAGAGATGAGGTGCTCAAAGATTCCCAGTAGAAGAGCATCACAAAATATTGAAGTTTATGGCATTTTTTTAATAGTTCATTTTTATTGTTTTTTCCATTATCATATATCCCCCCATAACTTCTTCTTCCTCCACCCACCCTCCTCCTCTCCCCCGCCCCTGCAATCACGACACTGTTGTCCCTGTCCCTGAGCTCTTTTTCTTTTTTGTTGGTTCCTCCACTCCCCACCCCCAGAGCTGTCAGCCTGCTCTCTCTCTGTGAACCTGTCTCTGTTTTGCTTGTTAGTTCAGTTTGTTCATTAGATTCCACATATGAGTGCAATCCTATGGTACCGGCCTTTCTCTGACTGGCTTATTTCACTTAGCATAATGCTCTCCACGTCCACCCATGCTGTTGCACAGGGTAAAATTTTTCTTCTTCCTGAAGTTTTAAGTATTTAGAGTAGAGACTTCATCAGTGTTCCTGGTACATGAAGAAAACCAGAAGGCTCTTTCACAGTAGTTTGAATTATGCTCTGGCGAAATATTCTCTAATGGGGATAATACCAAGTACTCCATAAGATTGTTGAGAGGATTAATTTTTCATCTCCAGTGTTCAACACATTTATTATTAGTAGCACTTTCATTACTATTATTACTATGAGGAGGACATGAAATTGTCAAAAGAGGTGTATCAAATCATGAGACAAAGCTATTTTTCTTTTGATTGCAAATATTTATAGAAGAATGAGACTTAGATGAAGTAAACTTCAAAACAGGTGCTAACTGATAATATAAGACAACAGGATGATAGTCAGACTTTAGACAAGTCAGTCAAGTCAGAATGTGATCATGGGCTATAGTAGTTTCCTATTAGTATTGAAACAAATAGGTTATTACAAACTCTGTGTCTTAAAGAAAACCCAAAGATTTGTTACCTTACATTTTCAGAGGACAGAAATCTATAATGAGGAAATGAGTATAATGGGGCTAAAATCAAGGCTTTAGTAGGGCTGGTTTCTTCTGAAAGCCTCATCTCTTTCCTTGCTTTTTCTGGCTTCTAGAGGCTGCTTGTGTTCGGCTTGTGGATCCTTCCTCCATGTTCAAACAGAGCTGCAGAGCGTCTTTCTTTCACGTGACCTTTTCTCCGGCATCACATTTTTCTTGTCCTCCACCCTAAAATGTTATATGTGATTACATTTAGGATGCACCCAGATGATCTATAATCTCCCCATCCAAGAGCCTTTATTTAACCACAGCTGCAAAGCCTTTTTATCATATAAAGTAATATTCACGGGTTCTGGGAGTTAGAAAGCTATCATCTTCGGAGCCCTACCATGCAGTCAAAGGTTGTAAGAGCAAGATTGAAAATAAGAGGGGAGGAGAGGAAGAGATACTAGAATGTTCTGAAAAAAATTAATTTTTAAAAGTGTTTGGTCGAAGAGAAACGCATTTGTAGCAAAAACAATTATACAAATTAAAATGCGATTGTTATTTTTAGGTGTTTTAAATGTTTATCTACGCTTGAAAGGGCAGACAACAATAGAGAATCCACTGTGGTCTTCAAGTGGGAATAAAGGACAACGATGGAATGAGGCTCATGTTAATATATATCCAATTACTTCATTTCAGGTAAGAAAACATCATTTCTGCCAATAGACTGATGGTTGCACATGAGCATAGGGTTAAAGCAGAACTTCAACAAACACTGGAATTTAAATATTCAGAAATTCTGTGATATAATCATCACACAAGTAAGATGATTAAGGTTATCTTTAGTTGTAAAGGCTGTTTCATAAAGAGAAAATGCCCCTTTCCTCTACTGACTAACATCTATGAAGTAATATGTTTGAATAATAGTCTATCAAATGATTTGCCTGGAGAAAATGTAATCCATTTCTATAAAATCACACTTGTATATTTTGTTCCCTGAAGACAAATAAAATAGGTTCTTATAATAATGAAAGCTGAATAATCAATTCTCAATTAATCTGCTTGAATTTTACTTGATGCAATTTTATTTACTTTAGCAAAATATGTCTCTTTGAGGCAATGTCATTTTAGTAATTTATCACAAAGTCAGAGAACTTTAACAGGTTATTTTTCCTTGTTTTTATATAGAAAAGAAGTAAGGCTTAGATTGAATTGAGAGTTGGCTACAAATATATAATAAAAATTGTAATGACTATAGCAATGGTCATGATGGCAAGAAACAATTTTTCATGAAACTATTGCAGTGGAGAAAATAATGTACTTTTAGTGATTTTTAATAACTATATCTGTATATTACTTAATTAGTTTCATTTTTTTCCCCACTGGTAATTTCTGGATGCATTCTACGGCATGAACTGTTAAGGGTATGGAAAACCTGAAAGCTCCAATTATGCATTTTTTTGGTGCAATGTCCTTTTTCTTGTAATCTAATCTATACAATTCTAATGGCTTTTATTTAGAAATTGCACTTCTAAATCTAACCAGGATGATAAAAATGCACACAGTTGTTCACAATGGTAAAAAATAATGCAGTAAGACTAGCTGATTATCTACAGATACAAAAGCTACTGAAACCATAGACCCTGGGAATCATTTTGTTTCTATGACAGAGAATACAATTGTGAAAATTGAATCTATGGCAATATATAAGCCAAATTGAACTGTGGAGACTGAACTCTAGAGCATTATTCATAAAAATAACTTATTATTAAAATGTGTATACCTATATAGACTTCAAATATCCCTATTTTTAAAAGTTTATGTTCTTCTAGACATATTTTTGCTTCCTACATGACTGCCTTGTTAACATAAAATTATTAAATCAAATATGTATATAGTAAGTTATTTAAGAAAATAGTTATATTAATGTTTCCTTCAGGATAATCCTTTATTGACAAAGACATCAATTTAATAACTATTTACTGAGTACTATTAGGAAAATCATTTCTTGTCATTGACAACAGTTCAATAAATACTTATTGAGCCACTACTCTTTGTCAGGTATGTTGCTCTGCATGAAGATTTAAAAATTATTGTTTACCTCAAAATGATGGAAATACACATGCATCTAAACACATACACCACATGCTGCGATAATGGAATTAACAGAGACATGCACACAGTTCCATGAGCATACCTAACCAAAATGATGATGCAGAAGAGTTAAGAAAAGCTGACTGTGTGTGGTGAAACCTAAACTGAAGAAAGACATTGCAAATCAGAGAAAGGGCTAGTATTAACATTTCAGCAGAGTTAATAGTGAACAAAGATATCGAAGTTATATAACACATGACTGGCCAGGTAAACCAAATTTACCTGGAATTTGGTTCCCAAAAATAAATCAAAGACTAGTGTGAGATGAGGTTAAGGGACCTAAGGATTTTGGGCAATGGGAAGACATTGAAAGGTTTTCCTCAGGGGAAGACATGCCACATCACTCAGGTTGTTGAATGGAAGACAAGGGTGTAAAATTAGCTGGAAAACCATATAGGACACCATAAAAGATGTTAAAGGGAAAATATAGGGAAGCGATTTAAAGAAAAGTGGATGATTTTTAAATTATGTTTAGTTGTAAAAACCAGCAGAACATTATCTGTGTTGGGAATTTGCGAAGTAGCCATGAATGACTGAGAATTTTCCAACATGGGGGTTTTGGGTAGTACCTGTACTACACATTATCTTAAACCACAAGAAGAGGAAAAGAGACAAGCTTTGGAGAGGAATATGGTTACTCCTATCTTGGATGTGTTAATATAATATAAAACACCTGTGAAATATCCTTTTTAAGATCTACAGAAGGTTGTTGTATAGGTTTATCTGAAGCATTGAGGATTCACATATTTGTGAGTCACCAAGTTGTGGGTGCTACCTAAAACAAAAGGAGTGGTTAATATTGCCAAAGAAGAGTGTAGATGTGTGAACAGTGGTTAAAAGATGGAAGCATGAAGAATACTAAACAATCATTAACATGAACTGTGGAAGAGGAGTTTGATCCTGTTGTACTTTTCAGAGTTAAAACAAAGGAGATCCAGGAAAGATTGGTGCCCACAGAATTTAAAGACAGTGGTACTTAAACTGGAGAGCAGGTTGCATCCAGTGGACTATTCATTACAGAAAGTCCATTCTTGATAAATTTGCATAAGGTGGTGAAGAAATTAGGGGAAGCCACCATCTTAACTACATCGTTCATTTTTTAGAATTAATAGGATGATATACAGGCAGACATTATAAATGCACATAGTTATTTTATTACATCATTTTTCACATTAGAAAAGGTATATATTTTGCTTTACTTTGTTTTGTTTTGTTTTTGTAAGTGAGTGAATCCTTTATTCAGGATGTTGCAACAGGGAGAATACTGAAGGGAATGTGTCCCTCAATATAAGCAAAGAGAGGGGTTTCATAAAGAGAAACAACAAAAAGCAGAGTGCTAGCTCCATGTTTGATGTTGCAATCTTAGAGAAAGGAATTGCTTTTCTTTTTAATTTGACCACTTTTAGTCCATTGCAGCCCATTCCCAGAATTGTGGGTTCAAAATGGGATTCAAGATGTGAGTTAGTCTTTTGTTACCAGGAAGCAAGTGGTCAGTGTAAATTCAGAGCAAAGCATTTTACTGCTCACTGCACATGAGAAGTTTTCCATAGCCTCCCCATTTACATATTAAATTCACAAAAAGAGATTTACAAAAATGTTCAAAGCAGATGTTCAAGAATGTTCAAATGAATAAAGCTTTATTCACAATGGGTCAGACCCTAGAGAACTTCACTGTAATCATCTCTTCTCATTTCAACTGAGAAATCAGAGTGGGTTTGCATAGTTGGTGTGCAAAGTAGTTATTATTTCTGGTGCTTTTTTGTTCCTTTTTGTAGATCCATGTTTCCATCTGGTATCAATTTTATTTTGCCTGAAGGACTTCATTTAATATAGATTGTAGAGTGAATTTGCTAAACATGAATTTCTTTCACCTTTTGAACTTCTGAAAAAGTATCACCTTTATTTTTTGAAAGACATTTTCTCTGAATATATAGTTAGTATTCTGGTGTTTCCTTTTGAAACTTTAAGGATGCTGTTCTGCTGCCTTTGTTTCCATTGTTTCCAAGGATAAATTTGCTGACACTCTTAGATTTAGTCTTCTATATGTAATGTGACATTTTTTTCATTGCTTTTGAGATTTTCTTTGTATCACTAGCTTTGAGCAATTTGACTGTGATGTATTTTTGTAGTTTTCTTCCTTTTTTCATGCACTTGGAGTTCATGGAATTCCTTGGATCTGTGGGTTTATAGTTTTGATAAAATGTAAGGATTTTCTGGCTAGTGTTTTTTAAATGTTTTTGCTCCCCCTCCTTTTCTTTGAAGACTACAATTACACATATACAAGGAAGGACTCCTGCACGCCCCCACAAAAAAAAAAAAAAAAAAAAAAAAAAAGGGATTTAGCCCTCACTGGTGTGACTCAGTGGACTGAGTGCCAGCCTGCAAACCAAAGGGTCGCTGGTTCAATTCCCAGTCTAGGACACATGCCTGGGTTGTAGGCTAGGTCCCCAATCGGGGGCATGCGAGAGGCAACTTCACATTGATGTGTCTCTCCCTGTCTTTCTCCTCCCTTCCCCTCCCTAAAATAAATAAATAAAATCTTTAAAAAATATATTTATAAAAAATCTCTACTTATTCTTACATGTTTAAATGTTAGTCACCTTCAAAGTACTCTCCATTGCATGCAATACACCTATCTAGACAGACATTTTTTCCACTGCTCAAAACAGTTTTTAAATTTGTTTATTTTGATGCTTTTTAGTGCTTCTGCCATTTTTTGTTTTACCTCTTCCATATTGGCAAATCATTCCCTTTGAGAACTTTTTTCATCCAGGGAAAGAAAAAAATAGTCACTTGGGTGAGATCAGGTGATTAGAGAGGGTGGGGCATGGGTCATGCCATTTTTCGTCAAAAACTGCGGAACACTCAGAATGGTGTGGTCAGGTGCACTTGTAAATCACCCATCATGAAATGGGCAAATACATTGTTAAGAGTCTGCAAAAAAAAAAAATCACTGTAGCTGAACTCAGTCTCTCACAATAATTCCAGCTGGAACACTGATACAGATGGGTTCCTGTAACACTCACCTAGCAGAGGAAGCCTGTACTACAAAGGGCCCACCAACCAGAAGATTATTCTGGTTTTTGGGGGGATCCTCCTCATATAAGGACCCTTAAAGGTGTTACACAGCTCATTAAGGCTTCAAAATGTTTAATTTTTTTGTATTTGTGTTTCATTTTGAATAGTTTTTATTCTGCCTTCACATTCACTAATATGTTTTGAAATATCTAATCTGCCTTCAATACTATTTAGTGTATTTTTCATCTCAGCTTTTCATCTCTGTAAACTCAATCTGAGTCTTTAAAAAATACTTCCATGTCTCTAGTTAATGTTTTGAACATATGAAATCAAATTATAATAATTGTTTTAATGTCATTGCTTGCTAATGCTAACATCTTTGTCAGTTCCTGGTTAGTTTTGATTGCATTTTTTTCTCCTCATTACAAGTCATTATATTCCTGTTTCTGTGCATGTCTGGTAGTCTGACTGGATGTCAGACATTGTGAATTTTACCTTGATAGGTGCTAAATACTTTTCTGTAAATATTCTTTAGCTTTTGGGGGATGTTAAGTTACGTGGGAAGAGTTTATCATTGTTGATCTTGCCTTTAAGATTTGTTAGGTGATTCAGTGAATATACTTCTGGGTATATATTCCAAGAAATCCAAAACACTAATCTGAAAGAGTATATGCACCCCTGTGTTCATTGCAGAGCTATTTACAATAGCCAAGACATGGAAGCAACATTAGTGCCCATCAATATATGACTGGATAAAGAAGCTGTGGTACATATATACAATGGAATATTACTTGTCCAGAAAAAAAATGAAATCTTACCACTCATGACAGCCTGGATGGACCTAGAGGGTATTACACTAAGTGATATAAGTCATTGGAGAAAAACAAATACTATATGATTTTATTGATTTCACTGATACGTAGAGCTTAAAGAACAATATAAATGAACAAACAACAGAAACATACTCATAGATTCAAGGAGGGGAAGAGGGTTAGGGGACTGGGTGACAAAGGTGAAGGGATTAAGAAGTACAAATTGGTAGCAATAAAATAGGCATGAGGATCTGAAGTACAACATAGGAAATATAGTCAATAATATTGTAATAAGTACGTATGGTGCCAGGTGGGTACTGGGGATATCAAGGGATGCTTTGTAAAGTATATGATTGTCTAACTGCTCTGCTGTACACCTGAAACTGATACAAAATCACACTGAATATAAAATGCAATTGAACAAAAGAAAGAAAAAAAATTGTTAGGTGAGACCAGAGCAGTATTTGGTATAGGACTAATTATTTCTTACCATGAGGCAAGAGCTTTCTGAGAACTCTACTCTAGACAATGCCCCATGGATTATTAGGTTTTCCACGACCTGTGTGAGCTGGGTACTATCACTTTAATTGCACTCCTCTGGTTCTTTTTTAGGTTTTGGGTAGTTCCCTTAAATTAATATCCTGATCAGCACTGCTCTGAATATATGAGGGGCTCCTCTGCAGACCTCTCTTTCTGTGCAACACTTTCTTTGACAATAGTCTACCCTGCACACTCGAAGTGCCTTAGACTCCTGGGACACTGCACTCCATCTCTTCAACTCAGATTTTGTACCAGGCCCCACCTTTGTTTTGTTGGCACCATGGTCCGTAAATTCTGTATAGGGCAGGAGTAGGGCCGTGTGCTTCCCACCCCTCAGGGATCACTGCTCTTCATTACCTGATGTTTTGTGTCCTGAACATCATCATTTCATAAATCCCGTCCAGTTATTTGGTTGTTTCAGATGGGAGGATATATCTGGTTCTTGGTACTCTCTCTTGGCTGGAAGAAAATCAAAAAGTAAAAATTTTGAATCATAAATGCATTTCTAAGCTATTTTAATTACAGTGGAAAATAAAGATAAATAAAATCATTTTTTGGATATCTGTGTTCTTTCATGACCTAATATATTTCTAGGTCCATTGGCTAATGGTTTTCATTCATTTCATAAATCTTGATTATTGAAGGAAACATGAAGCACTACAACACAATCATATCCTTTTTAAATTTATTTTTGTTTTGTTTTGGGGTTTCTTATTTTGAACTTTTTTTTTTAATAGTTCTTTTATTTTTTTTTATTTTTAATTAATTTATTTACTTTTTAAATACATTTGTCTCTGCCTTCCCCCCCCCCTCTTTCCCTTGCCCCCTCCCACCTTCCCTCCCTCAGCTCTTCCCCTTTGGTTTTGTCCATGAGTCCTTGCTATATGTTCCTTGACTTTCCCCTTCCCTTCCCTTTCCCTGCCCCCCCCCTTCCCTCTTGTCTCTGTTGATTTCTTTTCCTTTCAGTGTTGCTGGTCATATTTGCTTTGCTTCTTTGCATTGTTGGTTAGGTTCCGCTTATAGGTGAGATCATATGGTATTTGTCTTTCGCCCCCTGGCTTATTTCGCTTAGCATGATGCTCTCCAGTTCCATCCATGCTGTCGCGAAGTTTAGTAGTTCTTTTTTCTTTCTGCTGCGTAGTATTCCATAGTGTATATGTACCATAATTTTTTGATCCAATCATCTACTGATGGGCATTTAGGTTGCTTCCAACACTTGGCTATTGTAAATTGTGCTGCTATGAACACTGGGGTGCATAGGTTCTTTTGTATTGGCGTTTTGGTGTTCTCAGGGTATAGTCCTAGCAGGGGAATCGCTGGATCAAAAGGCAGTTCCATTTTCAGCTTTTCGAGGAAATTCCACACTGCTTTCCATAGTGGCTGCACCAGTCTGCATTCCCACCAACAGAGGACTAGAGTTCCCTTTTCTCCACAGCCTCGCCAGCACCTGTTGTTTGTGGATCTGTTTATGATGGCCATTCTGACCGGTGTGAGGTGGTACCTCATGGTGGTTTTGATCTGCATTTCTCTAATGGCTAGTGATGCAGAGCATCCTTTCAAACGCCTCTGGGCCCTCTGTATCTCCTCCTTAGAAAAGCATCTGCCCAGGTCCTTTGCCCATTTTTTGATTGGACTGTTTGTCTTCTTGGAGTCAAGTCGAGTGAGTTCTTTGTATATCTTGGAGATCAAACCTCTATCTGATGTATCATTAGCAAATATATTTTCCCAAATGGTTGGCTCCCTTTTCATTTTGCTGATGTTTTCTTTCGCCGTGCAGAAGCTTCTTATTTTGATGAGGTCCCACTTGTTTATTCTTTCCTTTATGTCCCTTGCTTTAGGAGACATATCAGTGAAAAAATGGCTGCGTGGGATATCTGAGAGTTTCCTGCCAATGTTCTCCTCTAGGACTTTGATGGTGTTGCGACTTATATTTAAGTCTTTTATCCATCTTGAGTTTATTTTTGTGTATGGTGTCAGCTGATGGTCCAATTTCAATTTTTTGCATGTAGCCATCCAGCTCTCCCAACACCATTTGTTGAAGAGGCTGTTATTACTCCATTTTATGCTTCTGCCCCCTTTGTCAAATATTAGATGTCCATAGAGACCTGAGCTTATTTCTGGGCTTCCTATTCTGTTCCACTGGTCTATGGGTCTGTTCTTGTGCCAGTACCAGATTGTTTTGAGTATAGTGGCTTTGTAGTAGAGTTTGATGTCCGGTATTGTGATCCCTCCTACTTTGTGTTTCTTTCTCAAAATTGCTGCAGCTATTCGAGGTCGTTTATGGTTCCATATAAATTTTTGAAATGTCTGTTCTATTTCTGTGAAATACGTCATTGGTATCTTAATAGGGATTGCGTTGAATCTATAAATTGCTTTGGGTAGTATGGACATTTTGAGGATATTAATTCTTCCAATCCATGTGCACGGTATATGCTTCCATTTATTTGTGTCTTCCTTAATTTCTTTTTTCAATGTTGTATAGTTTTCTGCATACAGGTCTTTTGTGTCTTTGGTTAAATTTATCCCTAGGTACTTTATCTTTTTTCGTGCTATATCGAATGGTATATTTTTCCTGATTTCTTCTTCTTCTATTGCATTGCTGGTGTACAAAAACGCCTTTGATTTCTGAATGTTGACTTTGTATCCTGCTGTTTTGCCAAATTCACTTATTAGGTTGAGGAGTTTTTTGGTAGAGTCTACAGGGTTCTCTATGTACACTATCATGTCATCTGCAAACAATGATAGTTTTACTTCCTCCTTTCCTATTTGGATGCCTTTTATCTCTTTCTCTTGTCTGACCGCTGTGGCTAGGACTTCCAATACGATGTTGAAAAGAAGCGGTGAGAGCGGACATCCTTGTCGTGTTCCCGATCTTAGTGGGAAAGCTTTCAGTTTCTGCCCGTTGAGTATGATATTGGCTGTAGGTTTTTCATATATGGCCTTTCTTACGTTGAGGAATGCCCCATTGATTCCCATTTCGTTGAGTGTTTTGATCATAAATGGGTGCTGTACCTTGTCAAATGCTTTTTCTGCATCTATCGAGATGATCATGTGGTTTTTGTCTTTTCTTTGATTTATGTGGTGTATCACGTTTACTGATTTGCGTATATTGAACCATCCCTGCATCCCTGGGATGAATCCCACTTGATCGTGATGGATAATCTTTTGAATGTATTGCTGGATGCGGTTTGCCAATATTTTGTTGAGGATTTTAGCATCTATGTTCATCAGCGAAATTGGCCTGTAGTTTTCTTTCTTTGTAGGGTCTTTATCTGGTTTTGGGATCAGGGTGATGCTGGCCTCATAGAAGGAGTCTGGGAGTCTTCCCTCCTCTTGGATTTTTTGGAATAGTCTGAGAAGGACAGGGGTTAGCTCTTCCTTAAATGTTTTGTAAAATTCTCCTGGGAAACCGTCTGGCCCTGGACTTTTCTGTGCTGGGAGTTTCTTGATTACTGCTTCAATTTCCCCAACCTTTATTGGTCTGTTCAAGCTTTCTGTTTCTTCCTCCTTCAGTGTTGGAAGATTATACTTTTCTAAAAATTTGTCCATGTCATCCAGATTTTCAAATTTCTTGGCATATAATTGTTCATAATAGTTTCTGATGATCATTTGTATTTCTGTGGTATCAGTTGTTATTTCTCCTCTTTCATTTCTGATATTATTAATTTGGGTCCTCTCCCTTTTTTTCTTGATGAGTCTGCTCAAAGGTTTGTCCACTTTATGAATATTTTCAAAGAACCAGCCTCTGGATTGGTTGATCCTCTGAATTGTTCTTTTTGTCTCTGTCATTCAGTTCTGCTCTAATCTTGACTATTTCCTTCCTTCTACTTGCTCTGGGATTTATTTGTTGTTGTTTCTCCAGTTCTTCAAGTTGTAGTGTTAGGTCTTTTATTTGAAATGTTTCTATCTTTTTAAGGTAAGCCTGTATTGCTATGAACTTCCCTCTCAGGACCGCCTTTGCTGTGTCCCATAGGTTTTGGACAGTTGTCTGTTCATTTTCATTTGTTTCCAGAAATTTTTTTATTTCTTCTCTTATCTCATTATTGACCCATTCATTGCTTAAAAGTGTACTGTTTAGTCTCCATGAGTTTCCAAGTTTTTGAAGTTTCTCTTTGAGTTTGATTTCGAGTTTCAAGGCCTTGTGGTCTGAGAAAAAGTTTGGTATTATTTCAATTTTCCTGAATTTACTGAGGCTTGCTTTGTGTCCTATCATGTGGTCTATCTTTGAAAAACTGCCGTGAGCATTTGAAAAGAATGTGTATTTTTCTTCTTTGGGATGTAAGATTCTATATATGTCAGTTAAGTCTCTTTGATTCAGCGTTTCATTCAGCGCCACGATATGTTTATTAATGTTTTGTTTGGAAGATCTGTCCATTTTGGACAGTGGGGTGTTGAAATCCCCTACTATCAGTGTGTTCCTGTCTATATCTTTTTTGAAGTCATCCAACAATTTCCTTATAAACTTGGGGGCTCCTATATTGGGAGCATATAAGTTTACAATGTTGATGTCTTCTTGATAGATTCTTCCTTTAAGTATGATAAAGTGCCCCTCTGGGTCTCTCTTATGGCCTTTGCTTTGAAATCGACTTTGTCTGATACAAGTATGGCAACGCCAGCCTTTTTCTCATGTCCATTTGCTTGGAATATTATTTTCCATCCCTTTACTTTCAATCTGTGTAGGTCTTTTGCTCTGAGGTGGGTCTCTTGTAGGCAGCATATGTGTGGGTCATGTTTTCTTATCCATTCAGCTACCCTGTGTCTTTTGAATGGGGCATTTAGTCCATTCACATTGAGAGATATTACTGATAGAAACTTACTCATCTTTTCTCTTTGGACTTGTGTTCCTCTCTGTCTCATTCTTTTCCTTCATCTGCTTAAACCAGTCCCCTTAGCATATCTTGGAGTGCTGGTTTGGTAGAGATGTATTCTTTTAGCTTTCTTTTGTCTGGGAAACTCCGTATTTCTCCTTCTATTTTAATGGAGAGCCTAGCTGGGTAGAGCAGCCTTGGCTGTAGGCCCTTGCTTTTCATGGCTTGGAATATTTGTTGCCATTCCCTTCTGGCTTGGAGTGTTTCTGTTGAGAAGTCAGCTCCTAGGCGTATCGGGGCCCCCTTGTATGTTACTTTCTCCTTCTCCCTTGCTGCCTTCAGGATTCTCTCTTTGTCTTTGACATTTGCCATTTTAATGATGATGTGTCTTGGAGTGGACCTCCTTGGGTCCTTCTTGAGTGGGGTCCTCTGTGCCTCCTGGATCCATGAGAGCCTTTCTCTCCTCAAATTAGGGAAATTTTCCATCATTACTTTTTCGAGGAGGTTCTCTATTCCTTGCTCCTCTTCTTCTCCTTCTGGTATCCCTATTATACGGATATGATTGCGTTTCAGGTTGTCCTGCATTTCCCTAAATGCTTCTTCATTCTTTTTGAGCCGTTTTTCCATTTCTTGCTCTTTCTGGGAGCTTTTTTCTACCTTATCCTCCATCTCACTGATTCGATCCTCAGCTTCATCCAGCCTGCTTTGGATTCCTTCTACTGTGTTCTTCAATTCAGAAATGGTATTCTTCATATCCTCTTGTGTCTTCTTGATAGTTTCTATGTCCTTTTCCAGGCTGATATAGTTTGCTGTAAGATCCTGATAGTTTCTCTGCAGTTTCTCATAGTTCTCTTTGAGCTGGCTGAGCTCATTGAGCTTCCTTAGAACCATTGTTTTAAATTCCATATCTGATAGTTCCCTTGCCTCTATTTCATTGAGCTCTCTCTGTGGGGAGTCCCCTTTTCCACTCATTTGGGGAGAACTTCTTTTTCTTCCCATTTTTGTGAGAGTCTGTTAAGTATTTTTGTCCTTTACTTTTCTTTCTTGGCTTGCCTCTGATGATGTCAGTTGTTGACCCTATAGGGCCTTGGGTTGTTTGTTTGAGCCTTTCAGGAGTCTAATGCCTGTGTCTGACTCCTGCTTGGAGCAGCTCTGTGACCCCTTCGGTCAGGGCTGGGCTATTTTTTGGGATCTCTCTGCGCTCTCACGAGAGCTCCTTGAGCGCGTTCCCAGCGCGGCAGGGTCCCCCACCTGCCTGGGCTCGCATGTGTTTGCCCCAGACCAGGGGGCTTATTCGCGACCTCCCGTGCTCATCTGACCTCCCTGGCACGCGAGCTTAGCGGCACTGGTCAGTTTAGAGTCTTCTATTGTGTGTTTTCCCCGCTTTTGGCTCTTTGGGTGCGTTGCTTGCCCTCGCCAAATGGGGACTACGGAAATGGGAGGAAATCAGCTCTCCGGTTAATCCTGTTTCTGGTCTCTCCTCCAGGGACTCTGGGCAGCTCTACTTATTTTGTGGGCTGCTCCGCAATCGCGGCGGGTAGGTCAATTTACGCCTGCCCTTGCCCCTCTGTGCACTCCCTCGCAGGCCGTATGGGTGCCAGTCTGTGTGAGGCCTGCCGGCAGGTGCAAGTGTTCGCCAGCCCGCATGAGTCACACACACGCTCGCCAACCCTCGCCAGTCACTCGGCGCAAGTGTGCGAGCCTGCTCTGGGTGTTTTGGGGGTGTCTATGTTTGCTTTTCGGCTTTTGGCTCTTTGGGGGTGTGGCCTCTTCCCGCGCAATGGAGACTTCGGCAAGGAGAAGGAGTCAGGACTCCCCGGTTCCTCCTCCCGTTCTTTCCCCAATTCCTCCGTTTCTAGTCTCCCCTCAGGGGCCTCTGGGCAGTTCTGCGACCCCTTCAGCTGAGGATCCAACCCCTGTGCGGACTGCGTTTCAATCGCAGGCGGTCTGGTTCATGCGCGCCCCGCTTCTGCCTCTTTGGGGTCGCGCCTTTCCAGCCCACAATGGAGACTCCCGAACGGGGAGGGAGTCGGGACTCCCCGGTTCCTCCTCCCGTTCTTTCCCCAATGCCACTGTCTCCAGTCTCTCCTCAAGGCTCTCCCAGCCAGTCTGCACTCAGCCCCGCAGGTCACACGCGCACAAGCTGTGTGCGGAGCGCACAAAAGGCAGGTTGATTGATTCCCTTATGCCTGAGCGAGATGGTAGCTGCAGAGTGGGAAGTGCGTTATCACCGGGGCTCCACCGGCCGCAGAGTCAGTTCTCTTCACAAAGTTTTCCTCACTAGTCTTTTCCCAGGCACCAGCCCACCCTGCTGCCGCCTGTACCCAGCGATCAAGGAGGGTGGCTGCCGCTGCAACTTTTGCGTTTGCCCTTTAAATGTCTTTTTGCATCCCCAGCCACCTGTCTCTGGCAGAGAGCACCCCTAAGCTTTTCGGGGTTGCGTTTTGTCTGTATTTTCTTGGTTTTAGCTGCTGTAGTTTAGGGGTTCCTGTTTATGATTCAGACCCCGTTCTTCTCGGGGGGAAGCTAACTGGCCCTTTCAATGTCCCTCTGGTGCCAGTGCCCGTGCGCACCCAGCCCACCCTCTCGAGCCTCCACCGCACTTCTCACCCGTTGGGATGTGTGAGAGTCGAATCCGCTGTCCGCGGCACCAAGGCTCCTCTCTCACTATCGCTCCACTGCTTTCCAGGTGATTACTCCATTATTTAGTTGCAATTCCAGTTTGGTTTTGGGAGGAGGTCAGCGTGACTCCCTTTCACTCCTCCGCCATCTTTTTCTCTCTCTTATTTTGAACTTTAATCAAAGTATTTTTTAGTAAAAAATTGTTTATAAAATATGAAGCTTTTCAGAAATATAGGAAAGCATGGTAACAATTGTATGAAATATATTTACATATAAATCAAGTTGTGAGAAGTTTTATTATTCAGATGTAGCTTTATGGCATTCTAGGACATCTTTAATTCAAGTGGAAAGGATATCTCTTACCTCTTGGAATTCCTTTTTGTTTTGCATTATTGTTTTTCTTTAGTTTCATTTTTGATTTTCATCTTTATTTTTATCAAATCATTTTTATTATTTTTCAATTACAATTGTCCCCATTTTTCCCCCATTGCCCCCCTCTGCCCATCCCACCCTCTACTGCCACAGTCAGTTCCCACACTTGTGGTCCATGTCTGCGGATCATTCATACATGTTCTTTGTCTAGTCATTTCCACTTCTTTCCACCATTATCCCCCTCTAGTCACTTTCAGTCGGTCCCATATTTCCAGGCCTGTGGTTCTACTTTGTTCGTACTTTATTTTGTTCATTAGATTCCTCTTATAGGTGAGACCATATGCTATTTGTCTTTCACTGACTGGCTTATTTCACTTAACATAATGCTCTCCAGTTCCATCCATGCTGTTGCAAGTGGTAGGAGTTCCTTCTTTCTTTCTGCTGTGTACTATTCCACTGTGTAAATGTACCACAGTTTTTTGATCCACCCATTTACTGATGGGCACTAAAGGCTTTTTCCAGCAGTTGGCTATTGTAAATAGTGCTGCTATGAACATGGGGGTATGTAGGTTCTTTTGAATTGGTGACTCTGAATTCTTAGAGTATATTCTGAGCAGCATAATTCTAAATGAGATATAAATGATTGTGAGCCTCTGACTCACTAACATTTGCATTGTCTTATTCATTTGGACTTTCATGCCTTTAAATTAGTTTGGTCCATAATCCCTTTAAAACATAACCACTTAAAAATTCTTGCAGTGTGCCCAATTAGTTGTTTAGCTGAAAATAAAATTATTTTGTAGTCCATTTCAGGGTAAATTGAAGTTTTGTCATATGAAATTTCTCTTGTGGCTCTTTTTCTAGAATTACTTTAGCATGATCAGTGCTTATAATGAAAATATATTTTGCTGGATTTGGAAGAATTAGGGTAAATTTTCCAACAAAAGTAAAATTAATACAGTGTTAGTCTTAGAATATTACATATTTTATACTTTGCACCAAGGAAATTAACCATTCCTTTTAGTACTTTGCTTCTTTCATAGCATATTCTAAATATTTTCTAGAGACATTGTGGCACATAAAATATTATCTTTTTATTTTCTTATAGGTGAAAGTAATTCTGGAGAATTTCCATTCTTTTATCCTCATTTCAAGATTTGGATATAGGTTTTGGGCCTATTTATCTTAAACTACACTAATAATTAACCTTTAGTAAGGATTAGAAAAAAGATTATGGTGCTTCTATTATATCATGCTGACTTTATGTTTATCTGACTAAGCATAATGTTAATCTGGAAAATGCTGTCCTCCTAAATAGACATCACACACTCATGCAGATACATAGTGAGCATTTTGTGCCAAATTCCATGACAAGTACATAAACATGATGATGGCTCCAGAAGCAACCGCTGAAAACATTTTCCACTTGTAGTTCACAGTGCAATTTCTTTCCTTCTGTTTCTGCCAACAATTACACTCTTGTGGTATTATTTCATATAAGAAGCTCTGCCAACTAATTGACTTTTATCTAGCAAGTTGGACTGGCATAGTCTTCTGAAATTAAACTCACTGTTCATGTTTGTATAGCTTCCCCGGAGAAGAAGCGAAGGCTACCCACCTGGTTCACATTGTTGTAATAGTTAAGGCTAGTTCAATTATTTGCTGACCCAGTGAAAAAATAAAGGTAAAATTATTAATGTTAATTTATATTTAATTAATAATTAATATTTTCAAATTTATACCCTGAAGTTTATCCAAGTGTTGTATACTGTCAGTTTTCAAACTGTATTCTTGGACTTTGTGTTTGTCTTAGCAATGATGATCAGAAGGCATGTATCTCTCCTCAGGAAAAAATAATGTTGTGAACATTTGCAGAAAGCACCATTAATGCTTAAGTCAGATTATCAGAAGTGCACTGTATTCTTTGACTCACCCTCTACTTTTACTCATTAGTGCTGCATGTATCTAGCTCTTACTCAGAAATTATATATGAATATAAGCTTTGACAGCATCACCTATATCTCTGTCTCTGTATTCACATCCATATCTATGTATAAAGCATCATAATGCGTGTAAGAAACTGTCAGTCTATGAATCAAAATGATTTTGTGATAAATCACAAATATATATATATTTATGGAAATATATATATATATATATTTGAACTTCCGCTTGCATTACAAACCAAGAGTTAACTTTCTAATTATGCAGTATTTCTTGCATACTGAGTTTGCTGAATTGCATATACATACTGTGAAAACATTAAAATTTAAACTTATCATTTCAGTGAGAAAAGTCCTTTTGAATAATATCATCATGATTGTGTAAGAGGAAAATATTTGCATAAACTGAACTCTCTATTAGAAGACCTAAACCTCAACATTTTCTCCCCAAGTATCTAGATGTTGTTAATTTATTCTTCATGGCAATTAAACCAAATGCATTTTGGAATATAGAGGAGGAAAACAACAAAGATTTATCTTTGTAATATAATAGTAGTCAGAACTATGATTGTACTTCATAAATTATGGCATAATTTAACCTATTCTACTAGAGAGCATTTCAGATTTTTTCATTATATACAGGTGATATCTGCCAAGTTAGGATACATCATAAAAGTCCCTCATTTTTATATCTGAGGAAAAAATGTCTGTCACCAAGGATTTATTTTTATAAACTCTTTAAAGTTGGGCCATGGTGCGTTCTTAAATTTAGCATCTATGCATCTTATTTCTGTTATCTATCTCACAGTCAAAACAATATAAAAAAATGTATCCCTTTAGTCTAAGTCTGGAAGCCATTCATAAGTTTACTAGAATCTACAAAATTTTATTATATTAATTCAAAGATATAATTTTACTTGGAGTTCAGAGCATAAATATAACAATGTAATAAATATTTCTTTGTGAGAGTCAAGACCAGTTAAACACAGTCTGTGATTCCTGAATAGCAAAACAGCTGTGGAGATTAACTGGAAACAAACATTCTGCTCAGGACCTTTATCTTCCTGCTCAAATTGGACCCTGAGGAAGACTACAGTATTTCTCTCATCTATTTGGTTAGATTTCCTGTTCTCATGGCCTTATAAATAAATATTAAACACTGATTATAACTGTACTGAGTGTGTGAGAGTCAAATTATTTTTATCATTCCTGTAACAACAGCTACTCATTCCCTAATTTATTTCCACACAATGTATGAAATGCCTGCTATGCTTATATAATAAGTAATCAACTTGTTTTATACAGTGACAAACTGTGTTTTTCATAGTTGTACAGATAAATGTAAATAATAGATTTACAAATCAGCCTATTTCTTCTACTGTGACAATTCATTCATGATCACCAAGAATTGAAGTATTCATGTAAGAGAATGTTCTAGATATGGGCAGTCCTCTGGACACATGAAACTTTGACTTTTGCTAATTTGTACTTTCGCTTTTCAGCCAACTGCACACCTACAGTGAACATGTTGCCAGCAGGAAGGTAGTACACATACTCAGTTTTATTGGTCAGCCAACTCTGATGTTGACCACAGAAAGCTCACCAACACTCCCTCCCAATCTGACCATAGCAAAAAGGGAGCAGCATCTGTCACAATCTCTCTGCCTTGGACTTTTATTGTTAGTATAAACCTGGGTTCCACCTTGTATTTCTGATCAAGCTGCACAGAGAGGCCAAAGGAAGAGAAGACAAAGGAAATTAGCAGAGAAAGTAGGGGTGTTTAACGCTTTAAAGTCAGTAGCAGAAGTTTTGGAGTTTTGTAAGCAATGACACGATCATCCTAGGAGCAGCAGTTAAGAAAATTTCAGGAATCATTTTGATGATTTACATATTTTAATTTTGATTTTTTAAAATGACCCCATTATCTTATGTTGACTCTTATCTCCAGGTAACAAAAAAACTTACTGAAAATCATTATGTACTTTAAATAAGAAAAGCTGTGGTTAATTTTAATATCTACTCATGTCTGCATGACTAAGATGGGAAATCCATGTATTCCGAGCCCGTGTCTTCGAAATCCCTTCCTATGAAAGGATTATAACTTCAGCTTCTGATTAAGTTTTTTGTAAGCAGGTGCAGAACATTCTAACCTACCCTTATTAGCCTTTTCACCAGGAGCTCACTTCGCACACAGAACATATCCCTTTACCTTTGCCACGGCTACATTGCAAACCCTGTGTTCTGCTCTGCGAGCAGTGTTTATTCCCTTTCCTTTCTCTCCCCACCTTATCAAATGATAACTTGTAATGACTCAGGAGGTTTCCCCTTACCATATCAAATTTTCCCAAGTAATACGTTCTTATTCCTGCTTCATTCCAGAATTAAAACTTGTTGGAGAGGCAGAAATCTACACTTTACTCAGTTTGAATCCTTAAAATACCTGCATAAAAGAAAATTTTCTGATGACTGTACTTCACTCACATTCAATAAAGTATTAGCCTTGTGGCCAAAATGGAAATGTTTGATTTTATGAAATGAGACTCATATCAATATGAATCTATGAGTTTTGACTTTCTCCAAAATAACATTCCATTCATGCTGTTATCTTCAGGAGAGAAGACTCAGCATCCCATAACTAAAACTATAAAGGGGATGGGAATAACCACTGATTTATTCTAACATTGATTCTCTACCAGGTAAGCAGCATATATCAAAAAAGTAAAATACCCAAAAGACTTAGAAACACAGGGTTAGGAAAAAAACAATGCCTTCTCACAGACAGAGTGGTGATAGGGACAGTTTTTCATGACCTAAAGAGCCATGTGCTCTAAGTAAGTGTGTCTAAGAATATTTTGGAATGCATTCACCTCAGCCTTGTCCAGTATTGTAATATCGAACAATAACAAAAAGGTACTATTGGTTAAATAAATATCTACAAAGTGGAATATTCTGCAGTCACTAAGACTTCTTTTCCATCTATAGTGCTCTTGAATGTTTATATTACTAGTGTTTTTAAAAATCCTCATTTGTGATTTAAACAGTCATCTGAAGGTTTTTTAGCCACTCCCAAGATATCTTCCAAAACACCAACCCCAAGTCAAATATAAGTAATTATTTCCAGACAGCTTAAGAAATGCTTCATTGCAGACTCTGAAGATGAGCATTTGTATACTGCCAGTTGGTTCAGAATATTTGAATGCTGGCCTGCAGTTTTATTATGGCTTCAATGATACAGGCTGTTTTGGATATTTTTCCAAGAAATAGCTTTGGACTTTTCCAAGACATAATTCTTTATTAACTTACCTCATCATAAGTAAGCAGAGAAACTTCTTTGCAGAAATTAAATATAATAATAAAAAGTCTCAGTATTTTTCATCTTCAAGTTATGAAAATAATTCTTATTTTTACATGTTATTTATGCAGGGGACAGGAACTCAATATCAAAGTTGATAACTAATTCCTCTACTTACTAATTAGTTCACTTGATAAAATTATAGTAGTTGTATATCAGAGACCAGTGGATCAAAGGCTGCTTTTCAAAGGATGCTTAGATTCTCTAAAAATCACCATGAGTTTGCCTTTAAGATGCCATATTAAGATACCATCAAAGACAAAAAGTAAAAAACAGTTGTATTCATACAGACTTTTACTATAAATTGCTGCAATGAAATAAAGCTAGAAATTCTACAAAAGTGCACACATCAGCTTGATGTTAAAATTGATCTTTATTAAGCTAACTATTCTCTGGCAAAACCAAAATACACATTTCATTTTGACACATAGACATTTTTTCTGGGACTATAGTTTGCCTTTTCATATCAGAAGGGTTACAAGGTTTAACTAGAAGCAAGAAATAAATAAAGGGTTATAGAAAAAATTCTGAAAAGTTGTTGTTTCTATAAAAGTGAAATAATAATTGTTAAAATGATTTGCTAATTTTCCTTATATTGTCATTGTGTCCAGAATTTTATGATAAAGAGAGATGATATTACTCATCTACTCTTTCAACACTCATGTGTTAAGCCTCAGTGCCACCCACTGTTCTAAATACTGGAAATTCAAAGATTGTCTACGAAACACTCACCATATGTAGACCCATAAATATCTTCAAGTGTTTAAAAATAGAATGTCAAAAGTGAAATCATAGTGGTAAATTATAACATTTGGGGAATATGAGGAACCTATTCACTGTATTTGCAAGAGATCAAACAATTTTCTAAAGATGATAAATCCTTGCTCTGGGCTTAAAAAAAACACATAATACTGTTGTAGAAAACCCAAAACTGATTCATTCCTTAAAATGTTTAGAAAACCAGTGTTATACGTTTATAGAAATTTGGAGGGAATCTTTTATAGAGAAATAGTGTTCAAAAAATTTTTTTCCTTACCCTGGAGAATAAAAAGTAATAGGATATGTAGTAGTGGTTTAATTATATTATGCAATTAATTATAGTTTTATTTTAAAAAACAGCACAGATTTTTTTTTGAGGAAAAAAAACATATACTATGCAAGGCATATCCCATTACTTGTTTTATTAAGATAATTTGGTTTTGGAAAGGATTTTGAAGGTCATCAAGCATAAAAGGTATTTGGATTGACAATTTTAAGTTTTGCACCTCAGTTTCTTAATAGAAAGTCATCTGAAACTTAAAGCTCTACATTTAGGTTTCTTTCATTCATATTTGTAGCTCATTTTTGAAGGTATTCGAGGTTCTGGCATTGAAGGGGACATCGCCATTGATGATGTGTCAATTGCGGAGGGAGAATGTGCAAAACAAGACCTGACAAGTAAGAGTAAGTGTCTTTCTTGAACTGGCTTGATGAAATGTTAAATTGTGTAATTACTATCAAACTAATATATTATAATTTAAAAAACATTTAGTTTGTTTATTTAGAATTTATTATATATGAGATGATAAAATTTTGAAGATAATTTAAACTCAAAGTGTTACATTTGACTGTATGCTTATTTGCCCTAATATAAAAGTAATTTCAATTTATGCCTATTATTTTTAATTAGGATTTAAAAATATTTTTAATTTATATTATTAAGCAGAGGTTTATAACTTTTCTCAAAATATTTGGCTAATCTATATACTCAGCAAACATTTATATAGACATACATCTTTTTATTTATTCAGTTTATAAAGATATTTCCTAGGTATCAGTTTTGCTAAACATTTAAACAAATTTAATATTGAAAAGTCTAAATATACATATATATTTATACGTATAAATATATATATATGTTAGCCCTATTTTTTTTCTGGTATTATTAACCTTTTCTACCTGAACCACAATCAATTGTTTAGTAATTTGGTTTCATTTTTACTCTGGTTTGAATATTATAGTTTAATGATATTTTAAAATTTTATTTTTCACCACATATCCATTTTTATGTAAAAGAGATGTAAATAAAAATGACAAATAATGCAAGAAACATCAGAATTATGTATTGGGCTGCTTCTTATAAACATCATTCTCATATTATTCATTTGATGTTGAGAAGTCCAAAGTCTTTCTGGTTCCAAATTCTTCCAATTGAACGATTTTCGTAGAACCATCTGGAATCTTCAATTTTGTGATCATATAAAAAGATATCAATGAAACAATTTATAAAAATAAATTCATCAATTATTCACATACAAAAGGAGCATGAGATCCCATTTTGTTTTAGGTCTAGAGCAAATCAGAATCTTTGTTAATTGAGTATAATTAGTGAGAAATTATATCAGTGTAGTTGTTGAAAGTAATATTTGTACAAAAGCCCAGCAACTGCTCTCTCATATAAACTGAATTGGTTCAACTTTTACACATTGTAAAAAGACAAAAACTGAGATTGTGCATAACAGTGAGCCATTTTGCTCATAGTTTTACCTTCTTGTACATTATACCTAGCAATTCAAGGAACCCATTTAGTAAAAATTTCACCCTGTGTCTGGCTAATTTTGCCTTAGACAACTAATAGCTGTACTCAAATGCAATAGGTTTGTCAAATGCACAGGAAGCCATGCTTTCTCCTCAGAGAGGAATGCAATTGCCTTTGGATTTCACAACATGAATCAGTGATAGTAATATATTAACTGAAGATAGTTAGAATTTCATACAAAAAATTTACATTTTTGATAATTCAGTCACAGAAAATATTATAAATTAAATTCAACAAGGTGAATTAACCTTTCAAAAGAAGAAAGCATGAGAACATAATTAACTCCTGAAAGAAAAAAGAAAATGTGGTAACAGTAGGCGCAGTGAAATGAGAATGAAAACTGGTAGGGACCTTATTATTACACAATAGAATGTTTTCTTAAACTAAGCCAGAAAAATATTTGGCTGTTTTAAATGAGATATATCTATAAGTATTAAAGTTATATTTAGCTTCTCTAAATCAGAGGAAATATAATTTTACTTAAATAAAAATATTCCCTGTGGTATGAGGAAGTATCCTGTTACACTTGTCTATTTGTCATTTATATAATTCATTTTGATGAATAGTGTTTGATGAGTATTAAATTAATGTTAATGTCTAAGCACAAACCGGTTTGGAGGCCCAAAGCCCATTCTGCTTAGGCTCCAAACCCCACACAGGCAATTAACATTATTATGGCCACACCTTCAAAAACTGAGACTGTATGTGTCTTATTTTCAAAACTCAGCTCTGTCTTTGGCGATCGTCATTCTGTAAATTAAGTCAGGCTAATGAATTACTGGATTTTCCTATGTTAGCATTCTCAGGTAAGGTATATATTCTAAGATATATCACCTGAACTTGAGGTTTTAGGTGAAATACAACTCTGGTAGAAATCTCATGGCAGATTGCTGGAAGGAAGTTTTTAGTTAGAATGAACTTCATGGTGCTTCTAAAAATTAACGCTAAAGAGATAATTATTTACTTAATTTATAAATATTGGACTGATCTACACATACATAATCCACTATATATGCAGTAGCTAATTTCTCTACACATAATAATTCCTTCCTATTTTTTGTCAAGGGTCAGGGTTTTTTTTGTTTTGTTTTGGTTTTTTCCTCTCAGTCTTTAAGCTTCAATATTTTGGAAGTTTGAAATAAAATGGTGGCATTTAGGATTTCTGAGAATATTCTATATGTGTATGATTTTATGTTGCTAGCAGAACTCTTAAGTTGAGTTCAGTCACAAACCCACAAAATATCTTCTGAATGAGTTTTTATATCATTTTATGTCAATTTAAATCTGAAAATATGTTTATTTTGTCAAATGCCTAAAACCATACACCTAACTGTACATGTAAGTTACATTCCTTTCACTCGTCTTTGAAATTAAGCCGATAAATTAAACTGAAAAAAAAAAGTTTTCCAAAAATGTTTTCCATATGCAAAAATAGTTTCATTAGTTCACTGAAGTTGTTACATGGAATACTTATTTTTTGTTTGGTTGTTTCTTGGCACTTGTTTTCCTTGTCTTTAGATTCCGTTGATGGTGCTGTTGGAATTTTAGTACATATATGGCTTTTCCCAGTTATTGTCCTCATCTCTATCCTAAGCCCTCGAAGGTGACCTTATCCTGGCAGAGGCTGTAAAAGATCCACCAGGCACTGGCATGAAGAGTCTTTGTAAATGGACACTGAAAAAACAAACTACCAAAGATTCCTCCACTGACTACTGACTCAAAATAAAATAATAAAAACAAATTTTTTAAGCACTGGGGATAAACGGACATCATGGAAGTATAACTTATTTCAAACTGCATATAAAAGATAGTCTTGACCTGAGTAGAGAAGAGACCTTCAGGTGCTTTTGTGGCTATAACGATTACAGCATTATCTGGTCATCTGGTTGAACTCTGGAAAAAAAAAAAGAGCTATAGAAATTCTTGTCAAAGCACAAAGTCATGGCTGGTTTTGTTTTAAATGAATAGTTTGCTTGTTACCATGGAAACCTAATGGCCTGCCAACAAAAACCTCACTGTAAACAGGGTACATGAAGAGCTGGCATTTATTTTCCTTTGGAGAAGGTTTTACGTAGAGAATTAAACAAATGTAGGTCCTTTTACCTTTGGTTGTTACCCTTCCTTGAAAAGAACCCAAACTCAGAATTATTTAAAACATTCATCTTCCCCACCTTATCACCATCCTACCTTTATTGCTTTTATTTGTTTTCCTCCCATGGCTAAGCTAGATAACTGTATGCTGTCTCTTTTTGCATGCACTACTATCCAGGAGAGTAAACCTGGGCTTACAAAATACACAGGCTTATCGGAGTTTGCTCGCGGCCACTTGAACACCCAAATTAAGTCATCTGTTCCAATGAAGAAACCAAACCACCATCTTTTATAAATTGCCATGGAAACTAAGTGCCTTCAATGAAACAAGCCTGAATAATTTTCAACTCAGAAGCTTGCACTGCTAAGAGTGGTTTGTGTAAAACTATTTTATAAACAAACTACAGAGCCTAAATGTGCAAATTACAGGCAAGACAACAAAGCCGCTTCTGAAGAAGAAAGGACCGAAGCTGCTGCGTAAGCCCATGCAGACGAGATATTTGTTGTTTGACCAGACAGCCATGGCCTTTCGGCTTATTGTTTATTACAGAATAACTTCCATTGAGACCAGACATGGGAGCGACACTTTTTTTCTTCCAGGTTATTAAATGGGTCAACCAGAGCAAAAGGTTAAGATAATACCTAGCGCAGAAGGTGGTAAAACATGAGTAATTTTTTTTTTTTTTTTTTTTTTTTACTTTAACTTCCATTTGAAATGAAATTGGCCCTAGCTTTAGAGGGAACAAGAAAATGTTTGTGATTGCAGTGCATACGAACTCTACAGCGGAACTGCGCCTGAAAAATCTGGCTTTATTCTAAACACTGAGGGTAATATGCCTCTGCCCTTTAGTCAGACTCTGTGCAAATTGTGAAATATTATTTTATTATTTTACAAAGATAAAAAAACACTTTTACAAAAAAACAAAAACCTGTAAAAATGATTTTGAGCTACCTGAGGACAAATCATATCTTTAACCAGCCAGTTTTCCAATGCATTGTAAATTTCACTTAAACCTGTTGGTTATGAAAATTTGAAGATCTTTTTTCCTTAAATTATCTCAGCTTTTAACTTCATTTAAAAAGACTTTTGTCTAAAGAAGAATATTATTATTATATGTTCTTTCAACACCCCAGGAGTTTAAAAAAACTGATTATGCAAGTAATTGGGATATAAGTATTAAATTATAACATTTGCAAATATTAATATAAAAAGCACAACAAAATGTAGTGGAAAAATGACACAGCTTGATTTTTTTTTAATTCTGTAGAAATGTTTGTGCAAATTCAGTAATTAAACTTAAAAAATAATTTTACAGCTATGTTCAATAAAGCCTCTTTCCAGGTAAGGTATGAAAAGCAGTATGTGTGTTTGTTGAGCAATGTTCACTTATCACCAAAATGAGAATAGCTATACAATTTATCTGTTATGTTACCATGGGATAAATCGTCAATGCTTCGTGTATCTTAATGTCTACAGGAAGAAATTTAATAGGCACTCCCAATGCACTCATCCATATTTGTAATACCTGTTAAAAAGTCTCATATCTCTGAAAGTAAAATATGAAACAAATATGAACTTGGAATTTAATGTGTATTTTCAGAGTTAAAGAGGGGACCGGTCTGAATATCCAGGTAGTGATAGAATTGAGCTAAACCGAAACCTTTAAATTAACTAGAATAAACACGAACTTCATGACTTTTTTGACTAAATCAAGCATATTGAATTTTTTCAAAATTACAGCTAACCTTTTATTATACCAAAGAGATAAACAATATTTGGGCACTTAGCTTAATAAATCCCCCTTCAGCTTGCCTTCCATTTTGTGTGGCAAATATCCACTTTTCTTGACTATCCCCTATTACTGGGTCACATTTTTAACTGACTTTCTGCACACTCATTGCTTGTAATATCAATAAAAAGGTTTTAGATCTAAACAGAGGCTTAACTCATTGCTGCCTTCTTTTCTTGAACTTTGATTTGAGTGAGGATTTTGCAAAAATCTAAAAAACCATATTCAGAATATTTGGATAGATATATGTCCTTTCCAGGTATACAAGTCTCCTTTTCTCCTAAGTAGCCTTACACAAAGAAATTGCTGTAAGTGAAAGTTTTAATCCCTCAATTAAACATTGATAAGGTAGTAAGACTTTCTGTTACCTTGTACACAGTAAGAATACACAATGCTTCAGAACTTCAAGAGAACTGGCTGGTACTTCAAAAATTAATTTTGATTAAATCTTTAAGAAAGTGCTGATGAATGCCAAGAACAAAGGGCAATCAAAAAGAACTGCAAAGTAATCATTTATTGATACAGTTATAAATTAAAACATATATCTCAAGTGGGTTCTGAATCATTTATGTAAACCAACAAACATAGAATTAGAATCAATGTTTCTCACTCCAGATCAAATGTTTAGTTGCTATCATTGAAAGTCAATGGATAAAAATGCAGGAAATCTAAAAAATTGGGATAAGTGAAATAAATGTAAATTGTGTTTAGTCTCTTCTTTAATAGCAGTGATAATAATGACAACTTACCTGTTTACCAAATGCCTTCCTTTTTTCTAATATCTTTTGTGTTTCTTACAAGTTGAATTCACTAACATATCCCTCCCCCTTTTCTTTTTGGAAACATATTTTAAGTGTAATTTATGTCAATGTTGTTTTTCTTCTTTTATAGGAAGGCATCAGGCAATGGAGATTTTAATTTTCCAGGAGAAAGATCATGCTATGTAATCTCCTACTGCCAGTAACTAATCCCTGATTATTTAAGAGCATTACTTTGTTCCTTCAGTTTGAAGATGCTTGTTTCTCCACATTTTAACATCTCTACAATCGGGCCTATTTTTAAATACAATTGGTGGCATTTCTGTGTAGTGATGTATAAAATAATAGTGCATCCAAAAATTAATGGCATCTTAGATGTTAAAATTCACTAAGGTATTCAGAAGTGCCAAATCATGCCCAGCATTATTACTTCTCATTATTAACAATAATCCCATTATATTTGTAGGATTTATATTAAATACTCATTGACTATGCATTATTTAAAAATAAAATAACTTTTATTTTATGCTTTAAAATCTGAGTCTTCTCTTACATGCATTATATATGTGTATGTGTATATATATGTATACAAAAATCTGTATACGTATATACATATATAGATAGATAGCCTTGCCTTTTAATTCTTTTCCTGCTACCTATTTTTAATTCCATCACAAATTGCAATATACTATGTATCCCTGGTTTAAAATGTTTTTTCCATTTCATGTGATTAAATTTTCTTTAAGAGACTTGAAAGATGCATGGTATACCATGATGCTGTGAAATAAGATAAACTAATGTTACTTCACATCTATCACAGAATTGACTTTGGCATGGCAATAAAGTATGATAACCATCATAGTCAGGATCACAAATCAGCTAGTCAGTGACATCGTGTTACAGATAAAGTCATAATCCCATTCATTACTTTCATATTTTAATATATGATAAAATACGAGTGACAACTATACTAACTTTTCACCAAACATGCATTTTTGTTTTAAAGACTTTATAATAAACTTATTTGTCAAAATGTGTAATTTGAAGAACAATTAATGAATTTAGTTCTATACTTGAAACTGGTTATGGTATTTTTCATGATTTTTTTTATTAGTAATTTGGAAGGTAATGACAGACTAATCTGATTTTGATAGAATGATGGAATGATTTCAAGGAATTCTTTTGAATGCATGATCTTTATCTAAAACTGTTGTGTTTTTTTTTTTTTTTTTTTTTTTTAATGTGCCTTCCGACTATCAGGGCCTCTCAAACGACATGTAAACTGGAAAACTTTTACACCCAATTCATTTTCTCCTTGGTTGATGACTACTTCTTACTAATTGCTTCGTCTGTGTCTCAGCAAAACAGAAGGTATACTCTTCTTGCAACTGGGTAGTTGATGTCAATGAGGAGTTATTACATTTTCTGTGAAAACAATAAAATCATAGGGTTCAATCCCAAGCTATTTCCCCTCTTACAATGTTCCCTTTGTAGTTAACTAGTTTAATTAGTTTTCTTAGTGCTTATTTTTAAAAAGCAATGTCTCTGGCATTTTATACTTCAGCTTAGGAAAAAAGCTACCACAGAATGATCAGACCTTTTTTCAAATATGATATAAAAAGTTCTTTGCTGAGTATGCATAATATTTATAAATAAATATATGTTATTACATAAAAAAACTAAGACGTAAATACTTGAAATTTGAATGTGAAATATGTCAATTCAGAATCAATCCATCATATGTTTATGTCTGCTTAGAAACAGAAGTGAAGGTTAGGGAGATATAAATATTCCATATATTTGTATATGGACTACTTTATTGACATTATTAATATAAATCTTAATAAATTATGAGTGATGATTAGACTACCCCGAACCCACATTGAGTATTAAAATTAAAGAATTGGAATTCAAAATGTTGTGTAGGGCAGAGGTTAAACTCTGGAAACTTAAATAGTTTTCTCAAGGGAATATTTACAATTGATTGAATTGAGTTGAATTGTACTGATTTTCCATGAGTTGAGCTAAAATGTATTCTTATTTTTCAATGGAATGATGGAAAACTATGAAATAGGGATTAGCTTGTTAGCTTCAGTTTGTTTTTACTGCTCTTCATTGTTGTCCTGGATTTCCAGGATATCATTTTTATTTCCTGGGTCTCATCAGTCTTTAAATGTATAAGTTTAATCAAATATACATTGTATTACATTTAAATTGGATATTAGTTACATTTTAGATCTCAAAGTTTAGATTTAACTTACTTTTACTTTTAATATTTTCTTTCTGCTAAATAGTTTCAGATAGCTGTATGTTATTTTCCCTTGGATTTTCTTTCAATAAATAAAATTATTTAAATACTCTATTAGTGTTTTGGGGAAATTTCTGCTGTCAATAAGAACTTAAGTTAGAAACAGAAAGATATTTAAATGGCAATTATATTTGCAAATTAAGTTGAAAATGCCATAATTTCTCTCACTATTGAAAAGCTTTTATAGACTCAACACTGCAGTGAAACACAATTAGCGCATTAAAGATATTTGTTGATTTTTGCATCCTTTGTGAGGGATCATTTATAAGATTGTGTTAAACGAGTAGGCACTAAAATCTTCCTGAATAAACTGTGATTTAAGAATTATGGCTCAATTTAGTAACTGTGGTCTTAATCATATTTCATGAAGGCCTCTAGGATAAATGTAGGTCTTCTGAGGAAAACAAATAAGACTGCTTGACAGTGATTTGAATGAACCAAAATATAAATGGAATCCTTAAAATTAACTTGCTCATCATTGTTTTCCTGCTGCCTATTTAGTTTAGTTTTCTTTTTATTTTTGGTATTATACTTTTAAATATATCCAGGAAATTTTGAAAAAGCAAATATAGTTAACATTAACAGACCCATTAATCACATTTAAAAACAACTCAGCTGCTCCCTAAGCTACATATTGAAGTACTCTTATTCTCCATAAACTGTTTAGTTTAATAGTCAAATTAAGGACTTTGCCCATACTTGATTTTTTATAGTACATATACTCCTTTAAAGTATTCTTTAGTCATCTCCATATCTTCTCTGCAGTTGAATTATAATTTTCTCCATGTCAAGGACTATGACTTTTTTCAAGTTTAAGAACTTTCAGTTTACCTAGATTCTAAAGAGATTATTGAATTAATGATTACTAAACTAATCCATGATTTAGAGCTATATTAGAACAGATTATTCAATGAACCTAAGCAATAAACAACACTGTCACCTTTAATAAAACCAATAAAATTTTACATACAGAAGATACCTACCATATACTGAGAAAAATGAGGAATCAACACAACTGAAAGATCAGTTTAAGCATTTGCAACACAACTTTCTAGTTTAACAGAAAACAATTATATTTCTTAAGTACAAATGTTAATGTTTTGGCAAACAATCATTACATGGTTAAACTAAGGAAAATGAGACTAATTGGGCATGTTTTGTGTTAGATGTCATCATTATGCATGAGAATAATATTATATAGAACATTATGCTTCTTTTATATGAGGGAGATCATATGAGCTGTAGCCTAATTCGAAGACTTAGCACCTTTCTACAGTGTGTTGTAGTACATATTTCTTGAAAGCCTATCATTCACTAAACTTGAAGTATATTTATACATGCAAACATTTTTCAAGTTGTATGATAATTTAATTTATAGAAAATTATAAAAATAATAAGGTATTTAGTTCTGGGTAATATTTTAGATAGCAAAAACTAGATTCTTACACACATAACAAAATAATTAGAAACAAATTAATCTTCACAATTAGAAACACTGTTGATCAGAGAAGACTATTAATTGTTATCATTTTATCTTGTATCTGCTTTGAATTACATTTTAATTTACAAAATTAACACAATTCAACAGGCCATGAGCTCAAAATAAAAGATTGTGTAGTGTTAGTATGTGGCAACTCTGCGATAATTAATTTTAAAGTAAATTAATATATAAGTAGTACAGTGTCACAATTTTTCAATGAAATAAACATGCATCTTTGCTTTTGCATTGATTTAGTTTATGACAATATCATGTACAAGTCTGGGATTTTGCATGTACTCAAAAGGTCTTTCCAATGCTGGATTATCTGAGGGTCCTGGAAGGGGACCCATTCTGAGTCAACGTCCCCACCCTAGGTCCTGCACTTCCTCACCTTCATGCTTATGCTGCTTTTTTCCATTTATCCTTCTTTCAAACTATAAATACTCCCATAAAGGAAACATATTAGTCTATAATGTTTGGGGTTAACATTTTATCAGTTCACAGTCTTCAAATATCTAGCAAAATAGACTGAGAAATCACTGGACCTATTGGAAGGGGCTTAGGAACAGGAAGGAGAAGCATGAAAAGAGCGGAGGTAAGGCCTTTCAGATTACATTCATTGCACCATTTTCCTGAGGGAAGTGCAGATCACATACCCAGCGCATCAAACACAGCTAGAATAAGGGAATGTCGGGCCGCCAGAGGCATGCACAGGCTTAAAGAACTAAATGACAGAGCTTTTAAAACAAAAACAGAAACAAAGAGGTCACAAAGAGGGGATGGGTAATAAAAGGAATAGAGATGGATGATACATTTAAAAGTGAAACTAATCAAACTAGAATAGTCACATTAGTATAAGGGGGAAAAAATAAAATTACATACCAGATACATTTGGCAGAGACACACAACCTAAAAAACACATGAAAAGTAAAATATCTAGGTCACATAAGTTTGAAGGGGAATTATAATGAACAGAGGTTTTATATATATATATATACATTTTATTCCCATGTGTTCCTCCTGCTTTCTCTTTTTTCCTTTGCAGTGACTATGGTTGCAGCCTGGTTTCTCTGTCTACTTTCTTCTTCCTGGTTATGTAGATTCACCTATATAGGTTAGTACAGAGTAAATTTTTCTTTGAAATATACTTCAGCACACAAGATCCTGTTTCAGACTGCCTCTGTTCATACTCTACCCATCATTCTTTCATTAGATCATTTTAGTCAATTTATTTAATATCCCTAACAACTCACTTTCCTGTAAAATAGGCATAATAGCAATAGTAATAATATGGTAGTTCACAGAATTACCAGGAGGCTCAAATGACAAACTACATAAAACACATAATTTACTACAGAACAGCAAGCATCAATGTGCGCTAACTTTTTATTAATATGCTTGCTATTTTTCAAGAAAGAAAAAAAGTTGAGAATCTTAATCTCTATTACACTGCATGTGTGCCAAGATTGGAAATGAGCATTTTCAAATTATTTCCAATTTCTCTAGTAAGCTTACTTCAAGCCTATACATATGCACACTTGCATGTATGCTATTTATAAAATGATTTGTTATTTTCAAATTGCTTTCACACATATCAGTCCATCTGTTCTAACCATAATGATTAGTTACAGTTGTGATATATGTGAATCTAGGTGAGATTGGTGACATCTTGTCCTTTTTCCATCACCTTGCCTTTCATTGTTTGTAGCGGGGCCCCCTTTCACAGTGTGACCCAGAACTGAAAAGAACAGCATTTAATAAGCAGTGTCTTTTGTATTTCATTACCCAGTGAACTTCCACACTATATCAAATATAAAACAATATTGTTTTATGTACCATTAAGAAGAAAATGCCTATTTTACTGTAGGTGCAATGTACCGTCAGCAGTTATAATAGGCAATCCCATTTCATACATTTTAAATTGTGAAAAAACATCTTAAGATTAATTAAATATAATATCATCTAAAGTTATACTAAATATTTCATTTGCACCTCATAGGAAAGCTGCTTTGTGTACTATAATGCAATTGGACTCTGACTTTAATGTGCATTAAAATCTCCTAACATGACTGTTAAAAATACAGATTCCTGAGTCTTGGCCCCAGAGGCTTTGATTCAACAGAACTGGGGGGAAATGAGAAGACATAGGTTTTTAAACAAAGCCCTTGAATAATTCTAATAGTTGTGATAAACTTTGGTGTAGTGAAAAGTATATAAGTTCCAATCCTGATTTTTACCACTAGTAACTGTGTGATCTTGAATAGATGGTTGAAAGTCTGTGTCTTGCTCCTGCAAGACACCACAGAGAGGTCTGGAGTCAGAGTGCCAGGGTTCTTCTTTCATAATCTCTCTCAGTTCCCTTATCTGGAATTGGGTATTATGTTACCTAATGCATGAGCTAACTTACATAAAACACCTAGAACATTACTGACATATAGCAAGCTTATCAGAAGTCTTTGCTACCTATACAAATTGATGATAATAATAGTATCCACTCATAATACCATAACTATTAAGTGAGGCAATGCATATGACTTGACAAAGAGAGGTGTTTTTTCTTTAAACTATTGGCTTAATAAAATAACATCTTTCAAAATAAGTTATTTAAAAATTCTTCTCAATGCTAACTCATTTCCTCTTTCTTGTTTTGTCTTAAAGAGGGGTAAGAAAAAATTTTCTATAATTTTTAGTGTTTTTATTTATCTGACATAAGAGTATTAACCCCCAAGTGAAGTAAAATTTCTGGTATTACTTTAAAATGTAAGCTATTTTTTGAATTCCAGGATATAAAAATTTTATACAAATATTTATAAAATTATTGTTTCTTTTACAATATAAAAATTAATTTATAAAAGTTAGGGAGACTCAGGATGGTGGAGGAGTAAGTGAAAGCTACGCTAACCTCCTCTCAGGACCAAATTGAAATTACAACTAAATTATAGAAGATTATCCTGAATAACCAACTGAACACTAGCTGGAGAAAAGCCTTATAACCGTGCACAGACAAAGGAAGCCACATCACCACAATGTGACTGATAGGGCATGCAGAGGAGGTGGAAGAGGGCTGGCAGGGCTATCATGGGTGGCTGATGAAGTTTCAGAGAGAGACTTCAGTGGCCGGGGCATTCTCCCTGAGACGTGTGGGGTCTAAACCTCAAGCTGGGCTTGGCAGCCTATAGCACCAGAACTGGGAAAGGAACCCAGATAATATACAGCTGTGAAAAGCAGCAGGATTTCTGTCTGCCAGGAAGAGGTGACTGGAGACTTAGGGAGCCTCTTAAAGGGCCAAAACACAAAATTCCATTTGTTGCCACTTACCCTGGGATCTGGCAGAGGGAAGAAAGAGTGCACTAGAGACACCTGAGGAGAATCTGGGGCTGGTGACTCTAGGGAGAGAACCGAATGGTCAGCACCAGGATCCCTTTGCTGAGTCACTCACCATACTGCAGGAGCCATCTTTCTCAGTAGGAGTACTCCCCTCCAAGTGGCATCAGGCTGAGGGGAAGCAGTAGTCCTGCCCACAGGAATTACTCTGCCCCAGCCTTTAGAGCTTAAGCCCTGCTGCTGAGGAGTACAGCTGGAAGACTTTCACTCTTTAAGACTTACAGAAGGCCTGCAGAGAGAGGCGGATCTCTGGGAGCTCTGAGACTTTAACTGACCCTCCCCCCAGATACAGTGATGGTTAAAGCCAGCCTTGATGTGCAGCTAGGTTCTTTTTGCACATAAACAGGCCCAGCAGAGGAAACCACAATTCTGTGAATCACTGATAGCTCCACTGGTTGCCCAGGGCCAATCACAGGCAGGGTTTGGCTTAGGACTATAACAGAGTCTTTGCAGATCTACTTAATACATAGAAACGAACGCAAAGAGGTAGCCAAAATAGGAAGACAAAGAAATAGGCCACAAATAAAAGGATAAGAGAATTCTCCAGAAGAACTAGATGAAATAGAGGCTAGCAATGTACCAGACAGTGATCTAAGAGTAATGATTATAAGGATACACAACATGAAAAAAGACATAGAAACCATAAAAAAGGACCAGTCAGAAATAAAGAATGCAATATCAGAAAATAATAATACAGTGGAAGGAATAAACAGTAGGTTAGATGAAGTAGGAGACTGACTAAGTGATTTTCAAGACAAGGCAGGAAAAAAACACACAAGCAGAGCAGCAAAAAGAAAAAAAAGGATTAAAAAAATGAGGACAGCTTAAGAAACATTTGGAACAACAAGAAGTGTAATAACATCTGCACCATGGGCATACCAGGAGAAAAGAGTGAGGATAAGATCAAGAACCTCTTTGGAGAAATAATGACCCAAAACTTCCCTAACCTGGTGAAGGTAAAAGACACACAAATCCAAGAAGCTCAGAGTGTTCCAAACAAGTTGGACTCACAGAAGTCTATACCAAGATACATCATAAATAAAATGGCAAGGCTTAAAGGCAAGGAGAATATCCTAAAACCTTCAAGAGAAAAACAGGTAGTTATATAAAAGGAAGCATCAATTAGACTGTCATCTCTTTTCCCAACAGAAATATTTCAGGCCAGAATGGAGTGGCATGGAATATTCAAGGTGATGAAAATCAAGGACCTACAACAAAGGCTACTTTACCCATCAAGACTATCATTTAAAATCAAAGGAGAAATAAGGAGCTTCCCAGACAAGAAAAAATTACAGGAGTTTAACACCAAACCAGTACTTCAACAAATGTTAAAGAGAGAAGAAGAAGAAGAAGAAGAAGAAGGAGAAGGAGAAGGAGAAGGAGAAGGAGAAGGAGAAGAGAAGGAGGGGGAGGGGGAGGGGGAGGGGAGGAGAAGAGGAAGGGTGAGGGAATGGGAGGGGAAGAAGAAGAAGAAGAAGAAGAAGAAGAAAGGAGGAGGAGAAGCAGCACCAGCAGCGGCAGCAGCAGTGGCAGAAGAAGTGGTAGTAGTGGTGATGGTGATGAAAAGGAAAGAAAAAATAAGAGGAGAGTAGTTTAACAATAAAATGGCTATAATATGTACCTATCAATAGTCACCTTAAATGTAAATGGCTTAAATGCTCTATTCAAAAGAACAAAGGGTAGCTGAATGGATAAGAAAACCTGACACATATATATGCTCCTTCCAAGAAACCCACCTCAGATCAAAAGATACACACAAAGTAAAGTGAAGGAATGAGGTATTACATGCAAATGAAAACGATAAAAAGCTAAGGTAGCAATAGTTATATCCAACAAAATATATTTTAAATCAAAGCTATAATAAGACAAAGGACAGTACATAATGATAAAGGGAGCAATCCAACAAAAGTATATAACCCATTTACACACCCAACATAGGAACACCTAAATATATACGCAAAGCAAATCTTGATGGACATAAAGGGAGAGATCAAGAGAATTAGAGTCATAGTTGGGATTTTAACACCCCTCTGACTTCAATAGATAGATCTTCCAGACAGAAAATCAATTAAAATCAATTTAACTAGCCTTAAAAGACACACTAAATCAAATTATTTAATTGATATCTTCAGAGTATTTCATCCCAAAGCAGTAGAAAATACATATTTTTCAAGTGCACATGGAATGTTCTCTAGGTAGATCACATGATAGGACAGAAAACAAGTCTCAGTAAATTTAAGAAGACTGAATATGTATCAAGCATCTTCTCTGATCACAATGCTATGAAACTAGAAGTCAGTCACAGAACACTGAAAACACATAAGGACATGGAAGCTAAATAACATGTTATTAAACAATGAATGGGTCAACAACGAAATTAAGGAAGAGATTAAAAAATAGTTGAAACAAATGAAAATGAAGACAACAATCCAAAATCTGTGGGACACTGGGAAAACAATGCTAAGAGGAAAATTCATAGCATTACAGGCCTATTCCCAGCCCCGCAAAAAGGTTAAAATAAACAATCTAACTTCACACTTAAAGGAACTTGAAAAATAACAACAAAAAAGCCCAAAGTGAGTATAAGGAAGGAAATAATAAATATAAGAGCAGGAATAAATAAAATAGAATCTACAAAACCAATTATAAGGATCAATGAATCCAAGAGTTGGTTCTTTGAAAAGAGAAACCAGATTGACAAAACCTATGAGACTCATCAGAAAAAAAAGGGAGGACCTAAATAAATAAAATCACAAATGAAAGAAGAGAAATAACAACTGACACCAAAGAATACAAAGGATTGTAAGAAAATATTATGAACAATGATATGCTAACAACCTATATAAAATGACAACCTATATAAAATGGATAAATTCCTATAAATATACAATCCAAAAATAAATCAGAAAGAACCAGAGAATCTGAATAGACAGATTATGCATATTGTAAGTGAAGCTGTAATAAAACAATTCCAACACACAAAAGCCCTAGACAGGATGGCTTCCAGATGAATTTTCCTGGTCATTCTGTGAAGAACTAACATGTCTCCTTCACAAATAATTAAAAAATTCAAGAGGAGGGAAAGCTCTTAAGCTCATTTTATGAGGCCAGCATTATCCTAACTCAAAAACCAGATAAAGACTATTAAAAAAATTACAGGTCAATATCCCTGATGAACATAGATGCTAAAATCCTCAACAAAATATTAACAAACCAAATACAGCAATACATTGAAAAGATCATACACCAGGATCAAGTAGGATTATTTCAGGAATTCAAGGTGGATATAGTGTCGCCCATCAATAAATATGATATACAACATAAACAAAATGAAGGATAAAAATCACATGATCATATTAATAGATGCAGAAAACACATTTCGTAACTCCATCAACCATTTATGATAAAAACTCTCAGCAAAGTGGGAACAGAGGGAACATAGCCATAACTTAATAAAGGCCATATATGGCAAACCCACTGCTAACATCATACTCAAAAGGCAAAAACTACAAGTGTTCCCCTTAAGATCTAAAACAACATGGGGATGTGTGCTTTCACCTCTTTTATTCAATATAGAACTGGAAGTCTTAGCCCCAGCAATCAGACAAGAAGAAGAAATAAAAGGTATCAGAATTGGAATGGGAGAAGCAACACTGTATTTATTTGCAGATAGCATGATACTGTTCATAGAAAATCTCAAAGATCCAACCGGAAACCACTAGAATTGATAAGTGAATTCAGCAAAGTAGCAGGGTACGAAATTAACATCCAGAGATCGGTTGCATTTTTAAATGCCAGTAATGAATTAATAGGAAGGAAAATTAAGAAAACAATCCCATTCAAAAACATTTCAAAAAGAATAAAATACCTAGGAATAAAACTAATCAAGGATGTAAAAGACCTGTTTTCAGAAAACTTTAAGACACAAGAAAGTGAAGAAGGCATAGACAAGTAGAAGCACATACTATGTTCATGGATAGGAAGAATATCATCATTAAAATGGCCATACTAATTAAAGCAATCTATGCATTCAGTGCACTTCCTATATAAGATTCCAATGATGTAGTTCACAGAACTAGAACAAATATTTCAAAAATTTATATGAACCACAAAAGGCCTGACAAAGTAACAGTGATCCTGAGAAAGAAAAACAAAGTTGGAGGAATCATGCTACCTAATATCAAACCATACTAAAAGGCTATGGTAACAAAAACAACAGGGTACTGGCATAAAAACAGATATATAGATCAATAGAATACAGTAGAAAGCCCAGAAATAAATCTACACCTTTATAATCAATTAATGTTTGACAGAGGAAGCAAGCGCATAAGATGGTCTAAAGATAGTGTACTCAATAAATGTGTTGGGAAAATTGGACAGTTACATGCAGAAAAAATGAAACTAGATCACCTTATTATACTACACACAAGACTAAATTCAAATTGGATTAAAGACTTAAGTGTTAGATCTGAAACCATAAAAATCATAGAAGAAAACATAGGCAGCAAAATCTTGGACAATGCTCATAGCAATATTTTATCAGCTATATCTTTTTAGGTAAGAACAACAAAAGAAAAAATAAACAAATGTGACTTCATTAAACTAAAAAGTTTTTGCACAGGAAAACATCAACAAAATAAAAAGACAACCCACAGAACGGAAAAACATATTCACTGATACATTTGATAAGTGGTTAATACCCAAAATGTATAATGAACTTACAAAACTCAAACCAAAAAAGTCAAACAACCCTATTAAAAAGTGGGAAAATGACCAGAATAAATACTTCTCCAAAGAGGACAAACAGATGGCCAGTAGACATATGAAAAGATGCTCAATGTCACTAATCATCAGGGAAATGCCAATTAAAACCACAAAGAGATGCCATCTCACAGCTGTCAGAATGGCTATCATCAATAAACCAACAAACAGCAAGTGCTGGCAAGGATGTGGAGAAAAGAGGACCCCTTTGCATTCTTGGTGGAAATGACCACTGGTACAGTCAATATGAAAAGCAGCATGGAGATACCTCAAAAAATTAAAAATGGATCTGCATTTTGACCCAGTGATCCCACTTTTGGGAATATATTCAAAGGAACAAAAAACACTAATTTGAAATAACATAAGCTCCCCTATGTTCCCTGCAGCATTATTTACAATTCCCAAGGTATGGAAGCAACCCAAGCATCCATCAGTAGATTAGCGGATAAAACAACTCCGGTGTATTTGAACAACGGAATATTACCCAGCTGTGAAAAAGAAGAAAATTTCACCATTTGTGACAGCATGGATGGACCTGGTGAAATAAGCCAGTCAGCAGAAGACAAATATCATAAGATTTCACTCTTATGTGGAATCTAATGAACAAAATGAACAAGCAAAATTGAGACAGATTCATATGGAGAGCAGCATGGCAGCTAAGGTGAGGGGAATGTAGGGTTGGAGGGATTGAACAAAAAGGAAAAGGGATTCATGGTCATGGACAACAGTGTGGTGATTGCGGGCCAGAGGAAGAGGTGGGTATAAGGGACCTAAATGGTAATGGAAATAATGCAGTAAAAAAAGAATATGTTCAACAAAAAATAAAAATTAGACAATTTTAGTGAATGAGCATAAGTTTGGCATCTTTCAAAAGTTACCATTGAAATTTACATGTATTTATATTCTAGAAAGAAGTGCTGTACAGTTTTTAAATTAAGCTTTTATAATGAGATAATTATAGATTCACATGCAGTTGTAAGTGAGAATATAGAGATGTCCTGTCTTTACCCAGTTTACCCAGTGATATCATCCGTACTTGTTTGTGTACTTAATTCTATGTATTTTTATCACATCTGTAGTTTCATGTATCTTTCTCCGCAGTAAAGATAAACAGTTCAATCACCACAAGAACCCCTTTGGTGTTGCCTTTTTATAACCACATCCACTTATCTCCTGCGTCCCTTCCTCCAACCCATTCTGTACTCCCGACAACAACTAATTTGTTCTCCATTTCTTTAGTTTTATCTCTTCCAGAATGTTATATAAATACTACCATACACTATATAAGTTTTCAGGATTGACTTTTTGCACTCAGAATAATTCCCTGAAGATTTATCCAAGTTGAAACATATATTAATAGTTTGTAACTTTTTATTGAAGATTAATACTGAATAGTATGAATGTATTACGTTTGTGTACCCAAACATGCAGGGAAGGACATCTGGGTTGTTTACAGTGTGGGGCTATTGCAAATAAAGCCACTATGAACATCTGTGTACATATTGTGGTGTGCAAATAGTTTCTATTTCCAAGATAAATATTCAGAAATGCAATTACTGTGTAGTGTGGTAAAGTCTATTTAGTTTTATAAGTAACTGCCAGGCTGTTTTCCAGAGTGGATGGACCATTTAACACTTCCACCAACAGGGTATGAGTGATCCAATTTCTATGCATTCTCTCCAACATTTGGTGTTGTCACTATTTTTTTTATTCAACTATTCTAATAGGTGTGTAGTGAATTCTCATTGTGGTTTTGAATTTTTCTGTTGGGTAATGAAGTTTGCCATTTGAATATCCTCTTATGTGAAATGTCTAACCAAGTCCCTTTCTGGTTTTCAAATTGATTTTTTTTTTTACTGTTGAGTTTTGAGAGCTCTTTTTATATTCTACACCTGTTGTTTGCCTGATATGTGGCTTTTAAGTAGTTTCTTCATGTCTGTACCTTGTCACATCATCCTCTTCATATATATTTTGCACGGCAAAAAGTTTTAGCTTTGATGAAGTCCAATTTATTACTTTTTCTTTTATGCAGGGGGAGTATACTTTTAGTGACAAGTTTGAAAATTTGCTATCTAGCCCTAGCTAGTAAAATTTTTTTTCCTGTCATTCTTTGACAATGGTGTCCTTATCCTAAAATGGAATATTGGACAAATTTTAAGTCTTGTTAGTTCGGTGCATTTATTTTAGTTCAAAAGTACTGACATTTTCTCATAGCAATGGTAGGTATAAAATAAAAAAAATGGGGCTAATAATTTAGATATTTTAGATATTAAATCTAAATTTAGAATGTTACTTTTAAAGTTAGATATATATTATGTCATGACCATTCTATAAAATCTTCCACATACGAAGCAGTTGCCTCTGTTTATCCTAAAACATACTCAAAGATTACTTCTTTTAATTTTTCACATTTCTCTTTAATGCTACTTATAGAAATGATGTCATGGAAAATAAGACAGCCAAGTAAATAATCATATATATAGATATTGTGGCAGTTTATAATGGTGAAAACATTGGAAACAATCTAAATGCTTGTTAGTAAGAGAATGATTAAATATAGCATAGAAGGACTCTTCCCATTTTCTACTCCAGCTTTAACACCTCAAGTGCAGCCTTACGACTGCCAATTGTGTGAGGGATTTCAGGAGCCAGAGCCCACCGGTCCACTGCAGCTAAAATTGCCAGAAAGAACACTTTCCTAACCAGCCCCCTTATTGCCCTACACCAACAACCCTTAATCAATGCATAATGCCCTAGCTTTTCCAAAGAGAAACTCTGAGATACCTGTTTTACAAACCTCTGGCATTCCCCAGTGGGACCCAGTTCGTTGTCCACAGTGGTTCTTGGATTAAGAGTAATTCTTTATTGAAGCATTTCCTTTCTTTTCTCACTCATTATATCTTACATAGAATTTCCTGAAAAAAATCTTCCAGATAAAATGTTATACTGAAACTTTGTTTCAAAGATTGCTTTTGAGCGACCCAAACTAAGACAATGGTTTATTTACAGAAGATAAAATCAAGACTCTTTTTCAAATGGGCTCAAACTTTATGTAACATGCAAATATGTCTACTATATATACTATTAGGTTCAAAAAATACATAGCATTACATATAGTCTGATACCTTTATAAAATATGTATAATTCTGCCTGCCTGGTAGGTGTGGTTTAGCAAAGTTTTCTTTTATTTCTGGACTCTTAATTTTAGTGACATTAAACATATATTAATTTTGTAGTCTGAAAAAAATGATCTTGAGGAAAGCAAAGGAAGAAATGGCTCAGTGTATAGATATTCTTTCTTTGGTTTTTTCACTTGTTCAAAAGTTCATTCTTTTCCTAGATTTTGCTATCCTAGGAAGCATAGCTTTAGGCATTCTCCATGAAGACATGAGATGGCGAGGAGAGCCACCGTGTCTGCCTGACGAGGTGTCAGAGATGTGCTGAGAGAGTGAAAGGATAATTTTCAAGGGCAGGATCTCACTGAATGTGCTTTGGCAAAGGGAATAAGGTAAGTTTGTAGAGTAAAAATATGCTCTACTATAGAGCATACTTAATTCAAAGTTTACATTGGAAATATATAATTGAAAAAGTGAAAATCTTATTTGTAAATTAATGAAAATGATAATGCGTGCACAATTCTAAATAACAATGAAGTATTTCCATGCCAGGAGAAATATGCAGGGTTTATGTTTTAGAATATAATGCCCATATTCTTCTACTATTTTTCACTTTTATCTTTTCCTTCCTGTACACTAATTATTAGTTGCTCTCTACAATAGCCTCTCAACTGTATTTATTTGTTCTGGAAAATGGCACATTGTACATGAAAGTAATCTCCATCACAATAAGTGCATTTCTTTCCTTTTCACCTTTCTGTTCTGTTTATTTAGGCCTGTGCTAATGAGGCCAGCCCTGGAGATTCCAACCCCATCTTAATTAGCTGTGCGTAGAGACATAAACTCCATGGACACACACTGATAGTCTCAGCCAAATACCTAACCAATTCTTGTCATTGGGCAGAAATGAGACTGTGATTGTGTGATTAATGGTTTTCATCATCACTACTGAATAAAAATTTCAAAACCTTGGTTTGCGTTGGTGTACTAACAGTGCTGTTCTTTCAGTGCTCCTTATAGAGAGAGGAGCACCAAGCCAGCAAATCAAACTTGATGCCTCCTCTTTCTTCTCCCTAATATCCAAACCTTCACCACATCTTGTTGAGTTTAGCCTCCTGTATATATTTTGAATCTATCAACTTGCTCCCATTTCTGATGTCACTACCATAGACAGAGTTACCAGAGTATACTAGTAATAGAGGGATTAACTTCTCATTGTTGACTTCTACTGCCAGTACTACCATTCTTAGCCATTCTGCACCTTTTTTTTTTTTTTTTAGTCTTGAGTCAAAATTTATTTTCTTTTCTCTCAGTGTTTTTTTTTTTAATTTATTTACTTTTTAAATACATTTGTCTCTGCCTCCCCCCCCACCTCTTTCCCTTGCCCCCTCCCACCTTCCCTCCCTCAGCTCTTCCCCTTTGGTTTTGTCCATGAGTCCTTGCTATATGTTCCTTGACTTTCCCCTTCCCTTCCCTTTCCCTGCCCCCCCTTCCCTCTTGTCTCTCTTGATTTCTTTTCCTTTCAGTTCTGCTGGTCATATTTTCCTTGCATCTTTGCATTGTTGGTTAGGTTCCGCTTATAGGTGAGATCATATGGTATTTGTCTTTCGCCCCCTGGCTTATTTCGCTTAGCAGGATGCTCTCCAGTTCCATCCATGCTGTCGCAAAGTTTAGTACTTCTTTTTTCCTTTCTGCTGCGTAGTATTTCATTGTGTATATGTACCATCATTTTTTGATCCAGTCATCCACTGATGGGCATTTAGGTTGCTTCCAACACTTGGCTATTGTAAATTGTGCTGCTATGAGCGTTGGGGTGCATAGGTTCTCTTGTATTGGCGTTTTGGTGTTCTCAGGGCATAGTCCCAGCAGGGGAATCGCTGGATCAAAAGGCAGTTCCATTTTCAGCTTTTCGAGGAAATTCCACACTGCTTTCCATAGTGGCTGCACCAGTCTGCATTCCCACCAACAGTGGACTAGGGTTCCCTTTTCTCCACAGCCTCGCCAGCACCTGTTGTTTGTGGATCTGTTTATGATGGCCATTCTGACCGGTGTGAGGTGGTACCTCATGGTGCTTTTGATCTGCATTTCTCTGATGGCTAGTGATGCCAAGCATCCTTTCAAATGCCTCTGGGCCCTCTGTATCTCCTCCTTAGAAAAGCATCTACCCAGGTCCTTTGCCCATTTTTTGATTGGATCATTTGTCTTCTTGGAGTAGAGTCGAGTGAGTTCTTTATATATCTTGGAGATCAAAACTCTATCTGATGTATCATTAGCATATATATTTTCCTATAGGGTTGGCTCCCTTTTCATTTTGCTGATGTTTTCTTTCTCCATGCAGAAGCTTCTTATTTTTATGAGGTCCCACTTGTTTATTCTTTCCTTTATGTCCCTTGCTTTAGGAGACATATCAGTGAAAAAATGGCTGCGTGGGATATCTGAGAGTTTCCTGCCAATGTTCTCCTCTAGCACTTTGATGGTGTTGCGACTTATATTTAAGTCTTTTATCCATCTTGAGTTTATTTTTGTGTATGGTGTCAGCTGATGATCCAATTTCAATTTTTTGCATGTAGCAGTCCAGCTCTCCCAACACCATTTGTTGAAGAGGCTGTTACTGCTCCGTTTTATGCTTCTGCCCCCTTTGTCAAATATTAGATGTCCATAGAGACCTGGGCTTATTTCTGGGCTTTCTGTTCTGTTCCACTGGTCTATGGGTCTGTTCTTGTGCCAGTACCAGATTGTTTCGAGTATGGTGGCTTTGTAGTAGAGTTTGATGTCCGGTATTGTGATCCCTCCTACTTTGTGTTTCTTTCTCAAAATTGCTGAGGCTATTTGGGGTCGTTTATGGTTCCATATAAATTTTTGAAATGTCTGTTCTATTTCTGTGAAATACGTCATTGGTATCTTAATAGGGATTGCGTTGAATCTATAAGTTGCTTTGGGTAGTATGGACATTTTGAGGATATTAATTCTTCCAATCCATGAGCACGGTATATGCTTCCATTTATTTGTGTCTTCCTTAATTTCTGTCTTCAATGTTGTATAGTTTTCTGCGTACAGGTCTTTTACCTCTTTGGTTAAGTTTATGCCTAGGCACTTTATCTTTTTTCGTGCTATATCGAATGGTATATTTTTTTCTGATTTCTTCTTCTTCTATTGCATTGCTGGTGTACAAAAACGCCTTTGATTTCTGAATGTTGACTTTGTATCCTGCTGTTTTGCCAAATTCACTTATTAGGTTGAGGAGTTTTTGGGTAGAGTCTACAGGGTTCTCTATGTACACTATCATGTCATCTGCAAACAATGATAGTTTTACTTCCTCCTTTCCTATTTGGATGCCTTTTATCTCTTTCTCTTGTCTGACTGCTGTGGCTAGGACTTCCAATACAATGTTGAAAAGAAGCGGTGAGAGCGGACATCCTTGTCGTGTTCCCGATCTTAGTGGGAAAGCTTTCAGTTTTTGCCCGTTGAGTATGATATTGGCTGTAGGTTTTTCATATATGGCCTTTATTACGTTGAGGAATGCCCCATTTATTCCCATTTTGCTGAGTGTTTTGATCATCAATGGGTGCTGTACCTTATCGAATGCTTTTTCTGCATCTATCGAGATGATCATGTGGTTTTTGTCTTTTCTTTTATTTATGTGATGTATCACGTTTACTGATTTGCGTATATTGAACCATCCCTGCATCCCTGGGATGAATCCCACTTGATCGTGGTGGATAATCTTTTGAATGTATTGCTGGATGCGGTTTGCCAATATTTTGTTGAGGATTTTAGCATCTATGTTCATCAGCGAAATGGGCCTGTAGTTTTCTTTCTTTGTAGGGTCTTTATCTGGTTTTGGGATCAGGGTGATGCTGGCCTCATAGAAGGAGTCTGGGAGTCTTCCCTCCTCTTGGAGTTTTTGGAATAGTCTGAGAAGGACAGGAGTTAGCTCCTCCTTAAATGTTTTGTAAAATTCTCCTGGGAAACCGTCTGGCCCAGGGGTTTTGTGTGCTGGGAGTTTCTTGATCACTGCTTCAATTTCCCCAGCTGTTATCGGTCTGTTCAAGCTTTCTGTTTCTTCCTCCTTCAGTGTTGGAAGATTATACTTTTCTAAAAATTTGTCCATTTCATCAAGATTTTCAAATTTCTTGGCATATAATTGTTCATAATAGTTTCTGATGATCATGTGTATTTCTGTGGTATCAGTTGTTATTTCTCCTCTTTCATTTCTGATATTATTAATTTGGGTCCTCTCCCTTGTTTTCTTGATGAGTCTGCTTAAAGGCTTGTCAACTTTATTAATCTTTTCAAAGAACCAGCTTCTGGCTTGGTTGATCCTCTGAATTGTTGTTTTTGTCTCTATGTCATTCAGTTCTGCTCTGATCTTGACTATTTCCTTCCTTCTCCTTGCTCTGGGATTTATTTGTTGTTGTTTCTCCAGTTCTTGAAGTTGTAGTGTTAGGTCTTTTATTTGAAATGTTTCCATCTTTTTAAGGTAAGCCTGTATTGCTATGAACTTCCCTCTCAGGACCGCCTTTGCTGTGTCCCATAGGTTTTGGACAGTTGTCTGTTCATTTTCATTTGTTTCCAGAAATTTTTTGATTTCTTCTCTTATCTCATTATTGACCGATTCATTGTTTAATACTGTACTGTTCAGTCTCCATGAGTTTGCAAGTTTTTGAAGTTTCTCTTTGAGGTTGATCTGAAGTTTCAAGGCCTTGTGGTCTGAGAAAAAGTTTGGTATTATTTCAATTTTCCTGAATTTTCTGAGGCTTGCTTTGGGTCCTATCATGTGGTCTATCTTTGAAAAACTGCCATGAGCATTTGAAAAGCATGTGTATTTTTCTTCTTTGGGACGTAAGGTTCTATATATGTCAGTTAAGTCTCTGATTCAGTGTGTCATTCAGCGCCACGATATGTTTATTAATGTTTTGTTTGGAAGATCTGTCCATATTTTACAGTGGGGTGTTGAAATCCCCTACTATCAGTGTGTTGCTGTCTATATCTTTTTTGAAGTCATCCAACAATTTCCTTATAAACTTGGGGACTCCTATATTGGGAGCATAGAAGTTTACAATGTTGCTGTCTTCTTGATAGATTCTTCCTTTAAGTAAGATAAAGTGCCCCTCTGGGTCTCTCTTTATGGCCTTTGCTTTGAAATCTACTTTGTCTGATACAAGTATGGCAACGCCAGCCTTTTTCTCATGTCCATTTGCTTGGAATATTATTTTCCATCCCTTTACTTTCAATCTGTGTAGGTCTTTTGCTCTGAGGTGGGTCTCTTGTAGGCAGCATATGTGTGGGTCATGTTTTCTTATCCATTCAGCTACCCTGTGTCTTTTGATTGGGGCATTTAGTCCATTCACATTGAGAGATATTACTGATAGAAACTTACTCATCTTTTCTCTTTGTACTTGTGTTCCTCTCTGTCTCATTCTTTTCCTTCATCTGCTTAAACCAGTCCCCTTAGCATAATTTGGAGTGCTGGTTTGGTAGAGATGTAATCTTTTAGCTTTCTTTTGTCTGGGAAACTCCGTATTTCTCCTTCTATTTTAATGGAGAGCCTAGCTGGGTAGAGCAGCCTTGGTTGTAGGCCCTTGCTTTTCAAGGCTTGGAATATTTGTTGCCATTCCCTGCTGGCTTGGAGTGTTTCTGTTGAGAAGTCAGCTCCTAGGCGTATCGGGGCCCCCTTGTATGTTACTTTCTCCTTCTCTCTTGCTGCCTTGAGGATTCTCTCTTTGTCTTTGACATTCGCCATTTTAATGATGATGTGTCTTGGAGTGGACCTCCTTGGGTCCCTCTTGAGTGGGTTCCTCTGTGCCTCCTGGATCCATGAGAGCCTTTCTCTCCTCAAATTAGGGAAATTTTCCATCATTACTTTTTCGAGGAGGTTCTCTATTCCTTGCTCCTCTTCTTCTCCTTCTGGTATCCCTATTATACGGATATGATTGCGTTTCAGGTTGTCCTGCATTTCCCTAAATGCTTCTTCATTCTTTTTGAGCCGTTTTTCCATTTCTTGTTCTTTCTGGGAGCTTTTTTCTACCTTCTCCTCCATCTCACTGATTCGATCCTCGGCTTCATCCAGGATTGCTCGGCTGCTTTGGATTCCTTCTACTGTGTTCTTCAATTCAGAAATGGTATTCTTCATATCCTCTTGTGTCTTCTTGAGAGTTTCTATGTCCTTTTCCAGGCTGATATACTTTGCTGTAAGATCCTGATAGTTTCTCTGCAGTTTCTCATAGTTCTCTTTGAGCTGGCTGAGCTCATTGAGCTTCCTTAGAACCATTGTTTTGAATTCCATATCTGATAGTTCCCTTGCCTCTATTTCATTTAGCTCTCTCTGTGGGGAGTCCCCTTTTCCACTCATTTGAGGGGAATTTCTTTTTCTTCCCATTTTTCTGAGAGTCTGTTAAGTATTTTTGTCCTTTTCTTTCTGGGCTTGCCTCTGATGATGTCAGTTGTTGACCCTATAGGGCCTTGGGTTGTTTGTTTGAGCCTTTCAGGAGTCTAATGCCTGTGTCTGGCTCCTGCTTGGAGCAGCTCTGTGACCCCTTCGGTCAGGGCTGGGCTATTTTTTGGGGTCTCTCTGCGCTCTCACGCGGGCTCCTTGAGCGTGTTCCCAGCGCAGCAGGGTCCCCCTCCTGCCTGGGCTCGCATGTGCTTTACCCAGACCAGGGGGCTTATTCGCGACCTCCCGTGCTCATCTGGCCTCCCTGGCACGCGAGCTTCGCGGCACTGGTCAGTTTAGGGTCTCCTATTGTGTGTTTTCCCCGCTTTTGGCTCTTTGGGTGCTTTGCTTGCCCTCGCCAAATGGGGACTACGGAAATGGGAGGAAATCAGCTCTAGGACTCTCCGGTTTATCCTGTTTCTGGTCTCTCCTCCAGGGACTCTGGGCAGCTCTACGTATTTTGTGGGCCGCTCCGCAATCGCGGCGGGTAGGTAAATTTATGCCTGCCCTTGCCCCTCTGTGCACTCCCCCGCAGGCTGTATGCGTGCCAGTCTGTGTGAGGCCTTGCCGGCAGGTGCAAGCGTTCGCCAGCCCGCGTGGGTCACACACACGCTCCCCAACCCTGGCTGGTCACTCGGCGCAAGTGTGCGCGCCTGCACTGGGTGTTTTGGGGGTGTCTATGTGTGCTTTTCGGCTTTTGGCTCTTTGGGGGTGTGGCCTCTTCCCACGCAATGGAGACTTCGGCAAGGAGAAGGAGTCTGGCCTCCCCGGTTCCTCCTCCCGTTCTTTCCCCAACACCTCTGTCTCTAGTCTCTCCTCAAGGCTCTCCCAGCCAGTCTGCACTCAGCCCCGTAGCTCACAGGCATACAAGCTGTGTGCGGAGCACACAAAAGGCAGGTTGATTGATTCCCTTATGCCTGAGCGAGATGGTAGCTGCAGAGTGGGAAGTGCATTATCACCGGGGCTCCACCGGCCGCCGTGTCAGTTCTCTTCACAAAGTTTTCCTCACCAGTCTTTTCCCAGGCACCAGCCCACCCTGCTGCCGCCTCTACCCAGCGATCAAGGAGTGTGGCTGCCGCTGCAACTTTTGCGTTTGCCCTTTAAATGTCTTTTTGCATCCCCAGCCACCTGTCTCTGGCAGAGAGCACCCCTAAGCTTTTTGGGGTTGCGTTTTGTCTGTATTTTCTCGGCTTTAGCTGCTGTAGTTTAGGGGTTCCTGTTTATGATTCAGACCCCGTTCCTCTCGGGGGGACGCTAACTGGCCGTTTCAATGTCCCTCTGGTGCTGGTGCCCGTGGGCACCCAGCCCACCCTCTCGAGCCTCCACCGCACTTCTCACCCGTTGGGATGTGTGAGAGTCGAATCCGCTGTCCGCGGCACCAAGGCTCCTCTCCCACTATCGCTCCACTGCTTTCCAGGTGATTACTCCATTATTTAGTTGCAATTCCAGTTTGGTTTTGGGAGGAGGTCAGCGTGACTCCCTTTCACTCCTCCGCCATCTTTTTCTCTCTCTGCACCTTTTAGTTTATGTGATTATCATAAAATAAATATATAAGATCCCTCTCTTTTTTTTTTAAAGGCTTTTAATGGCTTTCTTTAAAGCAGCATAAAACATAAATTTACATAATTTGGCTTCTTCTCACCTACCCAGCCTCATCTCCCTTGTTCAGATACTGGTGCTCCCCAGCACCGGTCCTATTGCCTAACCTGTACTTGACACTCATCAACTTAAGGTAAAGGAATGAATGATTATCTAACCATTTCCACTCTTGCTCATGTTGCTTCAGACACAGAGCTCTTTTTCAGTTTCCAGTGCTGCCCCCACACTCAAAGCCTTTGTGTCGTTTTTCCTGTCTCAAATAATCAAAGCCATTTTCTTCCTTTTTGCCCATTTCATTCCTGATCTCAGCTTATAGAGGTGTTCCTCTGGGAATCTTTATCATTTATACTAAATCACTTTCTTATATTAGATATTCCCTCTATTTTCTTTTAAAGCATTTCTCAGATGTTCAATTGAATATTAGCATATTTGATTATTACAAATTTCCCTTACCATACTGTAAGCTCCATGAAGCCAGAGAAAATATGCTTATTTTGCTAACAATTTTTTAAACATTCAGAGTAGTTTGTCAGATATTTGTTAAGCAAAAACAATTGACTCTTTGATCCTTTAGAGGCTAAGTCCAAAGGCTTCCCTGAAGACTCATCTCTAGTCACTATTGTTTTTTATAATGTTCATCACAATTTTTTGAAATTTTGAAATTACCAATATTGATATATGGTTTCATATTTTCCAGTGTTTCCTGATTATTTTGGATACTATCTATTGCCTGCATGACACCTATTTCTTCATCCATCTTTAACAATAAATATTTTCTCACAGTCTAAGTCTATTTTTAGTTAGTCCCATCCCAACCAGTTGCCAAAGCAACCCTTCAATGGATGATGTCCAAATTGAACTTATTCTCTGGGCCTTCATCTTTCCTTTTGGTGCTTTGTCAGTATTTTTAAGTTAAAAATTTTTGAGTGACATTCGTTAATACAATTGTATAGGTTTCAAGTGTACATTTCTATGATACATGAACTGTTCATTGCATTGTGTGCCCACCACCCAAAGTCAAATCTTCTTCCACCACTGTATCTTTGACTTCTTTTACCATTTACTATCTTTCACTTCCACCCTCTGGTAACCCCCATACTGTTTGTCTGTGCCTATGAGTTTTTGTTCATTTGTTTTTATTTGTTTATTTGTTGCTTTCAGTTTTATATCTTAAATATGAATGAAATCATGGTTCTCAACTATCTCTGACTTATTTTGTGAAGCATGATATTCTCAAGGTCCATCCATGTTGTTGTAAATGGCAGTATTTCATCTTTTCTTATAACTGAGCAGTATTTTATTGTATATATGTACCACATCTTCTTTATCCAGTCCTCTATCAAAGGTTACTTTGCTTGTTCCCATGTTTTGGCCACAATGAATAAGGGTGCATATATCTTTCTGAATAAATGTTTTCAAGTTTTTTGGGTACATACCCAGAGAAGAATTTCCATGGCATATGCTAACTGTATTCTTAATTCTTTGGCAGGGGGGTCTCCATACAATTTTCTATACAAGTGGCTGCTACTGAAAGAGGGGTGTTACCAGCCAGGCCTACATCTTTTACATAGAGTCAAGATTTATGCTGAGTATTATTCTCTATAGTGAAAATCAGTAATCAACTTCTCTTCATCACACCAAAACAAATTCTTCTTCTGAATTCTAAAATTCTTCTAAATTCTCCACCTCATTAATTTGACCACTAGCATGCTAACATTTTTTTGAGTGAACTGTGTTCAACCATGTTCAAAACTTGTAGAATCATCCTTGACTCCATCTCTTTTGTGTCCTAAATTTAATCAGTATTGCCCCCTCATTTCTGTCATTTTTAACCCTTTTAACTTCATTCTTGTTTCATGGAAAAATGGCTTAAATTCTTTCCTGTCTAGACAGAATAACAGCATCCTAATTCAGTCATTGCCCTTATGCCCTCTGTTAGCATCACTGATGTCAAATCCTAAATAAATCCCCACTTCTTTACACACTGGACCTTTGACACATCAGTCCCCAGTTCAGGGATTCTTGGGGTCTACTTTTGCATACTACTGTGGTACAAATGCCTAAGTGTGACCCACAAATTTTCTTAAATGTTTCTTGTTTTGCTTGCCAGATTTCTGCAGTTGGAAATTTACTGGAAAGCACACCTTTCCAAAACATATTCAACATTTCTAAATTCTTTGAGTTTTATCTTACTGTTCCACTTGACTAAAGTGACTTCCAGTTTATAATCTTGGTTAGGAGAGGAGAAGTTATACCTGTTTTGAACATTCATGTCAAATGATACTTATTCTACTTGATACCCTTTTGAAATTCATAACACATTTGGCACCTCTTTTATGAAATAGATATTTTGCTTTATGTTATAACTATTGGGTCCTTTTTTTTCTGTCCCTGAAGAGAGACTGTAAGCTCCTTATGAGCAGGCATTATTTCTTATTTATTTTATATTCCCTGCAATGCCAATTCCAGGGATTGACATAAGCTAGGCACTTAATTAATATTTGTTGAATTAAATTAAATATGTAGGAAACCAAACTAATAAAAATGTATTTACATAGAAAAATATTCATGAAATCACTGAGATTTGTACATCAGAATGTATAGAATAAAGAATTTATTGTTCTGCTGTATCATTTGTATTATTATAAGATTTAATATCAATAACATTATAAGATTTAGTCACCTTCAAATTTCTAACAAAACATTAATGTGATGTTCCCAAATGCTCTACAAGATAATCATAACAAATAATATCATACACATTGTATAGATCATGAAATTGCAGCAGAAAAATTGCATAACCTACTTAAAGTTATGTGACTGATACCAGAAACAGAACTCAAATCAGGGCCTTTCATGTTTCTCCAAAGAGGACGTACGGATGGCCAATGGACATGAAGTGATGATCAACATTATTAATCAGATAAATGCAAATCACTATTATGTATACTTGAAACTAATATAACATTGAATGTCAATGGTACTCTTTAAATTTTTATTTTTTTAATTTATTTATTTTTTCAAATACATTTGTCTCTGCCTACCCCCCGCCACTTTCCCTTGCCCTCTCCCTTCCTCCCTCCCTCAGCTCTTCCCCTTTGGTTTTGTCCATGAGTCCTTGCTATATGTTCTTCGTCTTTAAATTTTTAATTGAAAAAATAAAATCAGCGTCTTTCAACATTTGTGAATACAATATATTGTCTTCTAATCCCAATATTATTTGTTTACACATATAAAGTAAATTAATATATAAATGGGATTTGATGTTTTAAGATCTGTTTTAGGTAAAATTATAATATTTGTAGAATATATTCATCTGAATATTCTGAAAGATGATGAGAAAACTGGGAAAACTAATACAAAAAAGAAGAAATATAGAAAAATAAAATTAAAAAATAAAAAGAAGATGTGACAATAGAGTGTATCAGTTATTTGCAATTAGATATATATACAATTAGTTGTGTAGAAATGTATATAAATATATATCTGCATATACATGTATATAACATCTGATTGAAAATTCTAGGCACATGATTGATTATCTCTCCCAACCACATGATCTTAGCATAAGGATTTTAGTGACTGTCTTTCAGAAGTCATATTCATCTCAGCTCTTGACAAAGAATCATTAATCATATATTACATAATAGCTCAAAGAAGAAAAAATTGAGATTTATATTCTCATTAAAATGTAACTGTCTAGTTTGAGATTATCTCTTACATATCAGTATAAAATAAGGTTTGTAAAACTACAACCAGTTCTATTATTTTAGTGTTATTAGTGTGCAGCTACTCACATATGAATAAGCCAAATTCAGATCCTTTGTGACACTTTGAAGTGTGTACATAGAGTCATGTTAGAAATTGTACAAAAAAGACATGGTGCTTGAACATCAATAACTGCCCTTATTCATCCTTAGCACTGAAAGCAGGCTTAAGGGAAGAATTGTAAATCCCATGGTGGCAACCTAAAATATGCTGGTACCAAAAAATGTATAAATTTGTTTTTTCTGATGCACTAAGTAGGAGGTTTAGTGCATGCAAGTGCACTGATATTGCCAAGGAAATGGCACAACTTAGCTAGGAAGAAAATATATTTTTGCAATTCTCTCACCAAAAATAGTTTGTTGAGAAGTACTATGGCTATTTCCATCTGGTTATAAATACAAAAAAAACAAAGGATTTCTGGAATGTTAACTCTATCTTAAAATTAAGTAGAGATTAACATTTATATTTATAATAAACAATCTAAGAACTTTATGCCTCATTGTAAAAATTTTCTAATATTACTATTATTATGCCTTTAAATGAATTTATTTTCTATCTTAAGAATAAGATGAGAATGATATTGATTTCTACAACTTGATTGGATAAAAGTAGTGCCCTATATGAAATGTAATCCCTCCTCTTAAAGGAAAGTTATGTTTTAAAGAATGTTTGCTAACAAAAGTAACATTTCAGTCTTTTAAAAGTAGTTTTAATAATATAATTTGGTGGTTTTTGCTTCCTTATATTGCAAATTGCTGTTTTGATTCTCAACTTCATCTAGTCCACTGTTGATTTTCTGTAAATTATTCCTCATTTCAGTTAGTGAATCCTTTACTCCTGGCTGGTTCTTTTTTATGGTTTCCATGTCCTTTTTTATGCTGTTTAAGTCCTCTAAGTTCATCTATTCTTCCCCTAAGTTCATTAAGCATCCTATAACCAGTGTTTTGAACTCTGCATCCAGCAGATTGTCTGTCTCCATTTTGTACAGTTCTTTTTCTGAAGTTTTCTTCTGTTCATTCTTTTGGGACATGTTTCTTTGTCTCCTCATTTTGGCAGCCTCCCTGTGTTTGTGTCTAGATATTAGGTAGAGCTGCTGCATTTCCCAGGTTTGGTAGGTTAGCCAATTGTAGTAGGCATCACGTAGAGTCCAGTGGCACAGCCTCCTCCTTCACCCAGGCTGCACACCTCAGGTGTGCCCCCCCATGTGGGCTGTGTACACCTACTTATTGTAGTTGAATCTTGATTAATGTTGGCATGTCAGAGAGAGGGATTTACCCTCACCAATCAACTATAAGAACTGGCTGTGAACACCTGGAGAATCAGGTGTAGGGGCCCACCCCTAGAGCAGACTTAACTTCAGTCGGGTCCTTGTGCCTTCTGAGTCCATCCATTGAGTGCATCTCTTATGGGAGTCATTGGGTGGGGCTTCAACATGGTCTGAAGCTGTCCACCAGGTGCACTGACTGGCTCTGGGACCTCCCAGGAGAGTAGGCCAAGGTGAGTCACCCTCTGTGTTCTTCTTGGGGCTATCCAACATGAACTACAAAGTGATCTCCTAATGGCTGCTCTTTGTGCTGGGTTTGGACCGCTCAGGAAAGGGCAAGCTGCAAACCAGGGTTGGCTACTGCTAGTGAGAGGAACAGGGCTTGCTGAGACCAGATGCTTCTTGTTTGAGAGATTTTAGGAGAGTCTAAAGCGTGAGCCAAGACAGGCCTTTCTTCTGGAAAAGCCAGTGGAACTGTCTTGGGTGGGACCACAAGTTTGATGGGGAAGGTCTCAGTGAATAACCAGGGTGGGATAAAGAGTGATAGCCAGGTTATGGAGGCTCAGATATGGCTTGCCTCCTGGATCTGTGGGGAGAGGTCCCCGAAAAGGAACAATGGCCTCTGCAAGCACCTGCATCAGGTAGAGAGGTGCCCCTCCAGCTCTTGTCCTGATGCCAGGCAATTCAGTTCCTTCCTCCCTATATGTCCCTGGTGCCTTTCTAGCCGCTGTCCTAGTGCTGCAACTTAGAGCAGGTGAGTCTGAGTATGTCTGCGTGTGCGTCCTTTAAGAGGAACTGCATGGGACTCCAGAATTCTCTGTCTCCCTCACACACAATGCCCGCTGTTTTTTTTTACAGCCAGAAGTTATGGGGACTTGTCTTTCTGGCACTGGAACGCTAGGCTGGGGGGCCTGGTGTGGGGCTAGAACACCTCGCTCCTCAGAAGGGCCCCTCTAGCTGAGATATCCCTTTTGATTTTTCACCACTACACCTGGGTGTGGGGCCAGCCCATTGCCTGTCTCCGATCTAGCAGTCTAGGTGTGACTTCTTTCTGTCTTCAGTTGTAGGACTTCTGTTCAGCCAAATTTCAGGTTTCTCTGTGATGGTTTTCAGTAGTTCAGTTATAAATTTGATCTGATTGTAGGGGAAACAATGGGTGGGCTCTCAAGATGACTTCAGAGTCTCAGGGAATCACCAGGTTGGGTCTTACAGTTGATTGCCAGGTTGATAGAGACTCACACATGGAGCCTGCCTTCTGGCTCTGTTATGGGAGGGATCATCAAAGGAACAATGGCCTCTGCCAGCCTTTCTTTCTGGGAGAAAGCTGCTCCTATATCTCTCCTTGATACCAGACAATTCAGCTCCTCTCTGTATGTCCCTGGTGCCTTTGGAGCCGCTGCCCCAGTGTTGGAACTCCAGGGGAATCATTCCAAGTAAGTAAGTCTGTGCATGGGCCCTTTAAGAGGGACTCCCTGGAGTTTCGGAACCCTTCACCTCACTTATCCACAATACCTGCTGGTTTTTTCAGCCAGAAGCTATGGGGAGTTCTCTTCCTGGCTTTGGAATCCTGGAGTGGGGGAGCCTAGTATGGGGCTGGGACCTCTCACTCCTCAGGGGGAACCTCCACAGCTGAGATATGCCTCCAATTTTTTTCTCCTTCTATGGGTGGGACCAGCCCATGCAGGTCTGCATGCCTCCCACCAGTCCTCTTACCAGTTTAGATATGAATTCTTTTTTTAGAAAGATTTTATTTATTTATTTATAGAGGGAGGGAAAGTGAGGGAGAGAAGGAGAGATACATCAGTGTGTGGTTCTCTCTCATGTGCCCCCTACTAGGGACCTGGCCAGCAACCCAGGCATGTGCCCTGTCTGGGAATCAAACTGCAGACCCTTTGGTTCACAGGCCAGCACTCAATCCACTGAGCCACAACAGCCAGGGCTAGATGTGGATTCTTCTCTATTATCCTTAGTTATAGGACTGCCATTCAGCCGGCTTTCAGGGGGTTTGAATGATGGTCATTCTGTAGTTTATAATTTTGTGTGTAATTTTGATGTCAGAATTTTTTTTACACCTGAATTGCTTTCCTTTTTTATTTGGATTTGTTTCAGGGGAAAAAAAAACAATGGGTAGCTTTTATTAGCTAGCGTGTAAGCTTTACACTTTAGTTTATTAAGTTTATAATTGTCCTTATGCTTCCCTTTTCCTTGTGGATTTATCCTTGAAGCAGTTGAAGCATTAATTCAACACATCCAGGTAACATCCTATTATGAGCCAGCACGGGGCTATGCACTGGGAATGCAACGTGCAACGTGCACACTCTGGATGACAGTGCCTGTTCTCAAGTTAATATCAACTTAATTGGACTTTTGCTTTTTTATTTTGAAGGTAATCTAGTCTCAATCTAGTGTGTGGTAAAAAGATAGTAATTAAACCTTGAATACAAGATATATGTACACGCTTGCAATCGCTCTATTCAATTCTCAGTAAATATCTTAAATATGTTCTGCCCACCTAGTATTTCTGCATGTTCATTGCACCCTTGTTTTGCATTGCAAAACTTATAAGGATCACATTGAAAGTAGAGTAACTATTTTCAAAGACAGTTCTTAGAAAAGCTCAAAGGACTTTGTTGATTAACACAGCCCCCTTAATAGTGTGAAGCTGCTATCCTAGCCAAAACTGGGTGAGGACAAGTGGAAGGAAGGCTGCACCTATGGAGAAATGGTGCCACGAGACTGTGGAGCTCAGTCACTCAAAGAGCCTTCTCTTTTCTCCGTACTGATGGTTTATAACTTTTAAATAAAAGTCATAAAGTAAATATATTAACAATTCTTAAGATGTAACATAAGCAAACTATCTTTTTGTGAAGTTAGCTTGAACTGAAATTTAATTAATGAACACTATGATGCTCGGCCATCAATTAAGACAGACACTTTACTGAGAGACTATCTGGTTAAATATGTCCATTTCTAACGAAGCTAGTACAAGCCTCACTTTTCTTATCCTTAAGTAAAGGAATATCTATCCGATTAGCTATACCAGCAAACCTTTCAGAATTGAGGTACAAGTGTAAAGAAAGAATTATCTAGAAATAAAATAACTGGATTTGTGTGTCTCTCTCTATAGAGCAGGCTCTCATCTTTCCCTCTGTCTCTGTCTCTTTGGCTCTCTCTCACCGTCCCTCTTTGGAGCACGCCAGACGCCAGAACAGCTCCTCCCGTTTACATCTCAAGGCACTTTCTCTCTCTGTCCCCCTCACCCCCCAGCCCCAAGCTCCAAGGGCCCTTCTTTTGCTGTAACTTGCTTCCTGAACCCATTCTTTCTATGGTTCATTTCTTCTACCTCTGTGACATTCCAAATAAAAATTAATTAATTAATTAATTAGATTCAGAGGGCAGCCTATATTTTGTTTCAGCTATTTTGCCCCCAAACTGTAGGAACTGAATATCAATTTAATAACTATGTGAAGTAGCAGCTTTCATAGTGACAGTATAGTCAAAGTTGTATAATTTTCATTTAACCAATTATTAAATTCTAATAAAATGTTTCTCTTCATAAATAATGTGAGAGGTTTCTTTAAGGTGATGGATGCTTGAATGCATCTATTCACCTACCCACCCATTGATGTAACAACCACAACAAAAATAAGTGACTTCTACGAGCCTGTCACTGTCCTATGTTCTAAAAACAAAAACAGAAAGACACAAAAATATCTAGTCTCTAGTCTCATAGCCTCCTCATGAGGGAAACATGCAACCACCACCACTGCCACCACAAGCAACAACAAACCAACAACAACAAAAAAATAACTCAACTGCATTATAGGTTAAACAGTTACAAATGCTACAAATATATAAAATAAAGCAGGGGAGAAGAAAATATTGGAATTTCAGGATACTATAGTATCATTTGCTATATCGGGTTGAGAATAATTTAGAAAATAATTCATGATAATCCATAATAAAGCAATAAAGAGAAAAAAATCATCCATTCTCTATTAAATTACCAAACAATGAAAATTGCTTGAAAATTCATCTTTTCTATTTTCCCCATAATGGGGGGAGGAAGAAAAAATGAAAACCAGGGATTGCACATGTCTCAAACTAATTAGAACCTAAATAGTTCTCAAATGATTAAAGAAAGCAAAAACTTATTTTTCATAAATAGAATTTTTAAAATGTAAAGTCTTGGTAGTGAACTTCATATTTCAAAGATAAACTTTTCATATTACAGAGCACAAGTGTACCTATGGTTACCATACTTATCTTCCTTCTGCTGTGTGTCTCATTTTGTTTTAAGAGATGGAGAAAGTGGGCCGTTTTCAGATAAGCTCTCACATATTGGCCATAGAAAATTGAAAGATACATTTAAGCCATATAAAATTTCTGATGTGTCAAATACATTTAGAAAGAAGATAAGCAGGACAAAATTCAAATTACTGTGTACTTATGATAAGTAGTTTTAAATTAGCTTACATTTGGAAAGTTTGGATCTTGATAAATCTGCATTGGTTACTTGAAAATATAATCAGCTGGTTACCTTAACCACATAATGCATACCATTTCAAAGGTGGGTATCTAATGACTTTATAAACTGTCCCATAATGAGCAGAGCACATATCACCATTTTGTATATGGGTGGAAATGGAATATACATGCACGTATGTGATGACTTTTATAATCATTATGCAAACATGTTAATTTTTGCTCATGTTAAATATAGTAATCATGCTTAAAATAAGATTTCATTCAGGAGAATGGCACAGAGTGTAATTTAACAAATAGTTTAAATAAATGATAACAAATATTTAGGAAACATCTTGCAGATAATTAGTATTTTATATACTTCCCCTTACTAAGTATGCAAGATAACACTATGAGTGAAATATTATTTATATGCCTAATTGAAATTAAAACATTATGTCAAATAAAGTAAAAAAACAAACAAACAAAAAACACCTGGGCATGAGTCTTAGCCCTGTTATTTACTAGCTGTCTGATCCTACTTATTTACTTTCTGATATGCCTCAATTTCCCTATCTCCAAATGGGGGTAATAATAATACCTATCTCACAGAATATATGAGAATTAAATGAATTAAAACATGTAAAATTTGCAGAACAAGGTACTCCCATAGAAAGCACTCAGTATATGTTTCCTACTGTGTGTGGTGGTGGTAGTTAATATCACTGAAGCTAAATAAGCTAATGTGGTATAACTAGAAAATGGCTGAGTGAAGGCACAAAATCAAGTCTCTTACCTTCAAATCTTGTATTTTACCAAAGTTCTATGTGATCTATTACAGTTTGGATAATTGAAAAGTAGAGTTTCTCTAGATGTAGAAAAAAATTTTCATAAGTTTGGTGTGTCACAGCAAGCTCTGTGAATTAAATCTCTATTTCAAATTGCAAATTTACTTTGAATTTTTCTCTTCTTTTGATTTTAAAATTTTGAAATAATTATTTGAGGTTTCAAGGTCTATGTAATTATTACATTAATGTGCAATCATCTTTAAGAGAATGGGTTCATTCATAGCAGCACAATTTACAATAGCCAAGTCTTGGAAGCAACCTAAATGCCCATCAGTAGATGACTGGATCAAAAAATTATGGTACATATACACAATGGAATACTACGCAGCAGAAAGAAAAAAAGGAGTACTAAACTTTGCGACAGCATGGATGGAACTGGAGAGCATCATGCTAAGCGAAATAAGCCAGGGGGCGAAAGACAAATACCATATGATCTCACCTATAAGCGGAACCTAACCAACAATGCAAAGAAGCAAGGAAAATATGACCAGCAACACTGAAAGGAAAAGAAATCAACAGAGACAAGAGGGAAGGAGGGGGCAGGGAAAGGGAAGGGAAGGGGAAAGTCAAGGAACATATAGCAAGGACTCATGGACAAAACCAAAGGGGAAGAGCTGAGGGAGGGAAGGTGGGAGGGGGCAAGGGAAAGAGGTGGGGGGAAGGTAGAGACAAATGTATTTAAAAAGTAAATTAATTAATTAAAATAAATAAATAAATAAGCAGGGGGAAGTTAAGAATAGCATAGGAAATGGGGAGGCCAAAGAACTTATACTCATGACCCATGGATATGAACTCAGTGGGGGGATTGCTGGAGGGAAGAGGGGACCTGGGTAGAGGGGGCAAAGGGGGAAAATTGGGACAGCTGTAATAGCATAATTAATAAAATATACTTTAAAAAGTTAAAAAAATAAAAATAAAAAAATAAAAACACTAAAATTTAAAAAAAAAAAAGAGAATGGGTTCAAGGATGCAAATATTTAATCATTATGTTGTACACCTGAAACTAATATAATATTATATGTTAATTATACTTCAATTTTTTTTAAAAACACAGCACAATATATATTGAATTAATCTCACATACATTTTTTTATTTGTATAAATTAGAAAAGAACCCCGAGCCCAAGAATTGGCTTGACATTGATGTAATATTAGTATGTATTTTCCTTTGCTTACCTGTGTTTGATTTCATTTTTGGCACTAGTTTGTGATGGTGTGTATACAAGAAGAAGACATTAGCAACAACTCATCATTACTGGCAAGCATTCTAACCTTCAAAGGCTGTGGCTGAAGTAAAGGAACGTAATACAACATGCAATCTCTTTCTATTTTCAATCATTCTCTTCCACAAATTTGTAACCTGAAAAATCAGCTGAAATTCCTTCATGTGTATCTTCCCCAATCACTTTTATTGACTTTGATTTTACCAAATTTTGATTCACAAAAGTAGATAAAACATAACAATTCTGGGAAAACAGTGGTCCAAATGCATAGTGTTCATCATTAGGAAAGGCAGTAAACTTCGGAAGGCTTTGAACTTCTTAATTTATCTTTTGCCTGGTGATAGTCAAAAGATGCCTACCTGGAACAGTCAGGTAAAACTACCCCCTGTTTTTATTTGGTAGGTAAAAAAGAGTTTCTACCTTTGTCCTCTAAAATGTGTATTTTAAGTTTCAACTCTCTTTTAGTCCCTTTATCTCATGAGGCCAATTTTTATCATACAGAAGAAATAGTATTAGATTAAAATTTGGAATGTAAACTGTGATTTAAAAGCTATCATTTGAAGTTTTTACTAAAATCTTCAAATATAAATTAGACCTTCTTGTTTTAGTTTGCACAATTTTTTTTGACCTAAATGCATATAATGTGAGAAAAAAATGGTTATAATTTTAACTCTCTCTCTATATACAGGGGTGTGTGTGTGTCTGTGTCTGTGTGTGTGTGTATCAATAGGCATACTTTGTCTTCTAAATGCAATCACTCTATATAATCTTATATATAGATTATATATAATCTATATATTATATATATAGTATATATCTATATATTCTTTTATTATTTATTAATTATTATAAATCTACTTTGCTCCACCCTGTATATAATTTTGTTCATAATGTTTTTCTTTCCAAGATATCTTCCTTCCTTTCTGCACAAAATGACCTCATCCATACTTTCACTTAATTAGTCTCAATTGTTAATTTTTTAAGCTCTTTTTCACTATTACCCACTAAAATTCCTTTTTTATTGTATATCTACTTGGACATGCTGTCTCATCATGCAATAGCACAGTTTGTTATGTTGTCTTTTCTATTCAATGTTGATTTTTATTGATTTGAATCTTGCAAATGTTATGCATGCTGTGACTTAGTACAGGAGACAAAGAATCCCTTGAATTCCACACATCCTCCTAGAAGAATAGGCAATGGGAGGCTGATAGTCTTGAGGGGATTGAAGTCCAAACTAGCAACCCAAAATGTAATCACTCTGTAAGACCTAGTTCATGTTTTCCTCTTCCACGATACATTTCAGCTGAGTTAGTTTCAACTTCCTTACTGATCCCACCATGGACTGTATGTCCACCCAAATTGTTTTAAGTATCTATTTAAACATCTTTCTGTCCCTTTGTTTGTAGACTCCTTTTTCAGATCTGCCCCCAAATTAAACAGTGTCAGGCACATAGTGCTTATCAATTAATTGGTTGCTGAATTAGATTCAATTAAAGTACAAATAAAGGGTCAATTGGCAAGAATGTTAACTTGAGGACAAGCCCAAGAAATCTGAATCAGGGTTCTTCTAGTCTTTCTGTCAAATATCAAGGGTTAGAGTTAGTTGTTCCCCATTAAAGGAGAATGTACACTATAGAGCAAGTCCTCTAAAAAATATATAATAAAAAGCTATGAAGTTGGGAAAAATATTGAGAGCAAAGGAAAAATGAGTAGTTTATAGTGTCCCAGAGAAGAGAAGACAAAAGGACAGGTGTTGAATCATACAGATGTGAGCCCGGCAGATTCTGCTGAACTCTTCCGGAGATACGACGAATGCTCAGGAAGCCTGGCTTTGGGGCAGTCTCTGTTCACATAGGGTTTTACTGTCCTTACTCCAGCTCACAGCCTTACAATAAAAGATCATTTAACTGGAGCCCCTTCAGACAATTTCAGCTTCTTCAGCCAAAAACCTGGCTGAGAAAAGTGCTCATTTATGTAGTCATTTGACACATAATTTTAAACTTTGTGTTAAATTCTAGGAAGACCATGATAATGTGCGTGGTGTGCTTCTAACACTTGCTTGTTAAGCCATAACTCTGATTTTAGTATCCTGGTTCAAAAATTAATATCTTATGTTATATAGACTGATGATTAAGAAGTTCTTTTTGAGTAAGTAATAAGATCCACTTATTTCCTGCATTTATATCCCTCTTTCTCCAAATATGACTTGAAGTAATTAAATAAAATAGTTAGCTAAAAAATTGGTTTGACATAGTTCCCAAATTATGTAGTTATTTAGAACATATTTTTTTCTCAATGTTTTATAAACCCAAGGGCAGAAACTATGTTTTGTTTATTGTTGATTTCCTCATTTAAGCATTTCTTAAAGTATGATTTAAAGACTACCTTCATCAGCGTCACATGGAATGCTTGATAAAATATGTATTTTGAAACTCCCTACTGAATGAATCAGAAATTCAGGAAAATAGAGCCCAGAGATCAGCATTTAACAAACTCCCACAATGAATTTTATGCATATAACAGTTTGAAAACCCTCACCTGAAGATATTGCCCAGAGTACTTTTTGAGACAAGTAGAAAAATATTTACCTGCAGGACTGTGAGGTATGATTTCAGCCAAGATGAGTTAACACTGAGAGACTGACTCTGGCTGAGGTCTGTTTTTCTAATTTAGGTTCTTGAGAAGTAAGGAAGATAGGTCTCTGCTGTGTCAAGTTCCCCAGATTTGGAACATGAAAAGTAGATAAGATTTCTAGAGCTTAAAGATGATTGGGTATCTTCTCAATAAGGTTTCTGCCTTTCTTCTTATTGATTCTTTAAACCAGAAGATAGATGAAAAATAATGACCACTGTAAAAAGGACCACAGCCTCACTGCCTCCAAAGAGTGTATTATGAGTGAAGGAATCAGCTAAATTACCATGGACACTCAAAATCAAAAATTCTCCTTTCCATCCTTCTCTCATCTCATCACTTGGGAGTAAGGACAAATGAAAGAAAGGGTTAAAAGAAACAGGCCAAGTATATCCACATCAATGTGAGCTACTGGGACCTCACTGAGCCTGCAATGGGGGAAGAACATAAAGTCACAAAAGAGGCAAAAACATACGATGGGGTAAAGGCAGTGTATTCAATAAATGGTGCTGGGTAAATTGGACAGATACATGCAAAAAAATGAAGCTATATCACCTTTTACACTATACACAAGAATAAATTCAAAATAGATTAAAGATGTCAATGCTAGACTTGGAACCATAAAAGTTCTAGAAGAAAACATAGGCAGTAAAATCTTGGACATTTCTCATAGCAATGTTTTTCTGATATATTGCCTCAAACAAGGGAAACAGAAGGAAAAATAAGCAAATGAGATTATCGAACTATAAAGTTTTTGCCCAGCAAAGGAAATCATCAAAAAAATGAAAAGATAACCCACTGAATGAAAGAACGTATTTGCCAATGACACACCTGTTAAGAAGTTAATATCCAAAATTTATAAAGAACTTAAAACTAAACACCAACCCCCCCATGCAATCCAATGAAAAAAATGGGCAAAGGACCTGAATAGACACTTCAGAGAAAACTTACAGCTGGCCAATAGACATATGAAAAGTTGTTTAACATCACTAATCATCAGAGAAATGCAAATCAAAACCACAGTGATATACCACCTCACATCTGTCAGAATAGCTATGATCAATAAATCAACAAACAAGAAGTATTGGCAAGGATGTGGAGAAAAGGGAACCCTAGTGAACTGTTGGTGGGAATGCAGACTGATGAGCCACTGTGGAAAACAGTATGGAGATACCTCAAAATATTAAAATGGAACTGCCTTACAACCCAACAATTCCACTTCTGGGAGTTTATATGAAGAAACCCAAAACACTAATTTGAAAAAATATATGCACCCGTATGTTCATTGCAACATTATGTACAATAGCCAAGAAGTGGAAGCAGCTCAAGTGTCCATCAAAAGCTGTGATATATAAAAAGCTGTTGTACATTTGCAAGGTGGAATGCTACTTGGCTGTAAAATAAGAAGGAAATTTTACCCTTTTCAACAACATGGATGGACCTGGAGAACATTATGCTAAGTGAAATAAGCCAGTCAGAGAAAGACAAATACCATTTGATTTCACTCATATGTAGAATCTAATGAACAAAATGAACTAACAAGCAAAATGGAGATGGGGTCATCGAGAGCAGGCTGACAGCTGTCATTAGTGTGGTGTTGGGCAGCTAGGTGGGGTGGTGGAGGAGAGATTGAGCAAAAAAGAAAAATAAAGAGAAAAAACTCCTGGACTTGCACTATAGTGCAGTGATCACTGGCGGGGGGAAGAGGAAAATAAAGGAGAGCATAGAAGGGATAAAGGCTAAAAAAAAAAGAAATAGAATAATGAGAGAATGCCCACAAAAAGACTGTACAAGAATGTTCATTAATACTATCTTTGTTCTTAATAACAATAAACTAAAAATGACTGCAAAAAAGCGCATTAAGTCAGCCACAAGCCACTGTTTTATTTTTTAGATTTTATTTATTTATTTTTAGAGAGAGGGGAAGGGAGGGGGAAAGAGAGGGAGAGAAACATCAATGTGTGGTTGCCTCTTGTGTGCCCTCAACTGGGGACCTGGCCTGCAACCCAGGCATGTGCCCTGACTGGGAATTGGACTGGTGACCGCTTGGTTCACGGGCCAGCACTCAATCCACTGAGCCACACCAGCCAGGACAAACCTCTATTTTAAAAAGTGTAAGATAGAATTTCAGTAACTGAATCTGTTTTAATAACCCAAGATGAGTAACAACTTGTGAAATTAGACTGACATCAAAAGTAATCTTGATGCCTAGCATAATTGTGCTAACAGAACAAAGTGATAAGCAATTATAAATAAAGCCATTGCATGTTTATACCTGACTGAGGTGAAACTCTTTATAGAGCATATCAAAAATTTACAGATATAGCATAAATTAAGTGATTTTATTGTTAGGCTTAAAAGCTGGCTCATGATCAATATAGGTTACCCTTAATGACAATAGTATGATACATGGACACCATATTTAAGGATGATAATGATTTCCAAGCAATATAAACCATGAATTAAACACAGACCATAGATCAATTCCCCTCAGGATTATGAAGCCTGGTGTACCTCACACTGACTAATTAAGAAGTGATTACCAGGAAATTAGGATGCATGAAATCTGCTGAGCTTTTAGAATTGGAACATGGAGGGTAAATTGAATCATGTGTAACACTTGTGTATGCTTAGGAAAGTACATATCTTAAAGATGCTTCTTCCCCAATTGTTACAATGACAAAGGTGAGTCACATTGCAGTAAGAGGTAATAAGGGGCTTTAAATGAGCCATAAAGCAGGCCTATTGTCTAAAACTAATTCCTGGCACCAGGCATTGCCTCTGATAACAGTACTCATTTTGTTCAACATGGGAAATGAAAACTATGGGATGATGCCTTTAATTTAGGTAAGAAATTATCCCTTTTCTATTAAAAAATTGATACCTACTTTGGCATTGTAAATTGAGTAATAACTTACTAATACCTTGCCAGACAAAATTGTTAAACATTTTACCATGTCAACACTCTAGGAGCCTACATGAGGTTTTTAAAGATGCAATTTTGTTAAATATGAGAAGAAAATAAAAGCAAAGTAATGAAATGCTAGAGTCTATGTATGTGGTTTCTCTTATTGCAGGGAAGAATAACATTTGCATTTTGAAAAGGAACAAAATCTTTGGCAACATCTTTTAAATTCCCATTATTTAATATTGGATGGCAAAGTGGTTTATTAGAAGTTTAAGAGCGTTTATATAATTCTAACGGCTAGCCATGTAATTCTTTGGGCACCAGTTCTTTCTTCATAATCATAACTATGCATATCTGAAAGCAAATGAACTACCCTCATTGGCAATTGCAAGTGCCAAATTATTAAGTGCATTAACGATTTTAGGTTATTGGAGTTCCACTTAATGCACTGGAGTAGCAATTTATTAAATGGACTCAAGTGGCCAGAAGGGTCTCATGCACCTCACAAAGGTAAGCACTCAATCACCTTATTTCCATTTGCATTCAAGACGAGCAGAACTGTGGAAATTAAAAATTATCATTGAGAAATGGAAAAGAAAAAATACACTATAACATAAGAAATTTAGGAGTTGTATTTTCTGGAGAATTCAGAGATTTCAAAAGGCCTTTTCTTAGAATATTACACTTTAAAAAATTTGATATGACAAATTATAGTCAACAAAGTCAGGACTTTTTGAATAACTAAAATTAAAAGTAAGAACTATCAGGAAATCATATTTGTAAGAGATAAGCATTGGAATCTGAAGTTACTCAGGAAAAAGAAAAAAGTCTATCTATTCATGAGTAAGAGCTAAATATTCAAGGTAATTTAATTAACAGGCGAAAAAATACATTTGACTATGTAAAGCTAACATTAACCTATGTAAGAATGTGCAGACACAAGAGGATAAACAGAGTATATGTATTGAACATTTTAGGCAGTTTTTGTTAATTTAGTTCATTTTAATTTCATATATTAATTCAGGCTCCAAAGAGGACACCACTGACAATCTCCCCGGAATTTGCTTTTCTAACTGCTAAGTTTACTCCAAGAATTATTGATACAGAATCTTGCGACTAGCTCTCCTTATGCTTATCTGTTTTGAAATGTGGTTATAAGTGATGAATATCAATTAATACATGTAATAATCGAGTCTCTTTCATGAATATTCCTCAATTATAGCTATTTAAATTAATCATAAATTAAATGAGGCCAAAATTATTTTGAAGTCAATTTTATACAGATACTTCAGTTCATGGCCTAGGAAATTTTCCTGCGTTTTTGCTAAACAGTACACCATTGATCATGGGAAACAAGGACTCACCTAGTATATATTAAGTAGTGACAATATCAAGGACTAACATGGGTATAAGAGTCCCTAAGTTTTATATATGTTTAAGAGGAACTTCTAAGTGGTTGGAAACTAGAATTTTTCCTGGATCCAAGGCTTTGTTAAGCACCTGGGAAGCAGGGTTTCAATGAGGTACGTGATAGTGTTTCACATTTACAGTAGCTCACCAGTTCTCTATGTGTTACTGTTTCTGTCTGGATCAGTCTGTGTCTCTTTCTGTTACTTATTGACTCCTCATTCATGCAGCAAATATTTACTGAGTGCCAACAAGATGCCAGTATCTGCGTTTAGCATTTGGAAACATTGATATAAAAAGGGTAAGAACATTAGTGAACCCAACATATTTCCTTGAATGTTTATTGTAGTTGTGGAAAGACTGAGAATAAACAATACGTGTAATTTGAAAAAGTAAGTAAATAGTATATTGGAGGATAATACTTATTATGGGGAAAAAAAGTACGTATAAATACTATACATCTGGGCAAATCAATAAGGAAGCCTGGTGGCACCGACAGGATGGTCAGCCACATGATTCTTCATCTTCACAAGGGACTCTTCACTGTGTCTCCAATATCTAACTCCAATAAAAGCCCAAACTACTCCTCCTTGACATCTCAAGACATTTTTAGACATGTTTGGTAGCCTCTCCTGCTTAACTCAAAATCATTAGGTTAGTAATCAATCTCTTCATTGCCTTTTGGTGTTTGTGTAGTGTCATCGGTCCTGACATCCTAAGAATTTTGGAATAGGAGTCCACATTTTCTTCAAGGATTGAACACAATACCTATGATCACATTTATAAGTGTCTTTATTTTTCATTTCAGGCAAATTAGGCATTCTAGATCATTATGAATATCTTTGATATGTCTTCCAGACCACTAATCCTGACCATGACATTAGTTTGAGTATATTTAATTAAACTATATTCGATATCTTCTATTTTCGAACCTCTCAGATTATATTTGGTAATCCTAAGTCAATTTCTTTGAAGAAGACTACAGAATGTGCTAAACAAACAACGGAAATCTTGTAATATGAATTGCTCCCAAATATCTGTCCTTCTTTTAACAGCTATTAATATCTCAGTGGCTTGCTTTCAAAGATATATTATCATAAGACATTTGTAAATATCTTCTTTTTTTCATTTCCTTCTCAATCCTCTGAAATAGCAGACAAAAGCAGGAATTTCTCACATGCCTGATTAGAACCTGTTTTTTTGTTTGTTTTCTTGTTTCTTTTCCCTAGTCATTGAAGTATGAGACAATGTTCATAAAAACTCATGTTGTACCTTCAACAAGTCCCAAACTAAGATAATCCCATCTTAGATTATCCCATGCATTTCAACTGTCCATAGTTCCAAGAAAAAAACACACAAGAATATTATATCAATCTAGCATTCACAGCTTTAAAATATAAAAACCAAATATGCTAAAGTCAATGTCACCACTTATTGACTGAAATATTTTACAGAAATGTGGAAATGTAAATTATTTTATTAGTAGTAATTATTATTAATAGTATATATTATATTAATTATGTAGAAATTGGGAGGGAAGCTGAAGTGTTTATTATTCCAAAAGACTCACACTGGCAAAAATAAATTAAGGAAACTAAAGTTATATAAGTTTGATAATACCACTATAATAGTTTTTGGGAGTTTGTCTATTTCATATATATGAGTAAAAATTTAACAGATAATTGGTGAATTGAGTCAGCTCTGTTTTAGAAAACACTGGATTTTTTATTGACTCAAAACACTGAATTACATTTTTTTAAAAAGCATATTTTTAAACTTTTCTTCGTTTATGACATGATGATATAATAAAAAGTTTTTTCCTAGTAATTATCATGCATGAGAAACCACTCTAACCACAATTTTTACCCATACCCATAGTAAAATAAAAATATATATAGTTGGCTTTTGTCTCTGGCACACAGTTCCTAAAATTGTTGGAACCATTTCAATGATAAGAGTGCTCTTGCTGTACTGATGAGATGACTCTTGGCTGAGGGTCTCTCTATCAGTAAATGGAAAATTCCTCAACCTGATAAAGATCTATTAAAAACTCTATGGCCAACATTATATATAATAGAAAAGTCTTTCCCCTAAATCACTGAAAAAGAAAAGGATGTCCAATCTCACCACTCCTATCCAACATTGTACTGGAGAACCTAAAGCCTGTGCAATAAGGCAAGAGAAAGCAATAAACAGCATATGTTTGGAGAGGAAGACATAAAACTGTTCTGATTCACAGACAATGTATTCTCTCCAGAGAAACCTAAAAATCTATAAAAAATATTTGTTAGAAATATTAAGTAAATTTAATATTTCTATTTATAATATAAATATAAACAGGTCAATATGAACAACATAAATTTAAAAAATAAATTATATTTCTATATAATAGCAGTGAGAAACTGGAAATTGAAATATAATAAACAACAAGATTTATAATGGCACAAAAAACATGAGATAGCTCTAAATCTCACAAAAGATGTATACATCTTTTAGCACACAATATACATCTATGTGCTAAAAATTACAAAACACTGATGAAAGAAATCCAAATGATTAAAATAAATGGAAAGATTTGTAAGTTCATGAATTGTGCTATCGATTTAATGCATCCCACTCGCAATCCCAGTGGGATTTCTTTTGTAAAATTTAACAAGCTGATTCTATAATTCACATGAAAAGTAGAAAAGAACTATAATATTAAACACAATTTGGAAGAGAAGAGTCAGTATTTGATTGCAAGGCAATATTAATCAAGAGCATGTAGTATGGTGAAAGCGCAGGTACAAAGATCAGTGTAACAGAACAGAGTATCCAGATGGACACCCACATATATGAAGTCCATTGATTTTTGACAAAAATGCCAAGGTAATTTAATAAAGAAAAGATTAGTCTTTTCAACATAGGGTGTGGGTGTCTGGTCATAAATTATTTATAATCATATTGCATACAAGTTATATTCATTCCCTTCTAAGTTTGCCTAAAGTGTTTTCTCATTATAACCAACAAAAAATTCAATCTTGCTCTCCATATCAGATTTAGATGGATAGGCTTCTCACTCAATGTACTTATTTACATACAGCTACTGAAGTATATAACTTAGGATACAAAGAGACACACTGTCACCCACACTCAACATGCAATCATAGGACAGGTATAGGGTAACTACTAAAAAATTATTCACTAAGAGGAAAATGGGAGTCACATAATCACTGATTTATATTATTTCTGAAATCCATCCAAACAAGTGTTAGATGTTCCTTGATTCCAGTAAGCTTCTTAAAAACCCTATCATTTAATTGAGAGGATACATCAGATGACCCATCAAATTCTTCAGTGGGCATTTTGGGGATCCTGAGGCCTATTTTCATTTTCTTCTGTCTTTGTCTTTTAATTTCAGGTTCACTGTGCTTCATGAGTATAATTCTCTTAAAATTTCATGGGTCCCCTGTGAATAATTCTGTGGGCCACTTCATTCTCAAAAGCCAAAACTACAAATCTTTTCAAGATAATGCCTCTGTATCTGGGTCTTTGATATGACGGTGGAGACAATGCTCCTAGCTTCTTAAAACCCTCTCATTTGAGAAAAGGGCTAGGTGGCTGTTCAAGATGGTAGGGTAAATAAACACAATATTCAGATTCTCCTAGAACCTCATCAAAATTGTAACTGAACTACTGAAAACCATCACAGAGAAACCTGAAATTTGGCTGAACAGAAGTCCTACAACTAAAGACAGAAAGAAGTCACACCTAGACTGTCAGATCGGAGACAGGCAATGGGCTGGCCCCATACCCAGGTGTAGTGGTGAAAAATCAAAAGGGATATCTCAGCTAGAGGGGCCCTTCTGAGGAGCGAGGTGTTCTAGCCCCACACCAGGCCCCCCAGCCTAGCGTTCCAGTGCCAGAAAGACAAGTCCCCATAACTTCTGGCTGTAAAAAAAACAGCGGGCATTGTGTGTGAGGGAGACAGAGAATTCTGGAGTCCCATGCAGTTCCTCTTAAAGGACGCACACGCAGACATACTCAGACTCACCTGCTCTAAGTTGCAGCACTAGGACAGCGGCTAGAAAGGCACCAGGGACATATAGGGAGGAAGGAACTGAATTGCCTGGCATCAGGACAAGAGCTGGAGGGGCACCTCTCTACCTGATGCAGGTGCTTGCAGAGGCCATTGTTCCTTTTCGGGGGCCTCTCCCCACAGATCCAGGAGGCAAGCCATGTCTGAGCCTCCATAACCTGGCTATCACTCTTTATCCCACCCTGGTTATTCACTGAGACCTTCCCCATCAAACTTGTGGTCCCACCCAAGACAGTTCCACTGGCTTTTCCAGAAGAAAGGCCTGTCTTGGCTCATGCTTTAGACTCTCCTAAAATCTCTCAAACAAACAACATCTGGCTTTGATGTGCCCTGTACCTTTTGTTAAATGGACCAAGGGCCAGAACTAGTGGTAGCCAGGCTTGGTTGGCAGCTTGGCCTCTCCTGGGCACCTTCAAGCCCAGCACAAGTAAGAACCATGTGTGGATCACTTTTTAGGTTACACTGTGTGTAGCCAGAACAGGATAAATGTGGTGGCTGACCCTGACCTGTATATCCTGTGAGGCCACAGAACCACCTCCACAAGCAACACAACAAAGGGTTAGGCTCAGTGTCAAAACCCTGCTGAAGTAAGTCTTGCTTCTTGAGGTCAGCCTTGCACAGCTGATCTCCATGGTGACCACAGCCAGTTTTTACAGCTGATAGCCCTAGGACTAAATACTTCCCATTGATGTGCCAACAACAATTAAAGCTCAACTACAACAGGACAGTGCACACAGCCTACACTGAGGGTGCACCTAGAGTGCCAAGGTGGGGTGATCAGGTAGGCTATGCCACTGGACCCTATAGAACACTGACTACATGAGACCACCCTAGCAAGCCTGGGAGATATAGTAACTCAACATAATACATAGAAACAAACACAGGAAGTCTGCCAAAAAAAGAGGACACAAAGAAACATGTCCCAAATGAAAGAATAGAATAAAATTCCAGAAAAAGAACCAAACAAAATGGAGAAAAGTGCTCGGGCAGACCACTCCCCTGAGTGGCAGCGCTGTGAAAGGACCCAATAACCCCACTCCCAGAAGGGACTCAGCCCCACCCTGTGGTGTCTCTAAGCCAGCCTGCTGAGTGCAGAGTGACTAGATTAACAGCAGGAGACTACAAGGAACTTACTGCAAACTATATCAGCATAAAAAAGGACATAGAAACTATTAATAAGAGGCAAGAGGAAATGAAGAATACAATTTCTGAATTGGAGAACATAGTAGAAGAAATCAAAAGCAGGCTAGATGAAGCAGAAGATCAAATCAACAAGCTGGAGGATAAGGCAGAAAAAAAGCTCCCAGATAGAGCAAGAAAATGAAAAAAGACTCAAAAAAGAATGAAGAGGCATTGAGGGAAATGCAGGACAACCTGAACCATAATAATATCTGTATAATAGGGATACCAGAAGGAGAAGAAGAGGAGCAAGGGATAGAGGACCTCTTTGAAAAAGTAATGATGGAAAACTTCCCTAATTCGAGGAGAGAAAAAGTCACACAAGTCAAGGAAGCACAGAGGGTCCCATTCCAGAGGAACCCAATGAGGCCCACTCCAAGACACATCATCATTAAAATGGCAAATATCAAAGACAAACAAAGAATCCTGAAGGAAGCAAGGGAGAAAGAGGTAGTAACATGCACGGGAGCCCCTGTATGGCTAGCAGTTGACTTCTCAACAGAAACACAAGTCAGAAGAGAATGGCAAGAAAAGCAAAGGCCTACAACCAAGACTGCTCTACCCAGCAAGGCTCTCAAATAAAAATGGAAGGTGAAATAAGGAGCTTCTCAGACAAAAGAAGACTAAAAGAATATACCTCCACCAAACCAGCATTGCAAAATATGCTAAAGGGACTGCTTTAAGAAGATGAAGAAAAAGAGTCTATGAATACCCAATTCCTTTCACAGTCACCAATATTTCATATTACCAATATTTTTGATACTTATTAATCTGATTGTGACAATGATATGTTATTTTAATTGTTACTTTATTATTTGTTGAAATTAAACCTCTTTTTGTGTATTTCTTGCCTATTTCTATTATTTTTTTAAAAAGCTTTGAATGACTTTTTGGTTCTTTATCCATGTTTTGATTAAATGTTTGTAAAATCTTTCCCCTAAAAACAAGAAAAAGAAAAAGACACTACTAACCCTTTTGTAGATGTGTTGCAAATACTTTCCTATTCTACTACTTGTCCTTTAAATATTTTTATATGTATATTACTGTATAGTCTTAAATGTTTAATAGTCATATTGTCAATATTTTACTTTATAGCTTCTGGGTTTGAATATGTTACTTCAGGGTAAGAAAAATATCATTTTGTATTTTCTCCTACAACTCCTTAGATTTTACATATTGAGTTTTAACTCATGTGAATATTTTTTGGATAGTGTGTGAAATAGGGCTCTGTGTTTTGTTTCAAGTAATAGTGGTCCATGCACCTTAAATGTTGAATAAGCTTTATTTCCCCATTGATTTAAAATATCAATTTAATCATATATTGTTAGATGGATATATGCGTTTGTTTCTAGAATGTTCATTTTATTTCATTGATCTACTTGATTATTTCTGTGCAGGTGTCATGATTGCTGAGACTTTATAATGGATTTAAATTTTTTAATATTTTATAATGGATTTTGACCTAAAAAAATAAATAAAATCAATCTTCATTTAAAACGAAATAAAGAGGAAAGAAAGAATGGAAGGAAGGAAGGAAGGAAGGAAGGAAGGAAGGAAGGAAGGAAGGAAGGAAGGGAGAAGAAAGAAAGAAAGAAAGAAAGAAAGAAAGAAAGAAAGAAAGAAAGAAAGAAAGAAAGGAAGGAAGGAAGGAAGGAAGAAAAGAAAAAGAACTCCTTCCTTTTGCAACAACATGGATGGAACTGGAGAATATTATGCTAAGCGAAATAAGCCAGTTGTTGAAAGACAAATACCATATGATCTCACCTATAAGTGGAATCTATTCAACAACATAAACTAATGAACAAAATAAACCACAGGCATGGAAACATGGAGCAGACTGAATGTGGCCAGAGGGGATGGGGAAGGAGGACAATGGTGGAAAGAAGGAGAATGAACTAAACAAAGAACATGTATGAATGATCCATGGACATGAACAACAGAGTGGAAATTGACTGTGGGAGGGGGGCTGGGGTAGGATGGGTGAAGGAGGGCAAAGGGGGAAAAGTTGAGACAACTGTAATAGAATAAACATGATTTTTTTTTTAAATGGAGACAAATGATCTATCAAACACAGAGTTCAAAACACTAGTTATAAGGATGTTCAATGAACTTAGGGAAAGAGTAAATGAATTGAGAACATCGGCAAGGGGTAGAAAACATAAAAAGGAAACTAGAAAACATAAAAAAGAACCAGTTAAAAATGAAAAATATATTAACTGAAATGAAGAATATATTATAGAGAATCAATGGTGGAGTATATAAAGCAAAGGATCAAATCAGATGTTTGGAAATTAAGGAAGCAGAAAACACCTATCAGAACAGCAAAAAGATTTTTAAAATCCAAAAATATGAGAATAGTATGAAGAGTCTCAGGGACAAGTGTACCAATGTTCATATCATGGGGGTGCCAGAAGAAGAAGAAGGAGAGTAAGAAATTGAAAACCTATTTGAAAAAATAATGAAAGAAAACTTTCCTAACCTGATAAAGAAAGTAGACATACGACTCCAATAAGCACTGAAATTTCCAAACAAAATGAACCCAATGAGGCCTCCAGCAGACACATGACAATTAAAATGCTGATAGTTAAAGACAGACAGAATCATAACAGAAGCAAGAGAAAAGCAGTTTGTTACCTACAAGGGAGTTCTCATAAGACTGTCAGCTGATTTCTCAATAAAATCCATGCAGGCCAGAAGTGACTGGGAAAAAATTTTAAAAGTGATGAAAAGCAAGGACCTACAACCAAGATTACTTTACCTAGCAAAGCTATCATTTAGAATCAAAGGGCTGTTACAGAATTTCTCAGCCTAGAAAAGACTAAAGAAGCTTACCACCACTAAAGCAGTATTGTAAGAAATGTTAAAGGGTGTTCTTAAGATGGTAAGAAGTTGGAGAATGAATAAAAAAGGTTGCAGTATTAAGAAGTACAAATTGGTTATTAGATAATAGTCATGGGGGTTGTAATGTATAGCATAGGAAACAGTTAATAATATATAACTACATATGGTGTAAGATGAGTACTAGATTTATTGGTGTGATAATTTAGTAAGTTATATGATATTTAATTACTAGGTTGTACACCTGAAACTACTAGAATATTGTACATTTTAAAAATATCCATTTGATTATAAGGACCAATGAAATGGCCCATTATATTGTTCATTGGGCCTTCTGTCTGAGGTACCAATATTGATATTTCTGAGGCCTTAAAAAGGGATTATGTATTCTTATCATGTGTTTCATATTTAGACAATGATTTCCTTGCAATGTTCTGTATTTGACCTTTGCTTTGAATCTATGGCTTAATTTTAACACTGCTTATCTTCTGGAATGTCTGAGATTCTTTCAATACATAAGACTCCTGATCATTTATGTCTAACAGTCCTTCCAATTGCTTATCTCTTTCCTCTCACATTTCCCTGTAAGCTGTAAGAGAGCACACAGGCTGCAAGACACCATGCAGGCCACATGTTCCAGTTAGGCTGAAATGTTCTGAGCTAAATCATTTACTTTGTTAGGTGTATTTTTCATTTGTAAATTTCCAGAGGAAACAGGTTTGCTTTCTCCATTACAACTATCCACTTTTCTCTGATTTTCAATAAGATTTTCCTACTTTCCTTTAAGCCATCACTTATACCCTCCTCAAAAGCCAGGATATTTCTACAAAGATAATCATGACCATAGTGGTTTATAAACATATCCATAAAATTTTTAACTGTCCTATGAGTCTAATTACCCTTTCCTTAAATGTTGACTGAATTAGTTACTTGTTTACACTGAATAGCAGGCAGTTCAAGTGATGATGCATGATGATACATGGCTTCTTAGGCCAGATTTTAAAGAGCAATTCACTTTCTGCTCAGCTTTTGCTCAATCCTGCTGTCCTTAGAATTCAGTCACTAGTGTGGCAAAGCACAGAAAATGTAGAAAAAAATTTCCTGTAAGCATTCCAGTTGGTAGCTTCCATTAAAATCACACCTGACAGCCAGCATCACCTGTCTCACACATGGAAGAAGCAGACCTGGAGAAGACACTCGCCCTGGCAACTAACTAACGGCAACCTTATGAGAAGCTCTGAGCAAAAAACACTCACCTGCATTGTCATGCCCTGGAACCATAGAATGCATACAGTTAAAGGGAGTAGGGGCAGAATGTAGACGGACATAGAAATGGGAGCTGGAGAGAGAGCCTTGAATCTATTTTCATCTGAAGTTCTGATCACCAGTTCTTTTCCCTTAGCTTTCTTATGTGCACCAATACTGTGTCCTTAACATTTTTTCATCAAAGATAGCTCATGTTGAGTCTTTGTTTTGCGTACAAGCTTCATTCTTTCCCATGATGGTCTTGTAGTTTTAATTTTCTATGTTAATAACAAATATATTAAAAATAAAGACATAGTAGGAAAGTGAAAAAATGACAATTGATTGTGATGATGTAAATTAATAGTTGCAGAAGAAAAAGATAATATTAGAGGCTCAGATAAAGTTTACATAGAATAAAAGAATACAACTTAATAGCTATTATTTTTATCCTTCAGACTGAAAGAAGGCAGGTTAGGGAAGTGCTGGTCCCTGAAAGAAAAAAATGTTGAAGACCGCTCTTCTTGAACCTAGGAAATAAAATAAAACAATTAAAATCCTATGTAAAAATTGTAGACATATAGGAAAAATTCCTAAAATAAGCATAACCATTACCTTTTCCTACCCAAAGATCAGCAAACACAAATTCAAGGATAAGAATTTTGTGGAAGCAATAATAAAAGAAGAGCAATGATGATGAAAACACGGAAGTAGAGGAAGAAATGGTGGTAAGGCTTTAAGAGTCTCACAAAAGCTCTGTGATAAAGTGCGTATAAGGTAAAAACAAAACAAAACAAAACAAAACAAAACAAAAAAACAGATGCAGAGGCCAGGGACCTTCAATGGGCACCTAACCAAGCAGGAAAACTTGAGGCAAGACATCATAGTCTGAGGGAATACTAGAGGTTTAACCAATAAAGTCATCTTCTGTATATTGAAGCATAGACTTTCATATTTGTGTTTGTTCCTTGCATTTTTTTCTGAAATTTCAGGGTTTTCTTTAACATATAACAATTCTATTATCTGTAAGAAAAAAATGAAAGCTACAATGTAACTCATATCCTTCTCCTGGGCTAAACCCCTTAGCACAGACTATAGTTTGTAAATACTGGTTCTCCTCAGTGTCCAAGGTTAATGTTTATCAATAATAATGTTTCTCCTAGAAATTTCTCTTGGAAATAAGATTTCAAATTTGCTTTTTCACCCACATTAGTATAATAATTCAGACCTGTGTCTTGTATAGTACCATGTATGTAAGAAAAAGGTTATGTTTTCCATAGTTCATTTACGCAACAATAAAATTATAAAAATGTCAACAGTGACGGTCCTCACAGAGATAATGTGTGTTCAGCTGCCCCTACAGAGAAGCAGCTGTGAGGTATGGGAATCAGAGACAGCTGTCCCTTATAAAACTGAAACTCTTTAACCTAGTGAATATTTACATCTTGGTCAGAAGAAATTCACATTGACCAGACTTTGACCCCAGGGAAGGGACTGAATGGACCCCCATGGCGCTCTCAGTAGCCTAGATAGCTCAGTGTGGCAGCAAAGGGTGCCTTTCCTGGAAGTTCTTGTGCCAGCTTCTGCTTCAGAAAGGAGATTAAAACCTTGGATGGGAAAGAAATCAGCCATCCTGTGCTTGAGACCATCAGCAGCTTTGATAAGCTTTTCTGAGTAATTTCCTCCCTACATTTGTTACATGATGCTAAATTTTCATTAAATAGACTCATTGCTTTTTTAACTTCAATAAATCTATTTTAAAAGCAATGATTTATTATAGTGGAAAAATTTCTAAGATTTCTCTAACACCAACCCAATGCGAAATTAAATAGCATTCTTTATACTTACACCTTATCTTTTACTTGTTCTATTTCTTTGCAATTTATTTTATATTCACTCTACTACATGTGACCATGAGCCACTTATGGCCTAGAACTTTGGCTCCTCTCTCCTTCTCTCTCTTGTCATTAATCTTTGCACCTCAGTGCCTGTTGGTACTAGAACTTGATAGGTATTTAATAAAAAATCAAAGAATATCTCAGAAACTATTAATAAAGCTGAAGAGTCTCAATTTTCCTTGTCAGAAAATGAGTAAAGACAAAGACTTAGTATTCTAGCAATGGAGTATTAGGTGTTGTGCTGGAGATCATCTAATTGAATAAGAATGTTCATCTTTCATTTGTTTAAGTAGGCTATTTTATATTCTGAGGGATGAAATAATTTAGGTTTTAGAAAACTGATGGCAATGCAAATGGCTCTTGTATGTAATAATGCTTACATATTGTGTCCAGTACAGACTATATATGTATACACTATATATATACACACATATAGTGCATGTAGTTTTTATATATATACTAAATATACATAGTTTTATATATGTAATATACATAAAATATTAGTTAAACCCATACTGGTTCTTTCAGTTTAAAAGTAAAGAGACAAAATGTCTGACATGTATTAATTTTAATTGTTAGAGGCATTCTTTTTTCTTGAGAGTCATGCCTTTATCTTTTTGAAAATTACATTTTATCAACTAATACACATTCTTCTTAAAGGCCATAAGCCCAAACAAAGGCAAAAGTGAAACTTTTTTAGGGGAAAGTTCAAAATAATTACAACAAGAAGTGATTGCTCTGTTTAGTCAAGTTTGTAAATACCACTTAGGATTCATGGCTGCCAAGCACAGCTGTGTTGGCCAAGTGCTGACCTTCCAAGTGTTGGGGATTGATTTCCCCATATACACTTTGTAGCAAATTCAAACCAGAACCATAAACCAAACATGATGGAGCACAGCGTTATGGTGGTCAAATACCTTTCTTTTAATGTAGCCATGGCTTAATGTTTCATTTATTTTATTTATGTGATAAAAAGGGTGTATACTCTGCTTTTTCTCTAGGCTACAGCCAACCCTCTGCTTCCTTACAGTATGTAAATAAAGCCCTGTGTTTTCGTTCCTTATCTAGCCCATCCTGCAGCTCAGAGAGGTCTGTTTGGGAGGAGAAAGAGCTGCTGGGCGCCAGGTGCCAGGATCCACAGGCGTCAGCAGTAAATCTACAAAGTCCTATTTGAAGAGAGGTGGCGCTTAAAGGAGGGAAGGAAACGAGAAGCACAGCAGATGTGCACTCTCATTCCCTTCCCAGTGCTCCCCCTACTCAGGAGAAGCAGTGCTTTGCCTTCCCCTCCCCCAATCTCATTGTTCTGTTTTCCTTCTCCATCCTTTTAAAAGCCTTTGCCTGAATTGAGATGGGGAAGATGGGCTTTGAGATATGAGTTCTCTATCTTCCAGGATGCTGGCATCTAAAAAAAATCACTTTCCTTTACACCAGCCCCTGTCTCTTGAGTATTGGCTTTCAAAGAGGCAGGCAGCCAGACCCCTGTTGGGTTATGTTAACTCTTTCTAGTAACTCACCTACCATTATAGAAAACTCCTGTGGGAACAAAGACTGTAGTTAGAGCAACTCCATTTTGAAATCTCAACCTAAATAATACAGAATAATAAATAATAAAGCATTTAATCTTTCTGTGTTAATTATAAGGAGTTTTGGAATCCAGAGGCTGGTCATCTATTATTTGTATTCTCATGCAAGATTTTATGCAAAAGGTAGAGTAAGCGAGTCTAGAAAGGTGGGATGAGACAAAGGACAGAAGGCATCACTTTATGGAAATGAACATAAGAAGGGTACAACAATACAGGATGAAGATGGCCTGAAACAGCAGAGGCTGGAGCAAGGAGCCTGAGGTATTGTTGAGACTTTTGGGGATGAAGAAAAACCATGTGGCATAGAAAATGCATAGTTTCACTAGTATAGCAATGAGAAGTAGCTAAGTGTGTGAGTTTCAGGTAAAGAAGAAAAGGAGAAATAGGGGAAAGCAGCCTGGGCTGATGGTTGGAAGGACAGGGTTTGAAGGTCCAGAAGGTTCCCTATCAGGAGCAAAGTAGAGATTTTTTGTGTGTGTGAAAATCTCTGGGAACAGAGACAAGTAGAAAAACAAGACAAGCCAACACATAGCAGAAGGTAAATAGTTTGCTAGCAAAACAATAATAATAATCTGAGAATAAGAAATAACTTTTTCATGTTATTTGAAATACAGAATGTCCTTCTGAGAACAGGAATAATATGTAGTCAACAGGCAATTATGTCAAACTTTTTAAAAAAGTATTTTCAAGATGATTTTAAAGGTGACATACTACTTTCTAATTGAATTATGTTATTAATGTTGATGCAATTTTTCCATTTTTTTTATTTTAGAAGTGTTTATATGTCCCTCTCCCATTTAAAAAAATCAAAATGCTATAATGTATCTTTTTATGTTTTAGATGTGTGTATGTGTATATAGAGCAATCCAACGTATTTATCTGAAAACAAAGAATCCAAGAAAGAGGGAAAAACCAGAAATTTCTTAATATCTTGGTGAAGAAAGTGCTGGCTCTAAAGGTATCTTTGATGTTCAAATATTATATTTGCATCAATGAACACAAGCCAGGGTTTCCGGGAGCTGTCCGCTGAGTCATGCTGCTTGTGATTGCCTCTCCCTTTTTCTCATTAAAATACCCACGGAAGTGTCAGAGAAGTTAAATGACAAACATAAACAAACTGTGAAGGCACTTCTATCAAATAAAAGTGTGTGATGATACAATTCCACAAATGCAGAATGATTTCTGTAGAAGTAGACTTATTCCTACCCTGGAAGCACTGAAGAGCCACACCACTTTTCCTGCAGATCTGCTCTCCAGAAGAAACGATTCTTCTGTTAAGTGAGGTATCCATAGACACAAGCAGTATCTTAACAAAATGGACACTCTGTCAGTTATTAATTGAATGATAACATGAATTACATTAATAAATGATTGACTAGTACAAGCTTTGTGATTAAAGAATCAGGATTTAAAATTAAGCTCTTCCGTTGACTAACTAAAAGATCTGCCTGAGAAATTTACTTAAAATATCTATCCTCAGTTTCATCAACTGAACAGTGGATATAACAAGAGCAATAGTATAGGATTCCCCTGACATTATAATAAAATAATGTGTATAGATTACTCAGCACTGCTACTCAATGTTTTACTACATCTAATTTCCAATGATTAGCAAGATGATTGCAAAGTATTGTTAGCAAGGTGAAAAATATCAATTTAAAGACACTGATGGAAACAACTAAAATATTTTTTGAAATAAAAAAGAGAGGAGAAATGTTTCAATTCTTAAATAGAATTTCCACAGAAAATGCACGAATATTTTTAAGAAGATCTTTTGTTTATTCATGTGCAATTATAGGAAAATACCAATCATGATATTTTAAAGATTTTACTTATTTATTTTTAGATAGAGGGTAAGGGAGGGAGAAAGAGAGGGAGAGAAACATCAATGTGTGGTTGCCTCTCATGTGCCCTCTACTGGGGACCTGGCCTGCAGCCCAGGCATGTGCCCTGACTGGGAATCCAATGAAGGACCCTCCAGTCTGCAGGATGGCACTCAATCCACTGAGCCACACCATCCATGGCACCAATCATGATATTTTTAAAAAATATGTTGAATTTTGCTGCAAAACCTTTAGACTAATCAATGGAAAAGATAAAAGATTTGAAGCTGCACAAAATTTGATTTATGAAAGAAAGAATATTTTTAGACTTTGGGAGGCACTAGCAAATAAGTAAAAAGTCAGCAAATATATGACACACTAAAAACATGCAAGACAATGCGTGGAGAAATACATGGTGAACAATAGAAGTGCTTTAAAAGGATTATGTAAACAAACAAAAAAGAATGCTAAGTTGGAGGATAACTGATGTCTACTGAGGCTAGAATTGGAAAGGTCTAACTGTGTTAGGTAAAACTGATTACGAGAAAAAAATAGTGACACATCATCTAGATAAAACTCGGTTCACTTTAGGAAACATCTATTGAGCACACACTACATGGAAATATCAACCTTTCCTTTGCCCAAGACATAAGAATTGAAGACAGTTTCAAATGCTTGTTTCATGTCCCAGACATGCACTTAAGGGTGGCTTTTTCTCCCGAGTTGTAAGCAGTATTATTGCAAAATGGCCTCATACACATTTGTAGCAATTCTAAGACTTTCATGGTCACCCTGCAAGTCACTTTCTTACAGAAGCAGGCCTCAAAAAAATTTCACTCATTCCTGCATGTTAGCAACTATGTCATTCCCAAAAATCATCAGGTTCTGGAACTGATCAAGCTATAGTATGCTGATGTTAAAAATTAAAAGCCAAAATGAGGTAACAAATGTTTATTTAAGATAAAAAATATTGCAATTCCGGGAGCACAGATTCAGGCAGAAACCCAAATAGTGTCCCAATTATGAGTGATGGTAAGGGATTTTTATGAGAAAATGAAGGGAAATAATTATGTGAATAGAAGAAAGAAGTTTCTGTTGGTGCTAATCACTCAATTACCCTTTTGCTATACATGGGTGCATGCTGATTCTGTCATCAAAAAGAGAATCCACAGTCATCAGTCCTTGTGATCAGAATATGTGCTTTTCTGTTAGCTTTGCAATTTGTTTGAAAGACAATGTTGGTTTTGTCTGGTCCAAAAGTTACGTTGACCAGGTCAAACCTTCCAAATGTTTAAGGAGGAAGTCATACAAGACAATTCCTCTGGAATGGCTGCTCCGGTTTCATTTTAAAATGGCTTCACTTAGGTCATCTTTCACACAGACGATAATACCCAAAATATATAAATGACTTAATAACAACAACCAAAAACCTGATTTAAAAATGGGCAGAGACACTAAAACATTTTTCCAAAAAAGAGATCAAAAATGACCAACAGGTACAAGAAAAGATGCTCAACATCACTAATTATCAGGGAAAATGCAAACCACATACACTTGTAACAATTGTAAACTCTTGATATTAGTAATATAAAATATTTGCTGTATACTTACATATGAGAAATGATATGGAAATCTTGTTTTCATTTCTCAGTGTTTCTGTAATTTGGGATCTGGAAGCTACTATTTATTAACTTGTAGTTACACAAAGACTTCATTTAAAGCTTTTAATTTTAAACTAATTTAAGATGTACAGAGAGTTCCAAAAGTAATACAGAGATTTCCTTTGTATTCCTCACTCTGCTTCTAATATTAACATCTTGCAAAACCATACCAAGAAAGACCACCTAAGAGTAAAAGAGAAAAAAAAAAGCCCAGACTTAAATAAAACAGAACTTTTTCCACAATTTTTTCCTGGGAAGAAAATGGGATTTCTGCTGAAATCCTTAGTTTCTGAAAAATTTTCAAAGAATTAAGACATGTCCAATGATGCTAATTACCCAATTATTCCGTTGTCTCTCAGTCTGTCTCTCTCTCTCTCTCTATTTCTCTTTCTGTATAACAGATTGATTTTTTATTTTTATTTTTTGAAAGTTAAACATTATGTATTGTTTATGTTATTACCATTGTCCCAATTTTTCCTGCTTTGCCCCCTCCCATTTCACCCTCCATTCTCCCAGTCTGTTGACTCTCCACTATCATTCAGAGGCTGAAGATGTTGAGTTATTATTTTTCTTTTATAAGTAATCTAACAATGATTGTATAGCTACACTTTTACCCCCATGTGGAATATCCCTATCAATAGCAGATATATGAATTGCTCTTGTAATAGGGCTTTATCCCTTGAATGTAAGATTTTAAAAAAGAAATGGATACATACTGATTACTAAATTTGTAAAAAGTTTTTCTTACTGAGGAGAAAGGAATTAGTTTTCAAGTTATCAAATAACATCTATACTATTTTCTAGATTTACATGCTTATGATGTAAGGACAAGGCAAATGAAGAAATAACCTGTTTTCTTTCTTGGAAAATTGCCTCTTCTTATGAAAACCTCTGAGGTGGCCAAATGACTGGGTGAAAAAGGTTTTTTCAAGTGTGAAATCCTTTCAAATCTTTGTTTTTAGTAATATTTAAAAAATTTTAAATGTTAATCCTCATCCAAATATATGCTTTTTACTGATTTTTAGAGAGAGAGGAAAGGGAGGGGAAGAGAGAGACATCAAAATGAGAAATATCAATTGGTTGCCTCTTGTACATGCCCTGAATGAGGATGGTGCCCACAACGTAGGTATGTGCCCTGACCAGGGATCGAACCTACAACTTTTTGGATGGGATGATGCTCCAACCAGCTGAGCCACCCAACCAGGGCACTTTTAGCAATGTTAAAAAATCAATATTGTTGGCTAGTTAACCATTACCAATAACTTAATAAGTAAAATGTATTAATTCTGTAAAGATAATAAAAAGTTAATATAATAATAAATTACTATGTAATATTTGACATTTAAATGCACAGGAATTAGAAAAAAACAGAGAAGTTACTATAACAAATCCCTTTTTTAAAAATGTGAATAGTTTTGAGACTTCAATACGGTGGAGAAGTGAGTGGAAATCACACTGACCTCCTTCCAGGACTAAACTGGAATTGCAACTAAATTGTGGAGAAATAACCTGGAAAACAATGGAATGATAGGGAGAGGAGAGCCTTAAACCTTCGGACAGACAGAGGAATCAGCTTTCACACAATCTAACGGGTAAGAAGTGTGGTGGAAGCTCGAGAAGGTGGGCTGGGCGCCCATGGGCTGCAGTGCCACATGGACATTGAAACAGCCAGTTGGATCCCCCTGAGAAAAGCAGGGTCTGAACCATAAGCGGAGACTTCCCTCCTACAGCACCAGAGACCCAAAAACACACAGACAAAAGACAGCTGAGAAAAGAGTAGTGGTGTTCTCTACCAGAGACAGATGGCTGGAGACACGAAGAGACATTAAAAGGGCCAATGCAAAAATCCAGAAGCACCCCTCTATAGACTTTTACTTTTTGTCCAGAGTAGTCACGTGGTCAAGGATAACTGGCAAAAGGCTAGTGTTTTGTTATTAAATCCTTAGAGCGCAGAGAGTAAGGGAGAAAGTCTGAGGGATTTGGTAGCAACTTAAACCCTAACTGCATGATACAGTGTTCCAAGCATGTCAGTGAGTTTTGCCCTTCTCTATAATTTATTGGGGAATTTTGAGGGATGAACCAATTATTCCATCACCCCTTTCCTCTACCAAGCCCATCCTGGTGCTGAGAAGTACTAAATTTTTCTCTGTGAGTAATGAAAATAAAGCAACAACTTAATTGAATTCCAAATACAAAATTAATACATTAAAAGTAATTAAGATATCATTTGTTTAATCATCTTCAAAAGTATATTACAGGTTTGTGATCACATGCCTCAATTACCTGTAAAAAATTCATTTAAAAGATATTACCTAGATTCTAACATATTTTACTGTTTGCTTCCTCAAAAATCTACTATCTACTCTTCCTTCAGTTCATCCAGTGTTCTTTCTGCTAAATACTTCAGCAGGCATATTAACTTGTATTAAGTATTCATATACAGTTTTTGTTTTGTGGTAACATTTACAAAAAATCAAAAGCACAAATCGTAAGTGTACACTTGCTGCATGTATGCATTAAAAAGTCATATGACCATGTAATCAAGAAACCTATCATGATATAAAACTTTACCATAACCCTAGAAAATTCTCATACACCTTTCCCGGTAAAACCTTACCCTGTTTCCATGAAACATCCATTGTTTTCTTTTTTGCACAACTGATTATTTTTTCTTATTAATCTTGATGTAAAGGATATCATATCATATATGTATATATAACTTCTCTTGCACAGCAGATAGGTAAAATAGATAGATGATATAAAGATAGATAAATGGTATTGATAGGTGTTTTTGCATGCATCAGTGGTTCATTTGTTTTTATTTTTGAGTAGTACTTCAATGTATGGATAAAGTACCACAGTTGGTTTATTTATTCTTATTGATGAACAACTGGCCTATTTCTAGTATTTGCCTGGTGTAGATAAAGCTGCTATGAATATTGTTTTACAGGATTTTTAGAACACTTGTTTTTAAATGTTTTTAAAGGAATGAAATGGCTAGCCTAAAGACCAAGCTTGCTGATTCGATCTTCTGCTTCATCTAGCCTGCTTTTAATGCCTCCTAGTGTAGTCTTCATTTCTGATATTGTGTTCTTCATTTCCTCCTAGTTCTTATTTATAGTTTCTATGTCCTTTTTCATGCTGCTCTAGTTACCATAAGTTTCCTGTATCTCCCATAAAATTCCTTGTAGTCCTCACTGAGTTCTTTGAGCATCCTTATAACCATTAATTTGAACTCCATGTCTGATAGATTGCTTGCCTGACTTTCATATCTCTCTTTTTCTGGGGACTCCTCCTTTCTCTTGATTGGGGTTTGTTTCTTTGTCTCCCCATTTTAGGTGACTCTTTTTGTTTGTTTCTGCATCTCATATTGCTCTACTTTGACTGCCTGTCTTTATGGGATTACCTTCTATGGCTGGAGTTCTGTGGAAATCAGTGGTATAGTCTCTTTGATCTCCTAACCTGGATGCTCTAAGGATGCCCTTTATTTGTTTATATGGGCTCTCTTGTTGTACTTGGGGCTTTGATTATTGACAGTTCATTTGTTAATGGGTTTTCCCCTCTGGCTGTCTAACTGCGTCACAACCCCACCACATCTTGTATGTTGTTGTACAGGTGATGGCAGAACAGAGCAAAACTACCCAGAAAACCAAATCCATGCCAGCAAATATACCCCCCATCACATCAGCAATATCAACAGAAAGTGAGAAAATATTAAAGCTGGCAAGAAATTAAGAATAAGACGGGAAAAAAGAATATGAAATGACTAAAGGAGAGAAAAATGACTTTCAGAGGGAAGAGAGAGGAAAAATGATAAGATTTGGGGATAGAAACAAGGTGAAGAAAGGAAGAAAATAAAATTTAAAATGTAAGTAAAAAAGGGAAGGGTGATGACAAAATGGACTAAGAAAAGAGAATATATGAGGTTTGAAATAAAATTTAAAAATAATGAACCAATAAGAACAAAATTGAAGAAAAACTGCAACAGGGTCAATAACAAGAGATGAGCAAAGATTAACAGAGGTGGAAAGAGAATAAGGATATTATAAGAATGAATTTGAAAAAAATAAATTAATTAATTTTTTAAAAAAGAAAAAATAAATTTTAAAAAGTTCTGAACATTTAGTCCAAAAAGAAAAAATGTCTAGAACAATCTATTCATTTAAAAAAATATTAAAAGAATGAGAAGAGAATATAAGATGTCTACTGTAAAGAAAAATTATTTTGAGAAAATAGAGGAGAGATAATAAGAGTAAGGAATAGAATCTAGGCTTACAAAGGGGAAAAAAATAAAATTCCAAACTCAAATAAACAAGGGTAGGAGGAAGGTAAAATAGAGTAAGATGGGGAGAGTAACCTCTGAAAATTGAATTTTAAAATATAGTGAATAGTGGGGAGAGAGGAAGATGGCGGAGGAGTGAAAGGGAGTCACACCGACCTCCTCCCAAGATCAAACTGGAATTGCGACTAAATATTGGAGAAATCATTGGTATCTTAATAGGGATTGCGCTGAATCTATAAATTGCTTTGGGTAGTATGGACATTTTGATGATATTAACTCTTCCAATCCATGAGCACGGTATATGCTTCCATTTATTTGTGTCTTCCTTAATTTCTTTCTTCAATGTTGTATAGTTTTCTGCATACAGGTCTTTTACCTGCTTGGTTAAATTTATTCCTAGGTACTTTATTTTTCTTCTTGCTATATCGAATGGTATTTTTTTTCTGATTTCTTCACTTCTATTTCATTGCTGGTGTACAAAAATGTCTTTGATTTCTGAATGTTGACTTTGTATCATGCTGTTTTGCCCAATTCACTTGTTAGGTTGAGGAGTTTTTTGGTAGAGTCTACAGGGTTCTCTATGTACACTATCAGGTCATCTGCAAACAATGATAGCTTTACTTCCTCCTTTCCTATTTGGATGCCTTTTATCTCTTTCTCTTGTCTGACCACTGTGGCTAGGACTTCCAATACGATGTTGAAAAGAAGCGGTAAAAGCGGACATCCTTGTCGTGTTCCCAATCTTAGTGGGAAAGCTTTCAGTTTTTGCCCGTTGAGTATGATGTTGGCTGTAGGTTTTTCATATATGGCCTTTATTACGTTGAGGAATGCCCCATTTATTCCCATTTTGCTGAGTGTTTTGATCATAAATGGGTGCTGTCCTTTATCGAATGCTTTTTCTGCATCTATCGAGATAATCATGTGGTTTTTGTCTTTTATTTATGTGATGTAATATGTTTATTGACTTGCATATATTGAACCATCCCTGCATCCCTGGGAAAACCTATGCACCCCAATGTTCATAGCAGCACAATTTACAATAGCCAAGTGTTGGAAGCAACCTAAATGCCCATCAGTAGATGATTGGATCAAAAAATTATGATACATTTACACAACGGAATACTACGCAGCAGAAAGAAAAAAAGAACTACTAAACTTCGCGACAGCATGGATGGAACTCGAGAGCATTATGCTAAGTGAAATAAGGCAGGGGTTGAAAGACAAATACCATATATTCTCACCTATAAGTGAAAACCTAACCAACAATAGAAAGATGCAAGGCAAATAAGACTAGCAACACTGAAAGGAAAAGAAACCAACAGAGACAAGAGGGAAGGAGGGAGGGGCGGGCGGGGAAAAGGAAGAGAAGGAGAAAGTCAAGGAACCTATAGCAAGGACTCATGGACAAAACCAAAGGGGAAGGATTGAGGGAGGGAGAGGGGGAAGGGGCAAGGGAATGTGGTGGGGGAAAGGCAGAGACAAATGTATTTGAAAAAATTTAAAAAATAAGTAAATAAATATTTAAAAAAATAGCGAGTAGGAATAAAATTGAAGAAAAGCAGCAATAAGCACAATATCCATACCCAATAAGCAATGATTAACAAAGGTAGAAAGAAAGTAAGAATATTATAAGAAAGGGGAAAAGAATGTGAGCTGCCTCAAGGAATGAAAAATGATTTTGAGAAAGTAGATGGAGGAGAAATAGTAAGAGTAAGGAATAGGAACAAGGTATAAAAAAGGGGGAAAATAAAATTTGAAATGAAAATAAGAAAAGGCAGGAAGAAGGCAAAATGGAGTAATACGAAAAAAAGATGCAATGTGAGATTGAAATAAAAAATAAAAAGTACACAAAAATCTACATAAAAAGAATAAAAAATAAAAGACAAAAAATAGGGATTTAGTTGGAATACAACTGAAGAGAAAGAAGAAATGTTAAAAGGTTATGGAAGAGAGAAAAAAATAACACTAATTCTAAAGAGTGAGGTAGAATTCATCTCAGCAGAGTTTGGTTTTTGCCTTCTGTCTCCTTCTGGATCTGCCTCTGGCTTTTTATCAGCTCAAGGCATGGGGGTGGGTCCTCCAGCTTCTGGCAGCACTACATGTACCACCTTCCCCTTCCTGTAGAAGGGTCTTCTATTGCCATCAGGTGGGTGAAACCACTAGGTCTCCCCTGTGACGTATTTTTAAGTCTTCTGAGAAAATTGTGGGTGTGTTCACCTGTCCCTGCACCACATGTCTTGATCTGTCGCAGCCTATTTCCAATAATGTATAGTTTCTAAAAAACTAGCTGTCCATTTCAAGGGTTTTGGGGACCACTTTGTGTGGTATTAAGAATTGTAGCCCAGTGGGAGTCAGGCCTTGAAAAAGGGCCTGTAAGTCTCAACCAGAATGCTAGGAATGCTGGGAGGCAAGCATGACCCGATGCTAGCACCAAGGGGTCTTGTGGGAAATCTGGACCTAGAGAATGCGATGACTCCACTGAAGCTTTGCTCTGCTTTGTACCACCCTGATAAGGAAAAATCAGGCAAGGGGAAAACTGTCTCCTTGGAAGTTTAGGGGCTTCCAGCTCTGGTTCTTGCAGCTATGACCTGCAGGTGGCCTGACCCAAATGCAGGGGAGGCACCAGAAGCTGAACATGGCCAGGGGCAAGTAGCATCTTGTAAGGAGCTTCATGTCCTGGAACATGTATCTTTGATTGCTGTAAACACATCAAGCAAGATGTATAGGTAAGTGTATAATGCTCTGCAAAACATTTAGCCATTGTTCTGAGAAACACCATTCCCAAGCTTGGAGGGTGAGTAGAGTTCACCTGATATAGAGGGGCACTATGAATAAAAGCCCTGTGAGAGTTGGTCAGGAGCCCTCTCTGCCTAGAGGTGCTCCCCTTTTCTTTCTTCAGGTTCACTAAGTTCGTGTGCCAGATAGTTCTTTCATCTGCCTCTTGGGACTGGCTGAACCAGAAACCCGGCACAAGGGAGGGGCCAATCTGTGTAAGAGGGTCAGCTCTTTCCTGCTTGGTGCTGATGGCATCTGTGTGTGTAAGCCAAGCCTGGGCAGGGCCCTTCCCCCCACCCCTCACCTTGCTGCACTGATTTCTGGTCTTTCTGCCTTGTTGGCCTCAGTGGAAGAGGGCCCTAGGAACCAATGTATTTTGTCTCCCTGAGAGAGGTACAAAATGGGCCCTTCGGGCATTTCTCTTTTGCTCTTTCTCCTGTGGATACGTACCCTGCAGGGCGTTCTTGAGCCTGTTCTGCCTGTTCTGCAGATCTTCCCTGCTTGGATGCACTGCTTGCAATCCTGCAGGAGATTGGGGCTGTGTTTGTCTTTCCCTTCCCAGGGGTTTGAACTCTGCCAGGGAAGAGAGTTCTGCCTGGCTGCAAATAATCTCAGGTGCTCAACTCTTGCCCTTCTAATCCCCAGCCCATTGCCCTCAAGGTAGACACAGACCCAAACTCTCCATTTTGCCTAGCCCCCAGTTTACTAGCTATGCTGTGCTGAGGCCCAAATATCCTTTTGCTATGCAACTTGCTGATCTCTCTGCCCAGCTGTATTCAGTGGGAGCAAACTGCACTTTCAATCTTGTTCTTTCACTTCCAGGGCAGTTCTCATGGGGTCCCTGCCCAACATGCTTAATCTCACCTTTTAAAAAGTCTCTTTGTGGCACACCCACTGCAGTGCCAAGTCACTGTCTGGTTTTTCACACACACCACCTCTCTAAAAAGCCAGAAGCCTTTCATAGTCTCAAGGCCGACCGCAGCCTGCCTCCACCTGACCAGCCTCTGATCATTTTGGGAGATAGAGTACGTCTCTCTCCCTGGCATTCTCCTGGTTGGTGTTTGGAGCTGCAGCTATGGACATGCTGCTCACTCTGTGTGTGTGTGTGTGTGTGTGTGTGTGTGTGTGTGTGTGTGTGTGTGTGTGTGTAAGTAACTTCCTGCCTGGGTCTGGAGGTCCCCTGCCCAGAGAGGGGAGGGAGCCACAAAGCGGCAATTTCTGACTAGTATCTCCATGGCTGCAGGTACCAAGCATGGGATAATTCCCCCTTCCACTTACAAAATCTCCTTTCTACCCATTGTGTAGCATCATCTGTACTCCTTGGCTTCCAAACTTCCTATCAGCTAAGACTGCATTGATTATTCAGGTTGTTTGTGAGAACCCAAGTTGGGTACAAGAGCAAGTGGACTCAGTTTCCACGTACTTGGCTGCCGTCTTTCCCCTCCTCATTGGATCCTATGGGTCACTCACAGGTTTGGTATTCCATTTCTTCTTTAAAGTGAATCCCTTTCCGGCCCTGGCCCAGTGGCTCAGTTCTGGGTCTAGTTTTAAAAACAAATACATATACATGATTATCATTATTTAGTAAATTATAAACATGAAACAATGATTTTAACACTTTTTTCACACATTTCTAGCAAAGATTGTTTATTGATTAATATTTTATTATATTTTAATGTCTATAAAATTTGTAGTAATGACTCCAGTCTGGTATTACTTTTATTCTGGTTAGTGGCATGCAAATTATTTTAATAACAAGTACATTTCATCCTCCATTAGCATCAGTTATCCCAAAATTGTCATTGATTGTCTAAGAATCAAGAAACAGAAAGTGAAAAATTGAGTTACCATAAAATGTTCTAACATTTGTCTTTTGGACACTTGCTTATTTTTATTGAAAGCTACTAGGAATTAGTCATTGTTTTCAGTGCTGGCATATGTCAACTACAATGAAAAATAAGTAAAAAATCTCTGTCCAAAGGAGCTTACACTTTAGTGGGAGAAGAAGGAAATCATGTTAAATAAATAAAATATATAGTAGCTTGTAAGTTGTGATTACAAGAACATGTTAAAAAGAATAAAGAATTCTGATAGGAGAAAGAATGGTGGTGGGGTTGCAATTTTAAGTAGAAAAGGTCAGAGAAGGACTCACTAAAAATAACTTTCTACCAAAACTTGAATGAAATACATTATAGCACATGTTGATCAAGTAAAGGTTTAGCTTATTAATCTACCTCTCCAAGTCTTTGTCATCTCCCTGGTTGGGGGACAAGTGTGTCTCTAAATGACAGTATTTATCAAGTTAATTTTTTTAACTCTGCATTTGGAGAGTAGTGTAATGCCTTTTAAATTCTCTAATATTCACAGAGGGACAAAAAAAAGAAATATGTTTTTGTGGATATGTCATAAAGTAGTTTAATTATAATAAAACATGAAAACTTTGCCATATATTTTAAGACACAAAATTTATAACACAAATATTGCTTTTCCTTTTCCGATGAAAACTTTTGTTTTCTGCGAAACTCTTATGTAATCTCAGTAGAAATCTTTTTCTTTAAATTTATTTATAGCATGTTCATGGTAACATTGTAAGGAAGCAATGGGTTATGAATTACTCTATTCAAATTGAACAATAGTGAGAACTACTAGCAAATCCATCATGCCCCATTGTATACATTAAGGTACTAAGCAAGAGTAAGTGGTAATTTTAAAGGAAATGTATATTATTAAAAACATTCTACCAATTGTCCAGTATTTTAGAACTCTATAACAGTAATGCATTTATTTCCTTTTGAATTTTGGTTTTAATTATTAAAGGTAATCATAAGTAAACTTGAAGAGACATTCAAATTTTGACATACATTTTTATTCCCTTGGAATTCTGCTAATGAAAATTGTCATAAAAAATCTAATTTGAATAAATTTCTAATCTCACTTGTGCATCTCTGTAAAATTCTATTATTTATAATACATTGAGTATTCTGAAGTAAAATGCTACATAATTTATGTACACATGAGATTTATTGATTATAATTTTGTTTGATCCCACAAACTGAAATTAGTTTCATAAACTCAACATATTGGTTTTTTCTCTTGCTGCTAAATTGAAATGAATGATAATTCCTCTGACAAGGTAGTGTTTACAAGCTTTCTTAGACAAATTCGAAGAACTAACACCTATCCTTCTCAAACTATTAAAAAAAACTGAAATGAATTATAATTCCTCTGAAAAGGTAGTGTTTACAAGCTTTCTTAGACAAATTCAAAGAACTAACACCACCTTCTCAAACTATTCAAAAAAATTCAAGAGATGGAAAGGCTCCCAAAGTCATTTTACAAGGCTAGCGTTATCCTAATTATAAAACCAGATAGAGACTCTACAAAGAAAATTATACTCCAATAACCTGATGAACATAGATGCTAAAATTCTCAAGAAAATATTGACAAACCAGGTTCAGCAATACATTAAAAAGGCCATATGCTATAATCAAGTGGGATTTATTCCAGAGATGCAAGGTTGGTAAAATACCTGTAAATCAATAAACATGATATACAACATAAACAAAGTGAATAATAAAAACTACATGATCATATCAACAGATGTAGAAAAAACATTTAATAAAATTTAGCACCTATATATGATAAAAACCTCAGTAAAGTGAAAATAATGAGAACATACCCAACATAATAAAGGGTACATATCACAAACCAACATCTAACATCATACTCAATGGGCAAAAACTAAATGTGTTTCCCTTAAGATCAGGAACAAGACAAAGATAATTTGCTTTCACCTTCCTTATTCAACATAGTGCTGGAATTCCTAGCCACAGCAATCAGACAAGAAGAAAAAAAAAAGCATCAAAATTGGAAAGGAAGAAATATAGGATCGTATTTGCAGATAACATGATCCTATATATAGAGAACCCTAAATATTCAACCAAAAAATTACTAGAACTGATAAATGAATTCAGGGAAGTAGCAGGATACAAAATAAACAGCCAGAAATCAGTTGAATTTTTGTACACCAGTAATGAACTATCAGAAAAGGAAACTAAAAAAACAATTTCATTCACAATTATCAAAAAGAATAAAATACCTAGAAATAAATTTACCAAGGATGTAAAAGATTTTCTTTCAAACAAGATTTCAGAAGAAGTTGAGTCTATATGGGCAAACTAATTTGAAGAATCAATACTGCAACAAATAAAAAGAAAACAAACAATGCTACTTTGAAAAAATTTATAAATGAAAAAATATAAAGTGAACATAATTATATTGTATATGATTTTATTTATTTACTTATTGAATTTATTGGGGTGACATCGGTTAATAAAACTAATAAATGTCAGATGTACAATTCTATAATACATTATCTATATATTGTATTGTGTGCTCACCATCCCAAGTCAAGTCTGCTTCCATCACCATTTATCCCCCTCATACTCTCTTTACCTTCCTTCAACCTCTTTCCCTCTGGTAATTACCATACTGCTGTCTATGAGTTTTTAATTTTATTTCTTTTTGCTTAATACTTTCACTTTTTCACACAGCCCTGCAACCTAATTGTATATGATTATAGTGAATATAAAACTTACAGTTCAAATCTGAGAAAAGCAGATGTAACTTTCTTAATTTTTCTATAACAAAACTCCTCCTTATTCTTGAGGCTCTATTTTGGCCAATGGAAAGAAAATTCAACTTTGAACTTTAAATAAATCGGGTAATTTGAAGCTTAAAATTTAGTCAATTTTTGGCAAATATTCAGCTGAAACTTTCTGACCCCTCCTTACCACAACTTAAGGGCAGGGATGTTACTTTAACTACAGTCTTGTAGGCACAGATGTCGTTTCTTAGATACTCATTGGCTTTTAGTCGGACATAGTTCTACTTCAACTTATAAGTAACAACATGTGAGTTGTGAAGAAAGAGCAAATAAGAGAAACTTTGTCCTAGTTGAAGGAGCAGGTCATTCTCAGAGTCAGCTAACCATTGCTAGAAATTTGTCATATCTTTTGTTATTTCAAAAAAGCAGAATAATTTATTTTTGTATTATTATTTTCAAAGATTGGCTCAGTATTTTTTTTTAAGAAAAGGATCTAGGCATAACATGTAAACTTACATTGGAATTGCTATCAGTGCTCAGGGTATCTGTTTACAATATCTGACATTTCATTGCATTTCCAGATATTTGTATCTCATTGTAAAAAATAATGAAGTGCTGCTGTAGTTTTCACACTTAACACTGAAAAGATTAGTGTCTTTGTGAGAGTACTAATATTCTAATTCTTATAAGCTGTGATACATATTCCTTGAGTATCCATCATTGATCTCAGTCATATGTTACAGTTATCTATTATTGATTAAGATTAAGTGGTTTAGAAGAATTAATCTCACTTCCTCCCATTTATACTTACTATTTCCAGACAGCATCTAGAGGCTTTTTCAATGAGATAAATTTTTTGAAATATTTAGATTTCTATTTAATCATGATAGACATATCTCTGTTCCCTCTAAAAATTATTACAGAAACAGCAAATAAATGTGTTTTTAAAAGTTACTAAACTACAAACACAAAGAGAATAGAATAGTAGAAAGGAGTCAGTGTACTTCTGGAAGATGGGAAGCACAGGGAGGAGGTAATGATTGACAGTGGAGCAAAGAACAACGAAGGGCAAGTGCCTGCAGAGGAGAAGCCAATGAATGGCCAGCTGCTTCGCACCATATAAACACTGATTCAGAAATCATTGCAAAGGAGCCAAAGTACACTGGGATGAGAGAGGAGCCAAAAACTGGGATGATGTTTTAAGACTACGCAGGTGGAAACCGCCAACCTCCCATTTTTTACAGGAAAAATTAAGGCTGAGACTCAGCAGCATGAGATACAGTGGTACTTACTGCAATTAATGGCAGTAAATTAAAGACAATATACTTATTCTCTGGTCAGTTCTGAGCAGTCAAAGCAGTTAAGTATGTAACTCTTTAGGTAACAGATTGCAAGGTTCACCTCTGGAAAAACTGAAGGGTCCTGGAGAGAAGAAGTCCTTTATATAGTAAAACATTTTGATGTTCCAATGAAATCTAGTAAGCCACCATGACCACATACCACCATTCTCTCTCTCTCTTTCCTTCTCTCGCCTGTTTTAGTTATCTTTTTTAGTGTCTCACTCCATATGAGTGACAACTATGAAAGTAATAATGAAAGAAAACATGAACATCAAGTAACACCATGTACATAAGACAGCTGAAAGGAAATGAGAGGAGATAAACAACAATGCAAGAAACAGATAAAAGTTTCCAAACTATCATCAGTGTTCTTAGAAAATAAAGTAATGGATGCTATGTGAAAAAGAACATTTAAAGACTAGAAAATAGCCTTTGAAAGTTAAATATGTGCAAGTCTGAAAAAAAACAGACAATAGAAAGGAGAAAGAGAATGTTGATGAAATTTCTAACAAAGTGGAAAACAGAAAGGGATTGAACATGGAAATGAGTGAAAACACAATTAGAGCCTCAATCTAGGAGGCCAACTGTCCAATTATAGGATTTCAGGAAATAAGAAACAAAGGAAATGGAGACAGATTATAGAAATAAAAAACAGAAGAATATTTTTCAGAATCCAGATTGAAAGGACTGTGATTCATGAAAATGAATTAAAATAGAACTAATCCAAGAGCACAACTGTGAAATTTTAGATAACTGGAAAAAGAGTAAAATAAAATCCCATATACTCATTTTTAGCTTTCACAATTACCAGTTAATCACAAATCTTTTCATCTATCTTTCATCATGTCTTGCTACCCTGGATTATTTTATTTTTAGATTTCAACAATTTTAAAAAGATATAATTTACATACTGTAAAATTCACTTGCTATAAAATGCAATTCAATAAATTTTAATAAATATGTGGAAATGTGAATATTTCAGTTGAAGAACATTTCCTCTACTCTCAAAAAATCTTTCCTGTCCTTTTGCAGTAATTTTACTTTCACCCCAGACCTAAGCAACTACTGATCAGCTGCCTCTGTTGGCCTTTTCCGAATATTTCATAAAGAAGGAAGAGTATAACAAGTACTTTTGTGTGTGTGTGTGTCTTTCACTTAACAGAATGTTTTTGAGGTTAGTTTATATTGTAGCATGTAACAGTACTTTAGCTTTTTGTTGCTAAATAGGGTTTTGTTTTATGGATGCACTACATTCTCCTTATCCATTTACTAGTCTTAGACATTTGGCTATTCTAAATTTTGCTCTTATAAACATGCACAAACACGTTTTTGTGTGGAGATGTTTTCACTTCTCTTGGGTATATTTCTGAAGGAACTGCTGAGTTGTATGCTATATTTATGTTTAACTTTATAAGAATCTGACAATTTTTTTTCAGTGACTATATCTTTTTACATCCTTAAGCAATGCATCAAAGTTCTAGTTTCTAAATTTCCTTGTCAACACTTGGTATTGTCTCTATTTTCAGATGACATAATCTTATATATAAAAAACCTTAAACACTCCAAAAATGTTAGAACTAATGAACAAATTCAGTAAAGTTGCAGGATACAAAATCAGTTATATATTTATATTCTAGCAATTAACAATCAGAACAAGAAATTTAAAAAACAATCCCACTTACAATAATGTTACAGCAAATAAAATATTTAGGAAAAAATTAACCAAGAAGGCAGAAGACCTGTACACTGAAACTACAAGACATATAGTTTTGACATAGTAAGACATAAATAACACATAATAAGCCAGGCGGTGAAAGACAAATGCCATATAATCTCACCTATAAGTGGAACCTAATCGACACAATAAACAACTGAGCAAAATAGAACCAGAGACTTGGAAACAAAGATTAAACTGACAGTGACCAGAAGGGAGGGGTAGGGGGAGAATGGGGAAAAGAAAGGGAGGAGGCAAGCAAAGGAACATGGAGGGCTCACGGGCGTGCACAATGGGGCAGAACTGACTGTGGGAGCAGGGGTGGGGATGGCAAGGGGTGAGCAGGGGGGAAGAGGGTGGGACAACTCTACCTGAACAACAATAAACTAAACAAAAAATCATAATAAAAGACATTGATAAAAGAAATTGAAGAAGTAACATATAAATGGGAAGATATTCTGTGCTCATATATTGGAAAAATTATCTTTGTTAAAATATTCATACTACCCAAAGAGAACTATAGATCACTTAAAGCAAGCAATAACACTGTGCAATCAATATTTTAGAGCTGAAAGAGAATTTAAAGATCACTTGATTCAAGACAACAAATTATCTTAAGACAAAACTGAAGTACAAGTTTTAACAACTTTTTAATCTTAATGTTACTATAAGAACTCACACCTTGTTGATTAATAACCATTAATAATTACACTTCCAAGTCTCTTAAGCTGAGTGTATGGAATTGCAGTAAGATAACACAACATAATTCATAATATTTTCACATGCTCTAAAAATTACTTAGCAAATAGTGTAATACTAATTAACTTGGAAGTAACAATTGATTATTTTTTCATTTCATTTTCATGCATTTCAGCCTCTTTTGAATTTGATACATAGAACCTGAAATATTTGGAATACATGCATTGTTTTTAAAGGAGGAGAAATAAAAAATGAACTGCTGTACTTTGTTAGCTGTTTTTTTACTTTGAATAGCTGCTCCAGTGTAATTAATAAAACTTCTCACTGATTTCAACTCAGGAAATTGGGAAGTGTGGATCTGAGTTTAAAAACTGGTCAAACCAATATGAAAGCTTTAATACAGTTTAATACAAGATCTTCAAGTTACCAACTCAACCTTTTTCTAAGTGTTTTGGAATGAATGTGTAAATTCAGCTTAGATAAATAATACATATTATCATATTTATTTTATTAATTTTTGTACATTAGGAAAGAAATATTTAAGAAATTGTGCTTGTTTCATTTACTATTTATGTATTTATGTATCCATTAGTGGGTATCATAGCTAGATCTTCAATTCTCTTTGGCTTTATCAGCATCCATCAAATTATTTAGTAGAGGTATGTCATACAGAGGGTAGGTAAGCTATCATTTCTGTCTCTATACTTTCACATCTGTACATGAGTCTAACCTATTGGTTTTACAATTGACTTGGAGTCTAAATATATAAGGAAAATTTCACTGGGACCTGAGATGGCATGTTGCTGTCTGCAATTGTTGTTTCTGTTATGTGAAGGAAAATATTTGAGGTGGTGGTAATATTTAAACATAATTACTACTGATTTTTAAAAATGCAGGGAATGAGAATGAAAAGCAACTCATTCATTGCAAAGGTCTAGACAGGCTGGCAAAAAGCAGGAATGCTGAGAGCAGGAGTTTCTAACAGATTAATAACTGGTATGTATCTGACCTGATTTTATTTGCACAAAATAAAAAGAACTAACTTCAATTTAAAAAGGAAAATCATATACATTTAAATCTGCCTTAAGTTTCTATATTTTCCTGAGAAAACTGTTATTGTTTAGAATTATTTATTAAAAGTAATAGTAATAGTATGATCTAACCTATATGTGGAACCTAATCAACAAGACAAACAAGTAAGCAAAATGTAACCAGAGACATTGAAATAAAGAACAAACCGTCAGTAACCAGAGTGGAGGGGGGAAGAGGGAAAATATGGGAAAGAAGAGGAAGAGTTGTGAAGGAACATGTATAAAGGACCCATGGACAAAGCCAAAGGAGGGGTAGGATTGAAAGTGGGAGGCAGGGGTGGGTGGGGTGGGTGGGTTGGGGGAGAGTGGTGGAGGGAAAATGGAGACAACTGTAGTTGAATAATGATTAAAAAAGGATTATGTATTAATAGGTAAGTGTTGAATTTTTCATTCCCACATGACAGTTGAAATGACCAGGACTTTCCAAAAGAATTACAAATATACTCAAATTTTCAATTCCCTCTATTGATTATAATCAGTCATTCTTTCATAGTCCATTTTGATAGTTTTAGTCTGGCATGAACAACTTGAAATATTTCACAATGGTTTTCATAAAATACAATTATGAGGTAGTAGATTGTTTGCTATATAAATCAATATTCCTATTTTATGTGAATACTTACATTTGAAGGTTGTTTTCCCAAAAGAGGTGAATATATTCAAAAGAGACATTGTAATATAAAAGTAGTTCTAATTGTTCTGTGCCTCTTATAGCAGTTGATTCTGTACATAAATCTTTCTCAGAAAATCCATTAGCCTTTTCTATATTGGTTAGGTAGTAATAAAATCCAACAGAACATAAATGCTAACAAAGGTTTTTGATGATTTTGGCTGATATCCTTGAAAAGACTGAAATGTTTAAATTAAAGTGGTTTTACTTCCTAAAGAAATGAAAATATAATTTGATCTATGCTAAATAGGAATCATTTAGTAGATGCTCTATAACATACTTGCTGGTAGTGATAAGAGAAAATGTTTGTAACTCCCATGGATAATTTAAAAAAGAAAAGAAACTTCTTGTATCATACAAATATCACACTTTTTTATTTTGAAGTACACACATGAAACATACAAGGTGATTTATAGAAGTTAAAAAATACATACTTAACTAGTAATTGTATTAGGCAAAAGAGGAAAAAGAGACTAATAATTAAGCATGAAAAATTAAAAGCAACACTTAAATGTTTTTAAGAATATGTCTTTATTTAGAAAATATATGCACCCTGACCCATGTGGCTTAGTTGGTTGGGCATTATTCCATAAAGTGAAAGATCACCAGTTTGATTCCTGGGCAGGGCACATGCCCGGGTTGCGGGTTTGGTCCCCAGTCAGGGTGCATGCAAGAGGCAACCAATTGATGTTTCTCTCTCACATGGATGTTTCTCTCCCTCTGTTTATCTCTCCCTTCCCTTCTAAAAATAAATAAATAAAATATCCTTAAAAAAGAATATGCCTTGAACTTATACGTTCAGAATCTTGTCTTTGTGATCCAGTTCAGAGTAACGCTGGTATTTACTGCATATTTACTAAATCATTATAATAAAAATAAACCAAGAATATTGTGATATAAATATATCACAGACCATGGCCTGATGTACTTGACTAAGGTAATGTTTCATTTTTTTTAACACTTTAAAATTTTATTCTTTGGGTAGTACACATACTTTCTATCTTGCTGCTCCCCAACCATTTACTGTTGCTTACTGCTTCACTCATTTTCTTAACCCCCTGGACTTCAAAAGTTTTTGAATCTGTATTCAAAAGTACCTCATGCTGTGCAGATATGCACTAACAGAGAATATCTAAGTCAGGTCACAAAATCAAGTATGTTATTTAAATCTTGAGTAGCAATCCATATACATGGTAGCAAAATAGAATTTTGGCAAATGAATATGATTCCTTTGTCTAATTTTCTTTGTTTTTAGGTAAGTCATAGTAAACTTTCAAAATGCAGGTATGATGATAATACTTGATCTTATAAGTACTATCCTCTCCTCACTTCTGGTTACCAGGGAAAGTGCTGAGGAAAGTGCAACCTGGTTTTATCACACTGATACATTTTCTTTGCTCATTAAACAGCATAACAAAAATGCAGCAGCTTCCTGTTATGGAAGGAAGGGAGGAGGGAGGGAGGGGGAGGAAATTAAAGTGATTTTCCCATATTAAATCCTTTCACTGAACAGAATTCCATGAACAGGACTCATGTATACATATATGCATATCTACTTCCATACATACATACATAAACCAGCAATATACAGTATTATTGTGGGTTGAATTGTATCCACCCAAAATTCATATGTTGAAGTTCTAATTCCCAATACCTCAGAGTGTAAGTGTATTTGTATACATGGTAAAATGAAGCCATTGAATGAGGGTCCTAATCCAATCTGACTGGTGAACTTTTAAGGAGAAATCTGAGCACACTGAGAGACATCAGGGGTATGTGTGCACAAAGAAAGGTCATGTGAGGACATAGGGAGAAGGCAATTATCTGCAAGTCAAGGTGAGAGACTGCTGGAGAAACCAAGCATGTTGACACCTTGATCTTGGACTTTTAGCCTTCAGAAAAATGAGAAAATAAACTTCTGTTATTTAATCCACCCAGTCTGTGGTAATTTTTAAATGCTAGCTCTAGAAAATTAATACAATTATGATACCACCAATTCTAATTCAATACCACAGAGTTCATATTTACTTTTCTTTCAATAGTTTTAACTCCTTTTCCTGAGAGTGAGAAATCTCAAAGAGGCACCAGGGAGCCAGCTTACCTCTTCCACCCTGGAAGGACACAACCAGAAATCTGCAACTGAGAAAACGGCCCTCACCAGACCATGGTAACACCCTGGTCATGGACTTATAGCCTCTAGACTGTGAGAAATAAATGTCTATTGTTTATAAGCCCATATAAGGTACTTTGTTACAGCAGCTCAAATGGACTATGACAGGGAACGTACCGACAGGTGGGGGCACTGCAGTAACAAATACCTAAAAATGTGGAAGCAGTTTGGACTGGGTAATGGGGAGAGGCTGGAAGAGGCTGGAAGAATTTGGAGGTGAGAACTCAGAAGGAGAAGAGTAAAGCTGGTGAGAAAGCCTCAGTTTCCCCAGAGAATACTTAAGTGGTCATAGCAGGTTGTTGGTAGAAGTATGGATGATAAAGACCACTCTGATGAGGTCTCTGGCATAAATGAAGAAATTTTGAAAACTGGAGGAAAGGCAGTCATTGACATAAAGTGGCAAAGAGCTGGCTGAATTGTATTCATCTTCAAATGTTTTGTGGAAGGTAGAATGTGCAAGCAATGAAATTTGATATTAGGCTATGGGAGGATCTAAATGTTAAAAGAGCATCTTGATTCTTCATGATTGGTTATAGTAAAATGGAAGAGGAGTAAAATGATTTAAAGGCATAGTAATTAAAAAGGAGGCATAACTTAGAAATTTAGAGAATTCTTAGCCCATCTATATTAAAAGGAATAAAAAGGTTTGTTTGGGAAAGAACAAGAAGAGCATGGCCAAATTCGTTAAGGATATTAGTATGAATTGGCCATCTCAGCACAAGTTAGGAGCTGTTCACCAAGAAAATGAAAGAATGACCAGGAAGGCAGTTAGGAGATCCTCAGGGCTGGCCTTCCCATCTTGAGTAGGGCCTACAGGGTGGAAAGACACTGCTGCCCGGCCAGCTCACACTGTGAGCTCCAGTCCACATTTTTGTGCTGTACTCCTCAACCATCCCAGCGGGTCATGGTGCAGCTTTTGCTGCATCCATTAAGCACCAGCACATTGTCTACCTCCACCTCGATTTTGAAAGATGAAGAAGGCTGGAGCCATGGGCTAGCAACCCACACAGAAGGCTGCTGTCGTATTGGGGCCAGGGCAGAGTCTTCACTAGAGCAACGTCTAGCAGAGCTGTGGGGTCACCTTCACCAGTTAGGGCCACCCGCATGCACCAAAGTGCAGTTACAGATGGGGAGCATTGCAGTGTGGACTAGAGCTTTGGGGGTCCAATCCCTACCTTTGTGCATCCAGAATGTGTGGGTCAGGAAGGTGATACATGCTGCCAAGGACTGGGGTTTTAATGTTGTTTGCTACATTAAGTTTTAAACTTACTTTGGGCCTGTAACCCATTTTTCCTTTCCTATTTCTCCATTTTGAAATGAGAATATTTATCTTATGCTTGTTCCACCATTGTGTTTTGGAAGCACATAATACGTTTTGTTTCATGGGTTCACAGCTAAAGTCTCACTCATATTTTATTTAGATGATATACAGATGAGACTTTGGACATAGACTTTGAATTGATGACATGGGAAAAGGACATGAATTCTGTCAAGGGCCACAGGTAGAGTGCTATGATTTGAATGTTTGAGTCCCCCCAAAAATTCAGATATTGAAAACCTATTGTCTACGGTGACACAGCCTTACTTAGCACTGAGTAAGCAGTAGTCAGAGATTCACACTTGTTCTGTGAGAAGGGGTCTTTCATTTCCCAAAGGCACTGTTTTCAGGGAAAGGAAAGTCATCAATCTCACTTCTGCCAATGAGGAAATGTTTCTGCTACTATCCCTGGCATCTCTATGTCAGACAATATGAAGAAGAAGCATGTAACCTTGGCAGTTAGCTTTGTGTATGACCTTCTCCTTTCGAGGTGTGCCAATTTAATTTTCTTAACAACACTCTATGCACTATTTTTCAGTTATTTATTTATATCTATCCTCTCTCCTAAACAATGAACTATTGAAGCCAGGACACATGACGTAATCACTTCTGCATACTTGAAGTTTGTTTCCTGATATGTTTTGGAAGGAAGAAAAGAAGGAAGGAAGGAAGGAAGGAAGTTTGCCAGATGAGGCTTTAGGATTAACTGGTCAGTTTCTCTAGGATAAGATAAATGCTTGTAGAATTTCTTAGTGAGCCTTGACCACAAGATGAATAGAGAGACTAATATTTCATATATCTCTATGGTATGGAATAAAGTTTCTAGGTTAAAAGCATTACAATGTAGTAGAAGACTGTCAAAAATTCTGCAATAATCAACTATGTATGAGTTACGCCTTTGTCAGAACACCCTCATTTATCCTGCTAAGCTTCAATGCCGTAGCTATTACCAATGTTCTCTTTCTTCTAAAACAATAATTTACTTGTCACCCATAGTCATGTAAAAGTTACTAAACTTAAATGAAATTTGAGCTTTAGTTCAGATTATCAAAATTTAATAGTTTATTTCAAGCTAAGAGAGTAGTTTCCTCATTAAAAAAGAGTGGATCAAATTCACTGTCTCTAATTTGTAGCTTAATAATTACATCATTCAAAGTAGATCTCTTTCATTAACAGAAAATCCATTTACATGACTATTTCTTAGAGAATGAAACTTAAAATTATTCTCTTAAATTCCTTAACTTGAGGAGGGGGAAGGGGGTGAGACAGAGGTAGAAACATCAATTTGTTGTTCCATTAATTTATGCACTCACTGGTTGATTCTTATACGTGCCCTAACCTGGGGATCAAACCCACAACTTTGGCATATTGGGACGATGCTCTAACCAACTGAGCTACCAGTCCAGGGCTAGAACTGTTCTTATCTGTAGTACATGTACAACAATAATATTGTAAGGTACTTAATTTTTTTCTTACAACAAAATACTAAAAACATGTGCATGACTTAGAAGTTTACAAAATATGGAATCAATTCTATGCTTGGCAAAAATGTTATTTTTACTCTTTAATAAAAGCCTCTGTAGTTTTAAAAAGAAATGAAATGGTAAATTAACAGCGTATCGGTACTTGAATATTACAGGAAAAACTAGCTGAATTTTTGGTGAGGAGCTATTGTTTCTACTCCTAGTGAAATTCTATTACAATTCTCATGAGACGGTGCAAAAATGCACACAACAATATACATAACTGATAAGCTACTGTATTCTTAAGCAATTTTCTATTTTGACAAAGTGATAGCTACATTAAAGTTTGCAGCAAATTTAAGTGAACTACCTGTCTCAAAAAAGCACTTTAAATTATAGAATTTATTATTTGATTCCAATCTGAACGTTTCAAAGTATTCCAGTATCATTGAAACATCTTTAGAAAAACATATCTGCCTGGCTAGTGTGGCTCAATGACTGAGTGCTGGCCTGAAAACCAAAGGGTCACCAGTTTGACTCCCAGTCAGGACACAAGCCTGGGTTGCAGGCAAGGTCCTCAGTAGGAGGTGCATGAGAGGCAACCACACATTGATGTTTCTCTGCCTCTCTTTTTCCCTCCCTTCCCCTCTCTCTAAAAATAAATAAATAAAATAAAAAAAAAATCCTATGGCCAATAGACACACATATTTTCCTGCCACCAATATGATAAGAATTTGAATTGTAGCAAAACTAGTACATAAATATAAATTAGAAAATAATTTTTAATACCACCATGATTGAAAAAATATATGTCACTAAGATTTGTAAAAATATGGCATTTAAGATGGTTATTTTAAGATAGACACGTAGAATTCAACCCTAAGTGAAAACACATACAGATAAAATCTTGCCTAAAACAGATGACCTCCTGACTTTTCCCATAGAATTTTATTTTCATCATTTTATATTACCTCTTGACATCCAACCTACTTTGACTCAGTAGCACACTTTCTTCATTTGCTTAATATCAATCTAGATAAGGTTTGAATTCTTAATTTCTAGGCCCCAATTATAAAAGCTATCCCTGAAACTTGTTGGCTATTTCTTTGTTTTGATACCCTGGAACACCACATCCACTAAAATGCCTTCTGTAAAGTCAGAGAGTTTGAATATTTTTAACTAGAACTATAACCAACACTAAGGACAGAGTCTAACACATAAGAAGTGTTCACTATATATTAAGTACATACATTTTCTCAATGAACTATCTTCTGATGCAATAAATATTTGGGACTCCTTCCATTTCAATAACATTAGTTTAAGTAGCTTAAGCTAATAAGACATGTATCTTTGGGAAATCCAAAGATGGAACTATTTTTCTAGCTGGATCCAATTGAAATAAGGTTTACAAGCTCTCTCTCACTCTGTGTTGCTCTTTTTCCTTAGATACTTTAACAGGCCCATGCCTGTGGCCTCACAAGATGCACTGCACAATTCTAGAACATATAGTTCATATGGGCTGGGATGGGATAGCTAACCCTAAAGTTGTGTAGTATACAACCTGCAAAATTATAAAAGGTAGTCAAGGAGTCTGGACTCATTATTTCTTCATTAAACCAGGAGAAATGGCTGTTAATATTGATGTGAAACAATATTAGCCAGCACTGAGTGTATGTGCACACAGGTGCACATGCTTCCATGCCTACATGTGTGGCTTATCTCAAGAAACGATTCTGACTATTCCCCAAACACACCCTGAATTGCCAACAGAGGAATGAAATAACTGGAGTTATTTCTCCACTCCTGTGGATCGTAGAATGTGCTTCTAAAATAAAGAGAATTGGAGAAAAGTAACAGGCAACCACAAGCAATTGCTGAATCCAGGGGGAAAAATATAGTCTATTCTAACAAAAGATATCTGCTTCTTATTCCTAAGGATTAAAACAACCAGTAAAAGCCCTCCAGTGTAAATCCTCAGTGGTGGAAATTCTAAGTACATAGACTGAGTAGATAATACAACATATCCCAGGAATCTAGAAACATCACGTTAAATACAAAGTCAATATTGAACACAATTGAATATGCAGAATTGATAAGTAATGTTAATTGCAATATATATGTAGATGTTCACTGAGCACAATTTTCATTATGAAAAAGGTATAGTGATTGTAAGTATTATTATTGTAAACTTTATTTCAAATAATTTTTAACAATAAGATAAATTATGGCTCTGAAGAGAACTGATATGATATTTCTTTCCTTCCCTCAATTTTGTTTAATTCCTTTTCTTCTCTAACACAATAAATATTTGCAATTGAATTTTAATGTAATTCAGTTCTATATTATTTCTATTTCTGATCTCAATTATCAAAGCTTATCTTAAATCCTTTTCTAACACTGCATGCTCTTCCTTATTATATTAACTTATGCTCATTTAACCACGCCATATATGCTGAAGATCTGCAAACATTTACCAAATTAACTACAAATCCTATTGGTTCTGCCCCCAACATGTTGCTAAGATCTTTCTCATACCATCAGTTGTATTCCAAATCCTTATAATTTCTTGCCTTGAATATTGATATGTTTTTAAAATAAGTATTGCTCTGTCTCCTGCCTTCAAGTTCACACTCCTCCTGTCCACTCATGCTGTTGCAAACTAATTTAGAGAGTGAGAAAGAGCAGGTCATATTCCTTGTTCACTAGGTTGGTTCTCTAATGCCTGGAGAATCAATACCTAGTTCTTATATCTGAAATTCAAGGATTTTTGCAGTTTAGTTTCAACCTGCCTATCTAATTTATCCCCCTACCTTTGTCTTATTTGTCCTATAGTCTGGCACACTAGATTACTATTCATTCCCTGAGCCCACCTGCCCTCCAAACGTAGTCCCTTGAATGTGCCTTGATGTAACCCTGTGCTACGATGTGGTCCCATCTGGGTCCATATGAAATACTGTCGAGGTGCAGGCCACACTTGATTTGTTCTCAAAACATCTACCAAGTTTATCAGTTTTCTTTTCAGTCAGCAATAGACCCTACTTTTAGGAGTCTGCTAACGTCAAATAAAGCAGAGCAAGCTCCTCAATATTCTCTTTAAAGCCCATCTCTGGACACATATGAAAAGAGAAATAACAAATCCCTCCAAGTGGCTGGGAGCAGGGGTTGAGAGATCGGGTAGGGTGATTGCAACTAGGCAGATCTTCCTGGTATTCTCACAAGGCCTTCCTTATTGTATCTCATTAAGTTTAAGAAGCCATGGATTCTCTACTCATTTATACTCCACTGAGGAAGACAATGTGCTGAGATAGATAGATAGATGTAGATACAGATATAGATGATATATAGATATAGATATAGATATAACTATAGATGATGATATAGATATAGATAGATATAAATATAGATGATATATAGATACAGAAATAGATTAGATAGATATAGATATAGGCATAATGAGTCTGTATATATTGTACTATTGATTTAATAAATGTCAAAATAAACACTTGCTCTTTGGGTTATGAATGTTAAAAAGGAAGACTCACAGTCCACTTCTCTCCAACTTCACTTTCATGGAGCTAGAGGATTAAGAATCATTTAATGGACACTTCTGGTCACCTATTTTTGCTTCAGCCAACATTATTATAACATTATGTTACATGGCATTTTACACAGCAGTTCTTTCTTCATTTTTTAAAACTAGATAAAATGTAATTTTTTTCTGGGAAGCTATCACTGATTCTTATCTACCAAATGCTTTCTCCTCATTGCCAAGAAGAATAATTCACTCTTTTTATTTTATTTTGAACATACTATTTCAAAACACTAAAAAAAAAGAAAAAACCCTCAATTTAAAAATGTCATTTTTACCAAATATAACTCTTCATTGAATCTATTCTTTTTTAAGTGGAATTTTTAATTTTTTAATTTTAATTTTATTTCTATTAAATAATTTTTGTTATTATTCTATTACAGTTGTCCCAATTTTTCTCCCTTTGCCTTCCTCTGCCCATCCCTTCCCTGCTCCCACAGACATTTCCACACCGTTCGTTGTTCGTGTCCGTGGGTCATTCATACATGTTCTTTGACTAGTCCTTTCCCCTTCTTTCTACCATTATCCCCCTCCCTTGTCCCCTAATTTTCAGTCTTTTCAATGTTTCCGTGCCTGTGGTTCTATTTTGTTCATTATTTTGTTCATTGGATTCCTCTTACAGGTGAGATCATATGGTATTTGTCTTTCACTGACTGGCTTATTTCGCTTAGCATAATATTCTCCAGTTCCATCCATTCTGTTGCAATATGTAGGAGTTCCATCTTTCTTTATTCTGTGTAGTATTCCATTGTGTAAATGCACTACAGTTTTTTCTATCCACTAATTTACTGATGGGCACTTAGGCTGTTTCCAGCACTTGGCTATTATAAATAGCACTGCTGTGATCATAGGGGTGTATAAGTTGTTTTGAATCAGTGATTCAGGATTTTTAAGGTATATCCCCAGCAACAGAATCTTTAGGTCAAAAAGTAGTTCCACTTTTAGTTTTTTTAAGGAAATTCCATTCTGTATTCCACATTGGCTGCAGCAGTCTGCATTCCCACCAACAATTTACTGGGTTCCCTTCTCTCCACATCCTCATCAGCACTTGTTTATTGATTTATTAATGATGACATTCTGACAGGTGTGAGGTGATATCTCATTGTAGTTTTAATTTGCATCTCTCTGATGGCCAGTGATGTTGAAAATATTTTCATATATCTTTGGGCCATTGGTATGTCCTCTTTGGAGAACTGCCTATTCAGGTCCTTTGCCCATTTTTTAATTGGATTGCTTGTCTTCCTGATGTTCAGTTGTATGAGTTCTTTATATATTTTGGAGATCAAACTTTTGTCCAATAGATCATTAGCAAATATGTTCTCCTATACAATTAGTTCCCTCTTTATTTTGATTATGGTTTCTTTAGCTGTGCAGAACTTTTTTAGTTTGATGTAGTCTCATTTATTTTTTTCCTTTATTTCCCTTGCCCTAGGAGATGTATCAGCAAAAATATTGCTATGTAGCATATCTGAAATTTTCCTACCTACACTTTTCTGTAGGACTTTGGTGGTGTCATAACTCACATTTAAATCTTTTATCCATTTTGAGTTTATTCTGTGTATGATATAAGTTGGTTGTCTAGTTTCATTTTTTGCACGTACTAGTCCACTTCTCTCAACACTGTTTATTGAAGAGGCTGTCTTTACTCCATTGTATGTCCATGCCCCCTTTGTCAAATATTAATTGACCATAGAGACTTAGATTTATTTCTGGGTTCTCTATTCTGTTGCATTGATCTAGGTGTCTGTTCTTATGCTAGTACCATAGTGTTTTGATTACAGTTGCCATGTAGTATAGTTTGATATTGGGTATTGTGATTCCCTCCTACTTGTTCTTCTTCTTAAGATTGCTGAGGCTATTACGGGTATTTTTTGGTTCCATTTCATTTTTGGAATATTTGTTCTAGATCTGTGAAGTATGCCATTGGTATTTTAATAAGAATTGCACTGAATCTATAGATTACTTTGGGTGGTATAGACATTTCGATGAATTTAATTCTCCCAATCCATGAACACAGCATATGCTTCCATTTGTTTGTATCTTCCTTCCTTTCTTTCTCCAGTGTTCTATAGTTTTCTGAGTACATTTTTTTTATGCCTTTGGTTAAATTTATTCCTAGGTACTTTATATTTTTTTGTTGCTATAGCAAATGGGATTTTAGCAGCAGTTGGAATTGTGCCTACAAGCTTCACACTAAGGACACAGAGAGGAATTTAGGGAAGGGGAATTTCCAGTAGAGCATTTCAGAAAAAATTAGCCTAAAAGTATTAATACAGGGTGATGTGATCATTTAAAAAACTATCTCCCCCTTTACCCATATTTACTGTTTAGTTAATTGATTTTAAGCTCAAAACAGTCTATGATTCAACATCCTTTAGTATTTAGCACTGAAACTGTTAGAGTTTTATTCAACTATATGCCTTATCCTTGAGAGTGAAAATTGCACTCTAGTCAAATATTTTTTCTTAATTTTTAATTTTTTTGTATTTTTCCATTAGCATGGATTCCTTTTAAACCCTCTTCCACCTCTATCTATCCACAAATTTTTTTTTACTCCTTTTTTTAATACCTATTGTGCTTTTTTTGACAAGGTACTGAGAACACTCAGTGAGAAAAGGATAATCTCTTCAATGAATGTTGTTGGGAAAACTGAATAACCACAAGTAGAAATTAGACCACTATCATACACCACTCATAAGAATTAACTTGAAATGGATTAAAAAATTAAATGAAAGACCTGTTAATATAAGAAAGAAGCTCCTTGAGACTGGTGTTTGCAATATTTTTTTTTTGGATATAACAACAAAAATATAAGCAATAAAAGCAAAAAGTCAACTGGTGGAACTACATCAAACTAAAAAGCTTCTGTGCACGTGCAGGCACACACACACACACACAAACCCATCAAAAACAAAAAAAGCAAATTCCTAAAATTTGCTTTTGGGAAAAAATATTTGGAAACCACATATCTAATAAGGGGTCAATACTCAAAACATATACAAAAAACCTCATACAGTTCTGTTCTAAAAAAAAAAAACTAATTAAAAATTGGTCAGAGAAACAAAATAATTATTTTTCCAAAGAAGACATAAAAATGGTCAACAGATATATGAAAAGATGCTCAAGATCACTAATTATCAGGGAAACGCATATCAAAATCAGACTGAGATATCACCTTGTACTTGCTGGAATAGCTTTCATCAAGAAGGCACGAAATAAGTATTGACAAAGATGCGGAGAAAGAGAACTCACTCACACTGTTGGTGGAGTATAAATTGGTGCAGCCACTGTGGAAAACAATATGGAAGGTTCTCAAAATATTAAAAATAAAACTACCATATGATTGAGTAATCCCACTTATGGAATTATATATATCCAAAGAAGGAAAAACAAGATATTGAAGAAGTATCTGCACTTTCATGTTTATTCAAAATAACCTAGATATGAAAACAACCTGTGTCTGTCAATACATGAATGGATAAAGATTGAGTTTTAAGATCTGTCCAGAAGGTGTCCAGCCATGAAATATGAAAAATGGAGACACTTATTGAAGAAGATACAAGATACAAGAAACATTGTACATAGGACAATGACGTCTCAGTCCCCTTCAAAGTAGGCACCTTGGGGCCTCACACAGCTCTCCTAGCATCTCTTCCATAGTTCAAAACACTCTGCAATGTCTTTTGTTGGAATCACCATCAGCTGCCCCATTATATTTTCCTGAATATCATCGATGGTCTGAAATCTCTTCCCTTTAAAAGGTGATTTTACTTTGGGGAAAGCCAGAAGTTGCCGGGCGTCAAATCTGGACTGTAGTGGGACTGAGTAGCCTGGGTGATTTGATATTTCACCAAAATATTATGTACAAGATGTGCTGCATGAATAGGCACACTGTCATGATGAAGCTGTCAATCACCAGTTGCCCATAGCTGCAGCTCTTTTTGTTGTATCACATCTCTCAACTGTTGAAAGATATTGAGGTATTACTCTTTATTAATTGCTTGGTCTGCAGGATCATACTGATGATGGACATCACCTTCCCAATCTAAAACACAATTAACATGGTCTTGATCTTGCTGCAACTTTGCCTCGCTTTCTTCAGGCATGGAGAACCAGGTGACTTCCATTGGGAGAGTAGGCCTTCGTTCCAGATCATAACCATAGACCCACAATTCATCTCCAGATATGACCTTCTTGAGAGAATCTGGTTCACTAGTAGCAGCTTGAATCAAGTCATTAGTAACTACAGCACGATGTTCCTTTTGCTCTGGTAGCAGAAGCTGCAGAACGAATTTTGCCATGACACCTTTCATGCCAAGATCCTGCATCAAAATCTCGGACACAGTAGTTTTTGGAATCCCCAGATCAGCTTCTCGTTCTTTTACTGTCAGTCGCTGATCTTGTTGATTCCAGCTCATACACCTTTAACATTCTCAGGTGCTCTGCTTATTGCAGACCTCCCATAACATGGATCACTTTCAACAGATTCTTGACCAACTTTGAAGTGTTTGTGCACACTCTCATTACATCATTCTGAAAGCCTTCTGAATCATCTGAATAGTTTCCGTGGAAGAATGGTCAAGCAAAAAGCAAAATTTGTTGCAGAGTGAGTACACATGCTCACTCAATGGTGTCTACTGATCCCACTGACTAGTGCAGTGAAGTCATCATTGTTCATGCAGGCACATTCCAGTCCATTGTCCTTGGCTGCCAGGTTACACCAGTATCATGCAAACCATTCTTGTTATATTAACAATGCCTGGACTTTTTCCAGGCAGATATACATGTACACAATGGAATATTTTTCAGCCATGAGAAAGAAGGGAATCCTGCCATTTTTCACAACATGGACAGACTTTGAGGACATTATGCTAAGTAGGTAATTCATAAAGAGAAAGACAAATATTGTATTATATAACTTATATGTGGAATCTAAAAAAAGAGTACACTTGTAGAAAGAGACTAGAATGGTGGTTACCAGGAGCTATTAGGTGGTAATCATTTTTAATATAAATGCTCATCAAATCAATACATTGTACATCTTAAACGTACATGTTATATGTCAATTATATCTTAACTAAAACAAATACAAAAAATAAAACAAAAACATACTGTGAAATATTTCATTGCAATTGTGTTCATGTCTGCTAGTTCATTTTTGTGCTTTTAGTGACTAGATTACTGCCTGGAACATGCCCCTATATTTGTTGAATGAGTGAATGCATCAAAAGTTATAAAATAGAAAGCTTTCTTGCTATTTCAGACATGATCCAGCAAGGTTTAAGTGCTTTCATGTGATCCTTACATATCTAATATGTAGTCATTAAACATTCAATTTACAAAATTAATTTTATTAATTCATCCATAAATAACTGGACTTTGTTAAAACAAGCATGCTAAATTAAATCCCAAAAGACTGATTTTTCACTCTAACAAGGTATTAGTTTACACTGGTAGAAGTAATTGCCAAGTGGACAAAAACTACACATAACATTGTCATAATTTCACTTTTCCGTATCTCTATGAGGAAAACAAAATTACAATCAGAGACAGTTTGCCAAGAATTGGTATCACAAACAATATGTCATCATACTAGGAGCCTGATAAACTCCATAGTCAAATTGATCAAGTGAATAAAAATAATGGTCTTTTAAGTTGGTCCCAGTGTTTTCCACCACAAAAACTGATGAAGAAATATTAATATCACTAACTATAATTTTCTTACACAAATTGGTAGTCCTTTGTTTTAGTACCTAATTTATGTAGCCAACAGTTCTGTTGGTTACAATGTTTGCAGAAACTCCCAGATATAACAGAAATAACAGAACTTTTTCTAAACAATCAATTTAAAGATTGTCTCTTAGACAGCTGTCAGAAGGTAAGGGGATTTAGGGCTGGGAGAAAAAGGTGAAGGGTTAAGAAAAAAGAAATACTCATAGACACAGACAGTAGTATAGTGAATACCAGAAGGAAAAGGAAGTTGGCGGTGGTAGGCGAGGATAAAGCGGGGATAAATGGTGACTGAAGGAGTCTTGACTTGGGATGGTGAACACACAATGCAGTACACAGATGATGTGTTATAGAATTGTACACCTGAAACCTATATAACTTTCTTAACCAATGTCACCCCAATGAATTCAATAAAAAATGTATAAAAAAGATTGTCTCTTAGAATGAATGTGATAATGCTGCAAATCATGAATATACTTATTTACATGTTGATATTTATAGTTTTCAGTTTTAAAGGGACATATTTACCTTGATATTTTGAGGCTACAATTGGAAAAAGGACACATAAATATTGTAATGCATGGTAATTTCAAATTTTGCTCTACAAAAAAGAAAGTGATTCACACTCTTAAGAATGGGTTGCAATATAATTGTTACGAGGTAAAATAGCTAAGTACATATTTAGTCTAATAGAATATATTTCTGCACTAAGAAATTTATTGGATCATAGAATAATTTCTCTTGGGAATTTCTGTAGGAAAAAATAATAATATATTTGCAAAATTGATTTTCTTTCCACCTAAACAAGCGACTCATTGAATTCTATATTAAGAAAGAAGTAATGCAAGAAAAAGCTGTGATAAATCTAAAATATGATTGCATCAATTATGAGTAAAATGATTTACTAGAAAATAAACTATGATAATAATTCTCGAGCTACTTTAGCTACACATATACAACCAATCAGATAGCCATTTCTAAACCAAGGTAGGGAATTGTATTTGTTTTCTTATGAACGTATTCATTCTGATTTTTAAAACTGCCTCAAGTAAAAGCATTCAGAAATTTTTATCAACAGACTTCCTGAGTTGCTTGAGCTAAATAATTCTGTAGACTTGTTTTGATATTTTAGTATATGAGCCAAATCATCACATTAAGTTTTGATATTCTCACCATAAGCTTAATGCAATATAACAAATGACTTTTTCTTTCATGGATAAAAAGAAGCAATTTTTATTTTAAATAGTTTTATAATATATAGGTGTGGCTATACATTTCAAAAACATACTACTTGTAAAAACTGGTCTGAAAAGAAAATGAGATCACTGCTGAGGTTTTACAGGGGAAGCTGTTTTATGTATGTTCTAGTTACAACTAGCCATCCGCTCCCAGCTAGAAAACTGCTGTTGTTACAGCTAGACCTGATCCATTCAGTTATGTTCCCCATATGGAAAATGGAATATTTTTTGACATCCTCTGCATGAATTCTCTCCATTATTCCCACATGAGAGATTTTTTATTCTTAACTGACACAAAATAAATAGATTTTTAAAAAAGAAAACAAGCGTCTGCCATTTTGTTTTAAATGCAATTTCAGGAGAAAAGATTTTAGGAGAAAAACAGTAGACTGTAAATGAATAAACTGCCATAACCTTAACATCTCTTTTTTTCTTTCCTCAATGTTTTCCTTTTAAAACAACACTGATCTTATCCTACAGTGAAAAAATAATTCGTTCCACAAATGTCGTTCTTGTTTTCCAAATATTTGTTATTCTTAAAAATCAAAAGGACAGAAGATGAAAGACTCACTAATCTTATTGGTGGAAATATGTTATATACATATATCTCTCATATATGTTCCATTAATGTGTTTGGTTCTTTTTATTGTGATGTAAAGGTTTTTTTAACTTTTTTTATTTTTTGCTTTGCGTTCCCAGAGTCACTATATATAAAAATAATGGGCACTAGTCACTAGTTTACTATGACTACATGGGCTTTGTCTTTCATAAAGTTCATATCTTGAACGTCAAAAACTTGATCAGTCAAAAAAGAAATATATCCACTCACAAAATGTTATATCATGTTAAAATATATATATTTATGTATTTAAACATCTGTCTTTGTTCTATGAATAAAATATTTGTCATATTCATAGTATATAAAAATAATTGTAAGGCACCTCTTAGTTTTTGACAGATCACAGTTAATTTAGTTCATTTTTGTATTGGGGGGACATCTGTATTAGTGTCAACAATAAAAATAAAAGGAAAAATGAAAAATAATAAAGTGATTAATATTAAAAAACACTTTTTATCCATATTTTTGTTACTAGAGGTGGAAAACTCTCAATATAAACTTTCAAAAGATGCAAGAAAATGTTCATTGAAAAGCATTAGGATTTCCCAGATTTCTTTTATGTTAGATATCTGTTGCTGAGATTTAAAACAAACAATAGACCTCAAAACCTAAAACTGATTTTTAAAATCATTCACTGTGTAAAGATTTTTTAAATAAGTTAAAGGGAGAAAAAGTTATGTAGGATATTTGGTAATCATATATAAGTTAATAAATTATTTTAATTCATCTTTAAAACAAAAGTGTGCGGTCAGTAAAAGATCTTATGTTTATTTTACACATAAGATAAAGTTATCTCTCAAGTTTACCAGAGTAGATTTTCGATTTAGCATCACAAGGATTACCATTAGTACTTTCATCCTAACGCACCTGCACTTGTTTCATTAGTTAGATAAATTTCAATGTAAGACAAATGTTATGCTCTAGTCTCATGCTCTGCATATTCCTAAAAAGTAATGCTACTGATAGACAATGACATATTACTTAAACACTTGAATTTCCTATTTTACATTGTTTGATTGTTTGGGATAGCAATATAGAATAATGGTAAGATGAAACAAAGAAGTTTTATATCCACATGAAAATAATTTACCTTCATTATAATAACTAAACTATAGGCTCTGAAAATTGCTTAACTCTTAAAGGTATTTTCTAAATACATAGAGGGCCAGTCTCACACAAGGTACTTGAAAATGTTTGAATGAATGAATAAAATTTCTATCTATGATTTTCTAACATTAGTGTGCACTGAGGGTCCCTAACACCGCCCCCGTGTTGGATGATTCACTTGGAGGACTTGCAGGACTCAGCAGGTAGTGATACAGATGACTATCATGTATATAGTAAAAAGATTCTAAGCTAAATCAGCTAAGGGGAAATGTGCACAGGACACCAGGCTCAAGTCTACAAGAAGAGCCCTGTCCCAGTGAGTTGTGTGGATGAGCTTCATTCCTCCACCTATCAGTTGTGGCAAAGACATGAGGTGTTACCTACAAGGGAAGCTCTCTTGAGGCTCACAGTCTGGGGATTCTATCTGCGGTTGGACACACAATTGACCATAATCATTGATATTCTACAGTCTCAGTAAAAAAGCCTATGCTTAGCATAAATCTTATACAGGTTGGGCACACTGAGCTACATCTCACTTAGCAAAATGTTACATCACTGTGAGAACCAGTTCCCCAGCCAAATACCAGCCTGCATCCCAGGGCCAATCTGAAAAGCAACCCTTTCTAAGGGTCGCAGTCTCAGGCCTGCTATGTTATTTTCTGCACTTGGAGGAAAAAGAAAAAGCTGTCAGCGTCTGTAGTCAACATTTTATAATGATTATTGTTATGTTTTTTATTTTTTTTACCAAGGAGAAAGATTGAGAGTCAAATACTATATTTAGACCTCATATAGTAAGTGTGCTATATATCTTCCACTTTTCCCTCCAGATTCAGGCTTCACTTTGTGCCTCAGAGGCATCAAGGGGCTGCATCAGCTTGCTCTGTGCCCCCTGGCTTCCACTTGGATTTGGGAATTGGGAGGCTCTGCAAAAGATTAAATGGCAGAAAGGGAGTGAGTGCATGAGATTTATTAACGCTAACTACATCAACTATAGACAGAACTTCTGCGAGGGCCCTGACTAAGGCAGTGATGAGAAGAAACAATGGCTCCAGGGCAACCTCTCAGAAGGAGTTTCTGGAACCTTCTTTGAGAGGCGAATTGATATCAATAGCTTCCGTTCTGAGAAGCAATGGCATGTTTGTAAACCATGCCGCATAGTAAGATAATTATTACTCAAATTGTCACTGGTGGTACATGAGATGGCATGTAGATGGAGGGTAAACTATTAGGACATAAAGTAGCTATGGCAGTTAGTCACTGTGGTTACAAAAATGACTATAAATATTTTCTCTTTTTCTGATGGCCCTAGAGCGCATAGAGAGGAAGAAGGCGACCTTACGAGCTGTAAATATCCAACACACAGCACAAATGGAAAGTTAGAAAACTGAAAGTAGCTTTAAAGAAGCTATTGCAATAGGACATATATGATGTATGTAACTGAAGATTGCAGCCATATCTTAATTGCAAGAATTGTTAACACCGATTAAATGGTAAACTGTCCCAGGACTTTAAGCTAAGCTAAGGAACTAGCAGAAAAGGAGTGGGGCTTTATGATGCATGTTTCATCAGGGACCTGGGATAGGAGGCATGAATGAGGCTAAAAACTTTGCATTTTCAAATCCCCCTAAGCCTCGCCAGCTAGAAGCAACTTCTATTTACACCTGCTCTTACACAAACACCAGCCTTCTCTGTGACTGCACCTACGTAATTTGCCACATATGGAGATTTACTCACACCATTGCACCATGTCTTAGCTTTCTTTCAACAGACAGGCATGACTAATCATCTTATGCTATCTTATTCCATCCTATTTGCAAGGAATATTCAGTCCTGTTGTCAAACTCAAATTTCAGACTAAATTTTGTTTTTTATAATCACACACACAAGAAAAGCTAATTGTTTGTGGGGGTGTTTTGGCAAAGGGATGGGTATGAAGACAAAGTCTTTGTTGATTATATCACTTGAGCTTGAGTTATTTATGTTTTTCATTTCATAGAACTCATGCAGGTATCATTTTCCTCCTAGGCACTCTGAAATGTCTTCTCTCAGTGAATTGTTTCCTGGAAATGTTGTGTACTGAGCTAGCACTGTGGTATTCTGTTCTCTGTGTCTCTGAGATATGTTTTTGCCCCTGGCTAGCTTCTTGTGTGTTCTTATGAGCTGCATTACATATTTTTTTTTGACAGAAAGATTAAATCCCACAATGGGCCAATCTCTAAAGAATTCTCCCATGGTACAGAAGCGTGAACACCACCTTATCTTCTGTGTAACATCAGCAAACACTCTGTCGGACTGTAACAAACTGATTTGACTTTTTAATCAGTCTTACTGACTCATTTTCCCTTACATCGGGTAAATGTTTCCTTTTACATTTCACAACTCCCTTCAGGTATCAAGGGCACAAATGAGTATCCACCTGAGCCTTTTCTCTTACTCTGACATGAATTGAACTTAGGTAATTCTATGTATTGGGGGACTATCTTCCTTTCAGAATTGTACTTGTAAAAGTTTACCATGTATCAATTTCACCTGGGGGACTTGTTAAAACACACTGCAGAGCCACACTCCCAGAGAGCCGGATACAGTCAATGTGTGCTGGGATCTGCGGATCTGAGCTTCTATCAAGTTCTCTGATGATGCTGATGTTTCCGGTTAGGCATCTGGTTGGGTACTCACCGCTCAAGAATGATGCCTCGCTTCTGCTTGAATAACATGATCAGAACTCATTCTGCCTGGTAAAAGTGAATTTCAAAACTAAAATAAGGCCCTGCCACCTTGACAGAGAAGTGTAGTTCAGATTGTGTTAAATCTTATTTAAATCTGAAAAATGACCCTGGGGGTGTTATCATTCATCTGTGCTTGCATAAGGGGCACCAGTCATAGGGATGAAATGTCCTTGATATGTTGGAATTTTTATTCTCTGTAATCACTCAGAGAGTCCTGTTTCTCAGCAAGAGATTCTCACAGGGCTTAAAGTGTTTTTCTATTCAATAGGAGCTTATAAAAAGTATATTTGAGGTAAGGTATAATGGTGCTTGTGACACAACTGTTGAAAGTTTAGTGATGTAAAACTTAGAGCAAGAAAGAAAAGAGTATTTGCCTTTAGTTGATGTGGCTGTTTCACATGGGAAAAATTATAGCTTCAAATAGTATATGAGACCAGGAGCTATAGATATATTCAGGATACAGCACCATCGGTATTTGGAAATGGCCGGATGAGTGTTTCTATCTCCCACTCTGCCTCTGCCCCTCAAGAAGTTGAAAGAAATGGGATAGTCAAAAAATATATAAATAGAACCAGACATAACAAGCATTAGTTTTAAAACAATCCTTACTTGGACCATTCTTACTGTAAAACTGCATGTTTATTTCTATCTTTTATTCTGTGGAATCTGGAGCAAAGAAGGCATTTTTTGTTTTCACCTCCAAGTGAGAAAAGGTAAGCTATACTGAGGTATTAGTGGAATTTTAGAATCATGGGCTTGAACAGTGGTTTGCAAACTTGGCTGCACTCTAAAATAAACTGGGACAGTTAGAAAAAAATCCCTAGCCAAGGATGTACCTCAGATCAATCAAATCTGAATTTCCATGGATCAGGCCCAGACATCATATTTTAAAAATTAATCTCCCAGATGATTCTATTATAGTCAAGGTTAAGAACAATTGGAACACAACCCTTAGAGTACCTGACTAAAGTTGCAAAAATTAGTCTATGTCATGGTGAGGAAAAAACACATCCATGGTCTCTGTTTCTGCAGGAAATTTATTTTCAACCACTTGGGACATTTACAGTAAAATCAAGAACTTAAAGAGGCAATGATATTTACATAATAATCCATTTGTAAGGAAAAAAGCTGAAGCTCAACCTTCAAAGATTAATTGTGGAACTTCTATTCAAATATCCCTTCTTTTTTTTCTTTTTTAAGTATTGCTCAAATCAGCTTTCAATCCTACAATAAAATGATCTAGTTCTATTGGCTTAGATCTGTTTTTTTGGACGTAATTGGCTTTTCAAGAGAAAATTTGAAAGCAGTTAACCAGCCAATCATTCTCAAGTATCAGGATCGTATAACTCTTTTGGAAGCAATTTCTAGACATTTTTCACTTAATGTATTTTCACAATAAAAAATTACAGTTCAAGAATTGGAAAGATATATGTATTTTTCAGCAAATTATACATTTATGATCAATTTTTTCAAACATTCATAAATGTTACTTTGTTCTGCTGATAATGATGGGAAAGTTACAGACATGTTCGTAAGTACATTTGGAAATAATAGAAGCTGATTATCTAATCTCTAAAATTTTTTCTATTTCTATATTATATAAGAAACATTTATTGAATATTTACTTTTGGCATGGCATCATGCCAAACATTATAGAATATTAAAAAATGCACCAGACACATTGTTGTCTGTTCAGTTAGAGAAAGATATATAGGAAAAAGGTTTCTAACTGCAAAATTCTATAGAACTGAGTGAAATGACTTTCTACCTGGGCTCTGAGCAGAGTCATTCATCAATGATATTACAGTTTGTTACTGATATTACAGATTGTTTTTACTGCCCATTTATTAGGAGCAACACAGATGAAGATGCATATTCAAAAGTAATTATACTTTCAATATTCTATTGTATAAAAGACTAATGTTTATTTACCCCAGGTGAAGTCGACTCCAAAAAATGAAAAGCATCATCCCTTGCTCAAAAAATTTGAGTAAAGAATTGAGAGTTACAACCTAAAATGCCTTTAAAGATAAGACTGATAATTGAGTGATAATGAGACAATAGAGAGTTCTATGAACTATGGCTTAGCAAAATCACATATTGCTTTGTGAGAATATGTCCCCTGTGTCTTCTAATTGTTTAATATGGATGTTTCATAGAAAAAAAATTTAAAAAACTTTGTAGACCAAACAACAATCATTGACGGACTACATCTATAAAATGAGTCACAGTTTGTAATTTTGGGCTTAAGACAAATAAAAAAAATAGCAGGTTACTATAGGCTTCTGAGATGACTGTAGTTTTATAACTAATTTGTCTTTGAAACATCCTAGGTGCAAAAGTCTAAGTGTGATTAATTCATTAATTGACTGATTGATTCAACAAATGAGTTTTCCTTTGATATAGAAATTTTTTAAAAAGCACTACACTTTGGAAGCTTTGCTTACCAGAACATCAGCAGGATGGGAATGCACTAATGGCTTCCCTCAAAAAAAGGGAGACAACAATACTGACCTGCTCCTCTCCTTCCACTCTGTCCTTCTTCTACTTTGGGAATGTAGAAAGACATTTCATAGAAAAGACTATGTCCCCTTTCATAGTAGCCTCAACTACCTATAATAATCATTGAGTACGTTGGTGCAAACTGTCAGTGTCTGGAAAAATCTGCATGAAAACTAAGAATAGAATCAAACTTTTAGCATAGTAAAGTGTTATCTCAAGCAAAGAGCCAATTTTAGCCTTTACTTTGAAACTTTAGCCATAGTCATAAAAATTAGGACAACAAGAATAATTGCCACTCATGATATTTAATATTGCCCTGGAAATACAAGCATATAGAATACTACAATAAAAAGAAATCACAAAAAAAATGCTGTAAATGTAAAAATGTTCTTAAGATTTGATTATATACCTAGAAACCACATAAAAAAACACAAAACTGTTATATTATTAAGAATTTAGTATATCAGCAATAACTAGTTAAAATTTTAACAAAAACTGTATCATTTATAAAATAATAATTGCCACAAGATACTTTACAAGTATCTTTTTGTATTTCGTAAAAAAATAATTTGCCACACTTTACAAGAAACATACAGGATCTATAGGAACAATAATGCTACATGTCAGTGAGAAACCTAAAAGAATCTCAAAAATATATACATTCCATCTTTATTAATAGTAAGTCATAAATTCAATACTGAATCAATATTGAAAGTCATATATTCCTTTCAAATGGATTGTTAACACCTAAATTATACCAGGCAAAATTGCAATGAATTCTTGGGAGGGTGCTTAACAAAATAATTCTGAAATCTGAGGTTAAAAGGAACAAAATACTCTATCAAATTTTGAAAGGTGTTCTAAAAAGTTCTTGCCCCCTCAGATATTAATATTTGATGAATTCATTTTAATGACTAATGTCTTTCAGGCACTGACTGCGTGAACACGATAAATAGAGTCCCTGCCCCCATGGAGCTTAAGTCTAAAGTGGATATAAAAGAATAGGAAATACAAAGTTACAAGGCATTGGGGGTAGCTGATATGACAGGATGAATACAGTGCTGTATGAGAGCACAGAAGAGGAACTACGGTAGGAAAAACAATATTGAATTTGATGCAGAAACAAACCAATCAAACAGAAAGCCCAGAATCAATAAGGATGAACAATTTAACTCAAGATAAATTGGCATTTTACACTCCCACTACCAACATGGAAAAGAATACGAAGTTTCCTTAAAACAAAAAACACGACCATATGATCTAGCAATCCCACCACTGAGTATGGCATATACCTGAAGGAAATGAAACCAGTATCTCTAACGCATCTGCACCCCCATGTTCACTGCAACATTATTCACATTAGTCAAGGTAGGAAAACAACCGTTCATTAGATGAATGGATAAAGAAAACACTATCAGTCTATCTTTTAGAATTTTTTCTCAGTACATTTCCATGAAAGAATAAATCATGAAATAGATGAATGTGCTAAACCATGAGAGCAGAATCATCAATTAAGAGAGAGTATGATTTAAGAGGTGGAAATTGAAAACTGGCACTAGTGATGCTGTTTATGAGTATAATCATAAATAATATGTAATTTATGTTTTCTAAGTGTTTGATGTTCATCTTCAAGCAACATTGAAATAGAGTTTGAGTTTAATATTCAATGGGTCTCTTTAGTGAGATGATAGCCTGTTCAGCATGTGTTACTCTTTATTCAGTTGACCAAACTATTTGTTTGGTTTTTTCAGTAAGATGACTCTATTAGTTCTTAGTTGTCCTTAACTTCATTCAAAAAAAATTTTGATAGATTTGACAGCTGTTATACCAGCATGCATTTAAAAAAAAAAAGTAAATTGTTGTGTAGCCATTTTAATATTGAAGATGGAAGAACATAAGCAACATTTTAGTCATAGTTTGCTTTATTATTTCAAAAAATGAAAAAACACAACTTCATTGCAAAAAAAAATTGTGCAGCATATGTAGAAGGTGCTGTGACTGATTGAATGTGTCAAAAGGGGTTTGCAAAGTTGCATGCTGGAGGTTTCTTGCAGGATGATGCCCCACAATTGTGTAAACCAGTTGAAGTTGACAGTGACCAAATCAAGATGTTAATTGAGAAGAAGCAACATTATACCATACAGGAGATAGGAGATATTTTGACATACTCAAAATATCCAAATCAATAGAGAAGAAACTCTTACCTTTTGGGACAGCATGGATGGAACTGGAGAGTATTATTCTAAATGAAATAAGCCAGGTGGTGTATGACAGATACCATATGATCTCACCAATAAGTGGAACTTAATCAACAAAACAACAAGCGAACAATATGGGAAACACATGGCAATAAAGAGAAAACTGACAGTGATCAGAAGGGAAAGGAGAGGGGGAAAACATGGGAAAGTAGGGGAAGCGGCAAGATAAGGAACATGTATAAAGGACCCATGGAAAAGGACAAGGGGAGAGAGGATTGAATGTGGGAGGTGGGGTGGGCTGTACAAGGGAGAGAAATGCAGGGAAAAGGGGAACAACTGTAATTGAACAGCAATAAAATTATTTTTTAAAAAGTGGTGAAAATGAAAAATGTATCTTTTATGGAAAAAAACATACAGACTTTTATTTATTTTTTTAAAATTTTTTATAAGAGTTTATTTGAGATAAATTGACAACATTGCTGGAAAGCAAGATCTCAAAAGCTCAGGAGAATGACAGTTTTGCAGGTTTTTTTATACATCTGGAACATAAGGAAGATTACGGGAAGGTGGGAGAAAGCAAGGCAGGAAAATTTCTGATTGGATTATGGGGTAGTTAACAAGATTATGTGCTTTCTTGAGGGTAGTTAAAATTTTTGATGAGTCTGAAAAAGTGACATTTCAAAGGTGTGTTAGCCTAGATGTACAAAAACAATGGACAGGGCCTGCTTAAGGCAAAGATAATCTTTCACTAGAGAAGTTACAGGCCTGAGTGAGGTGTGACTACCCACCATGACCTGCCCAGTTAGGAATTTATGATCAAATCACCACGCAAGGGTACTTTTTATTACATTTATTACAGAGCCCCCTTTTCATTCAAACTTTTTTGTCTTGGGTGTTAGTTACAAGGACATTCATCTGTAGTGATATATTAATCAATTTAAAAGAAGCAAATTGGAATGCCTTGTATATGAATCTTGAGTGGACTGGCACATGGATCTACCATCCCTTGAGCATTTTTCTTTGGTCTTTCCATTCTTTATGCTACTCAATATCCACCTAATAAAACTCCATCAAAGTCAGCTTTGCTGTTTTCAACCAAAGAATGTTAATTGATATAAGTGGACTTGTCAAGTTACCATTAGCCTTGAGATGGGTATAGGCAACTTTTTTTTTATGATAGATGATATCATAGCATGTTTGTATACTGATGAGAAGTATCAATGATACAGAACAGAGTAGAGGACAAATGCTGGAGCAAACTCCTTGAGTAAGAGAAAAGGCATATTTTCCATCAAATAAGTGAAAGGACTGGTCTTATATAGACATGTCTTTTTTTTTCTTTTTTTTAAATTAAATTAAATTTAATTTAATTTTATAATTTATTTACTTTTTAAATACATTTGTCTCTGCCTCCCCCCCACTTCTTTCCCTTGCCCCCTCCCACCTTCCCTCCCTCAGCTCTTCCCCTTTGGTTTTGTCCATGAGTCCTTGCTATATGTTCCTTGACTTTCCCCTTCCTTTCCCTTTCCTTGCCCCACCCTTCCCTCTTGTCTCTGTTGATTTCTTTTCCTTTCAGTGTTGCTGGTCATATTTTCCTTGCATCTTTGTATTGTTGGTTAGGTTCCGCTTATAGGTGAGATCATATGGTATTTGTCTTTCGCCCCCTGGCTTATTTCGCTTAGCATGATGCTCTCCAGTTCCATCCATGCTGTCGCAAAGTTTAGTACTTCTTTTTTCCTTTCTGTTGCGTAGTATTCCATTGTGTATATGTACCATCATTTTTTGATCCAGTCATCTACTGAGGGGTATTTAGGTTGCTTCCAGCACTTGGCTGTTGTCAATTGTGCTGCTATGAACATTGGGGTGCATAGGTTCTTTTGTATTGGCGTTTTGGTGTTCTCAGGGTATAGTCCCAGCAGGGGAATCGCTGGATCAAAAGGCAGTTCCATTTTCAGCTTTCTGAGGAAATTCCACACTGCTTTCCACAGTGGCTGCGCCAGTCTGCATTCCCACCAACAGTGGACTAGGGTTCCCTTTTCTCCACAGCCTCGCCAGCACCTGTTGTTTGTGGATCTGTTTATGATGGCCATTCTGACCGGTGTGAGGTGGTACCTCATGGTGGTTTTGATCTGCATTTCTCTGATGGCTAGTGATGCTGAGCAACCTTTCAAATGCCTCTGGGCCCTCTGTATCTCCTCCTTAGAAAAGCATCTGCCCAGGTCCTTTGCCCATTTTTTGATTGGATCATTTGTCTTCTTGGAGTCGAGTCGAGTGAATTCTTTATATATCTTGGAGATCAAACCTCTATCGGATGTATCATTAGCAAATATATTTTCCCATACGGTTGGTTCCCTTTTCATTTTGCTGATGTTTTCTTTCGCCATGCAGAAGCTTCTTATTTTGATGAGGTCCCACGTGTTTATTCTTTCCTTCATGTCCCTTGCTTTAGGAGACATATCAGTGAAAAAATGGCTCCGTGGGATATCTGAGAGTTTCCTGCCAATGTTCTCCTCTAGGACTTTGATGGTGTTGCGACTTATATTTAAGTCTTTTATCCATCTTGAGTTTATTTTTGTGTATGGTGTCAGCTGATGATCCAATTTCAAGTTTTTGCATGTAGCCGTCCAGCTCTCCCAACACCATGTGTTGAAGAGGCTGTTATTGCTCCATTTTATGCTTCTGCCCCCTTTGTCGAATATTAGATGTCCATAGAGACCTGGGCTTATTTCTGGGCTTTCTATTCTGTTCCACTGGTCTATGGGTCTGTTCTTGTGCCAGTACCAGATTGTTTTGAGTATGGTGGCTTTGTAATAGAGTTTGATGTCCGGTATTGTGATCCCTCATACTTTGTGTTTCCTTCTCAAAATTGCTGCGGCTATTCGAGGTCGTTTATGGTTCCATATAAATTTTTGAAATGTCTGTTCTATTTCTGTGAAATACGTCATTGGTATCTTAATAGGGATTGCGTTGAATCTATAAATTGCTTTGGGTAGTATGGACATTTTGAGGATATTAATTCTTCCAATCCATGAGCACGGTATATGCTTCCATTTATTTGTGTCTTCCTTAATTTCTTTTTTCAATGTTGTATAGTTTTCTGCATACAGGTCTTTTGTGTCTTTGGTTAAATTTATCCCTAGGTACTTTATCTTTTTTCGTGCTATATCGAATGGTATATTTTTCCTGATTTCTTTTTCTTCTATTTCATTGCTGGTGTACAAAAACGCCTTTGATTTCTGAATGTTGACTTTGTATCCTGCTGTTTTGCCAAATTCACTTATTAGGTTGAGGAGTTTTTTGGTAGAGTCTACAGGGTTCTCTATGTACACTATCATGTCATCTGCAAACAATGATAGTTTTACTTCCTCCTTTCCTATTTGGATGCCTTTTATCTCTTTCTCTTGTCTGACCGCTGTGGCTAGGACTTCCAATACGATGTTGAAAAGATGCGGTGAGAGCGGACAGCCTTGTCGTGTTCCCGATCTTAGTGGGAAAGCTTTCAGTTTCTGCCTGTTGAGTATGATGTTGGCTGTAGGTTTTTCATATATGGCCTTTCTTAAGTTGAGGAATGCCCCATTGATTCCCATTTTGCTGAGTGTTTTGATCATAAATGGGTGCTGTACTTGTCAAATGCTTTTTCTGCGTCTATCGAGATGATCATGTGGTTTTTGTCTTTTCTTTTATTTATGTGATGTATCACATTTACTGATTTGCGTATATTGAACCATCCCTGCATCCCTGGGATGAATCCCATTTGATCGTGGTGGATAATCTTTTGAATGTATTGCTGGATGTGGTTTGCCAATATTTTGTTGAGGATTTTAGCATCTATGTTCATCAGCGAAATGGGCCTGTAGTTTTCTTTCTTTGTAGGGTCTTTATCTGGTTTTGGGATCAGGGTGATGCTGGCCTCATAGAAGGAGTCTGGGAGTCTTCCCTCCTCTTGGAGTTTTTAGAATAATCTGAGAAGGACAGGGGTTAGCTCTTCCTTAAATGTTTTGTAAAATTCTCCTGGGAAACCGTCTGGCCCTGGGCTTTTGTGTGCTGGGAGTTTCTTGATTACTGCTTCAATTTCCCCAGCTGTTATCGGTCTGTTCAAGCTTTCTGTTTCTTCCTCCTTCAGTGTTGGAAGATTATTCTTTTCTAAAAATTTGTCCATTTCATCAAGATTTTCAAATTTCTTGGCATATAATTGTTCATAGTAGTTTCTGACAATCCTTTGTTTTCTGTGGTATCAGTTGTTATTTCTCCTCTTTCATTTCTGATATTATTAATTTGGGTCCTCTCCCTTTTTTTCTTGATGAGTCTGCTTAAAGCAGAAAGCCTTAACAGACCAATAACAGCTGGAAAAATTGAAGAAGTAATCAAAAAACTCCCAGCACACAAAAGCCGTGGACCAGACGGTTGCACAGGAGAATTTTACAAAACACTTAAGGAAGAGCTACCCCTAGTCCTTCTCAGACTATTCCAAAAAGTCCAAGAAGAAGGAAAACTGCCAAACTCTTTTTATGTGGCCAGCATCATCCTAATCCCAAAACTAGGTACAGACACCACCAAGAAAGAAAACTACAGGCCAGTATCGCTGATGAACACAGACTCTAAAATCCTCAACAAAATATTGGCAAACTGCATTCAACAATACATTAAAAACATCATCCACCACAATCAAATGGGATTCATCCCAGGGATGCAAGGATGGCTCAATATTCACAAATGTAATACATCACATAAACAAAAGAGAAAAATCACATGATCATATCAATATGCAGAAATCAGATGTGAAAAAGAATTTGATAAGGTACAGCATTTGTTTAAGATAAAAACACTCAGCAAAGTGGGACTAAAGAGGGCATACCTCAACATAATACAGGCCATATGTAAAAAACCGACAGCCAATATCATATTCAATGGGCAAAAACTAAAAGCCTTCCCACTAAGACTGAGATCAAGACAAGGTTGTCTGCTTTCACCACTTCTATTCATATAAAATTGGAAGTCTCAGCTACAATGATCAGACAAGAAAAGAAATAAAAGGCATCCAAATTGGAAAGGACAAATTGTAAAACTGTCATTGTTTGCAGATTACATGATAGTGTACATAGAAAGCCCCATAGACTCCACCAAAAAACTCTTCCATCTAAAAAGTGGATTTGGGAAAATAGCAGGATACAAAGTCAATATTCAGAAAACGAAGACATTTTTGTACAACAACAGTGAAATATCAGAATCAGAGATCAGGAAAAAATTCCCATTTGCTATATAGCAATAAGAAAAATAAAGTACCTAAGAATAAACCTTACCAAGGAGATAAAAGACCTGTACTCAGAAAACTACACAATACTGAAGAAAGAAATGAAGGAAAACACAAATAAAAGGAAGCATATACTGTGTTCATGGATTGGAAGAATTAACATCATCAAGATGTCCATACTACACAAAGCAATTTTTAGATTCAACCCAATCCCTATTAAAATACCAATAATATACTTCACAGATATAGAACAACATTTCAAAAATTTATATGGAACCATAAACGACCCTGAATAGCTGTAGCAATTTTGGAAAGAAGAACAAAGTAGGAAGGATCTCAATACCTAACATCAAACTATATTACAAAGTCACTGTCATCAAAACAGTCTGGTACTGGCATAAGAACAAACACATAGATTAATGGAACAAAATAGAGTCCAGAAATAAACCCATGTCTCTATGGTCAATTAATATTCAACAAAGAGAGCAGAAGCATAAAATGGAGTAAAAATAGCCTCTTCAACAAATGGTGTTGGGAGAGCTGGACAGCTACATGCAAAAAGTTTAAAATTGACTACCAACTGACACTATACACAAAAATAAACTCAAGATGGATAGAAGACTTAAATATAAGTCACAACACATAAAAGTCCTAGAAGAAAACATAGGCAGGAAACTTGCAGATATTCCAAGCAGCAATATTATCACTGATATGTCCCCTAGAGCAAGGGACATAAAGGAAAGAATAAACAAATTGGACTTCATCAAAATAAGAAGCTTCTGCATGGCTAAAGAAAGCATCAACAAAATGAAAAGGGAACCAACCATATGGGAAAATATGTTTGCCAATGATACCTCAGACAAGAGTTTGATTTCCAAAATATATAAAAAACTCACATGACTCCACTCCAGGAAGACAAACAATCCAATTTAAAAATGGGCAAAGGACCTGATCAGACACTTCTCCAAGGAGGACATACACAGGGCCCCAGAAACATATGAAAGGATGCTCAGCATCATTAGCCACGAGAGAAATGCATAAGAACAGACACATAAATCAATGGAACAGAATAGAGAGTCCAGAAATAAACCCATGTTTCTATGGTCAATTACAGAAATTAAAACCACAATGAGATATCACTTCACACTGGTCAGAATGGGCATCATTGCCAAATCAATAAACAGCAAGAGCTGGTAAGTTTGTGGAGAAAAGGGAACTCTAGTACACTGTTGGTGCGGATGCAGACTAGCGCAACCGCTGTGGAAAAGAGTTTGGAATTTCCTCAAAAAGCTAAAAATACAATCGTCTTGACTCAGCAATTCCACTGCTGGGACTATACCCTAAGAATCCCGAAACACCAGTTCAAAAGAACTTATGCACCCCAATGTTCATAGAAGCACAATTTACAAGAGCGAAGTACTGGAAGCAACCAAAGTGCCCATCAGTAAATTGTGGATCAAAAAACTGTGGTACACAATGGAATACTACGCAGAAGAAAGAAAGAAAGAGCTCCTACCCTCTGTGGAAGCATGGATGGAACTGGACAGCATTATGCTAAGCAAAATAAACCAGGGGGTGAAAGACAAATACCATATGATCTCACCTATAAGTAGAACCTAATCAACAAAATAGACAAGCAAGAAAAATGCAACCAGCAAGATTGAAAGAAAAAACACACCAACAGTAATGAGAGAGGAGGTTGGAGGGGGTAACCGAGAAAAGAAGGGGAAAGATCAATTCAATGAACATGTATGAAGTACCCATTAACAAAGCCAAGTGGGGAAGGATTGAGGGAAGGAGGTGGGAGTAGGTGGGGCAGGGCAAAGTGGTGGTGGGAAAATGGAGACAAATGTATTTGGACAATAAAAATATTTTAAAAATTAAAAAATTCTTGGTTTAACCCATTGTGATATAAAGAGTGATTATTTGGCTTATTTTATTTAAAATTTAAGGAGATAAACTGTAATTGAAGTAAACTTTATGTAATGGACACAAAAAAAGAAGCTACCAAAATATTATTAGGATTATTTTTTAAGGATTTTATTTTTTTTATTTTTAGAGAGAAGGGAAAGGAGGAAGAAAGAGGGAGAGAAAGATCAATGTTTGGTTGCCTCTCTCATGCCACCTACTGGGGACCTGGCCCGCAACCCAGGCATGTGCTCTGACTGGGAGTCAAAATATCGACCCTTTTGTTTTCAGGCCAATGCTCAATCCACTGAACCACACGAGCCAGAGCAATAAGCTACCAGAAATTATTATTAATTTTATAACCCACAATCTTCTAATTTTTAAAAATTGATTTTTTTTTGACACCTGCTTGGGCCTCTTGGGTTTCCAGGTCCTACATATGTACTATTCTCTCCAAATACATTCTTTCGGACAGACAAATGGTGGGGAGAGGTCAGCTTCAGGGAATGTGCTTCCTCCTTGGTTACCTAAGACAACCACAGGACCAGTCACTGAATGTGACAGATTCTCAAACTGGGTACCTAAGACGAGGTACAAGCAATTATCCACTTCCTTGAATAGCTAATATTAGTTGTATCTCACACACACATGTTCAGAGTGTGAACATGTTGCTAAGTGTTATGTAATAAACACTTTAGAAAGTGAAAGGGAAAAAAGATACCTTGCTGGTCTTTATTTTCTAAAATCGTGTATCTATCATACATTCAATTTAACACCTAATAGAATATTACTTCACTTGTTTTAATCAGACTACTGTACCTCAAAGTTATAAATACCATTAATGCATTGTTAGTACCTGAGATATTATTCAATATGAACATAAAATATATGTATATTCTTGTATAATACAAGAGAATATCAAATGAGGGCTAACACAGGAATGATGTCCTTTCTCGTCCCTCTTGTTTAGCATACTGCTGGAAGTATTCAGCTAACATTTTTTCTTATGTTGATGTATTTTAGATGTGATTAAATGTCAATTGTTGGTATTAAACACTCATAAATTGTCCAATGCAGATGAGCTACAGAGGTAATAGAGAAAATTTTGCCAGATATTGCTTGAAGTATCAACATATTTTGCAGACTTCTCTAAAATTAGGATAAATTATTCTTCACATAATTTCTTAAACTATTAATCATAAGTAACATACTACATTTAATATTTCTTTTTTATTTTTTAAATTTTTATTGTTCAAATACATTTGTCTCCATTTTCCCACCACCACTTTCCCCTGACACTCCCACCCCTCCTCCCTCCCTCAATCCTTCCCCACTCTGGCTTTGTCCATGAGCCCTTCATATATGCTCTTTGACTTGAACCCTCCACTTCCTTTCCACATAACCCCCATCCCTCCTTCCTTCACGGCACTATCGGTTTCTTTTTTCTTTCAATGTTGCTGGTTATATTTTTCTTGCTTGTCCATTTGTTGTTTAGTTTCTACTTATAGGTGAGATTATATGGTATTTGTCTTTCACCCCCTGGCTTATTTTGCTTAGCATAATGCTGTCCAGTTCCATCCATGCTTCCACAGAGGGTAGGAGCTCGCTCTTTCTTTCTGCTGCATATATTCCACTGTGTAAATGTACCACAGTTTTTTAATCCACTAATTTACTGATGGGCACTTTGGTTGCTTCCAGCACTTTGGCTCTTGTAAATTGTGCTTCTATGAACTTTGGGGTGCATAGGTTCTTTTGAATTGTTGTTTCGGGATTCTTAGGTTATAATCCCAGCCGTAGTATTGCTGAGTCAAAAGACAATTGCATTTTTAGCTTTTTGAGGAAATTCCGAACTCTTTTCCACAGTGGCTACACCAAGTGTGCATCCCCACCAACAGTGTACTGGGGTTCCCTTTTCTCCACAACCTTGCCAACGTCTGTTGTTTGTTGGTTATGATGGCCATTCTGACCAAAGTGAGTGGTATCTCATTGTGGTTTTAATTTTCATTTCTCTGATGGCTAGTGATGATGAGCATCCTTTCATGTGTCTCTGTGCTTTTTGTATGTCCTCCTTGGAGAAGTGTCTGTTCAGGTCCTTTGCCTATTTTTTAATTGGATTGCTTGTGTTCCTGAAATGGAATCATGTGAGTTCTATTTTGGAGATCAAACTCCTATCTGAGGTATCATTGGCAAATATATTTTCCCATACAGTTTGTTCCCTTTTCATTTTGTTGAATATCTCCAATTTTAATTTCATCCTCGGTCACTGTTATGGCTAAGATTATTCTTTGCTCATATTCACTCTAGAGCCAAGTTGACCTGTTTTAACAAGATCATTTTATTCATTCTGGCTTTTCTTTAGAGTATTTTCAAAAAAATTAATCAGAAATTGTTTTACATTTGTGGCCATGGCATGTATAAGATATAGACAATATTTATCTAAACATTTTTTAATCATACTTTTGAGTGTGTTTAATATTCTTTCAGTTATAATAAAAAACTGGTTTAACAAAGAGCTATATTTTAGTATTACATATTCAGAAAAAGGGACTTATTGTGCAAACTCATTAACAAACTATTAAAGCTGCATCTCTGTGACACTAAAATTCTCCACTTTATTTAGAAAACTCTTTTAATGTCTTAGTACTGAAAAGTTCATTTTAAGAGTAGTTGGATATCATTTTATAGATATTTTCCTATTTAGTCTCATAGTGATTTATACCTAATTTAGTAAAAATTTATTTCATGTTATAAATGATATATTTAAGTTTTCTTATATGTACCTTTTTTAAAATATCAGTTTACATATCCTCAAAGAAATCTTGTAATAATAAATGTGCAATATTGTGTTGTGTCATTAAATACTGTGCTCACCAAAGTTGCTGTGGGAAATACAAGAATTGGACAGTATGCCATAATTTTAATTTATAAAGTGCTATTGTTCTCATTAGTTCATTGCAAACTACTCTGTTGGCACAAAAGCATTTTTGTGTGAAATAAATTATCAAATAATAAATACTTGGGGATCTTCAAAAACTTCAGCTAGGAATACATTACATTCAAAAGAGTTAACTTGCTTTGATTTAATTTTCTTCTCTAGGCTTATGAGTGTTACAAACTTTTCTCCACTGTGAACATTTTAAAGGATATGCAATTTTGTATCAAAAGAGTAGAACGACTTCTATTTTTAAATTAAAAATATTAAGAACTTGATGTGGCTGAGAAACACAAGCTATATGCAGAAGACAGGAAGAATGGATTGCCCTGGGTACTGGTCTAAATAATGATGTATAAGATTAAAAGATATTTCAGATTCAGGCTCTGTAGCCTCTAAAGGCCCAGCGAGGCACTCATACTTTGTTCAGTCTATAAGGCTTGAATTAAAAACCGTGTGAGGCAGTTGTGGTGGAGGTGGAAGAGAGCAAAGGGGGGATAAGTGGGAATGGAAAGAGACTTTGCTTTCGGCCGTGGGCACACGATGCAGTGTGCAGATGATGTTTTGTTGAGTTGTGCACTTGAAACCTGTATGGTTTTGTTAAACAATGTCATCCCAATAAACTCAATTTTAAAAAATATAGATATGCACACACACTGTAAAATTTTAACTTACACATATTTTGTGAAAAAATACTTATGGTCACTCGTGATAAAAACATAAAAATAGAAAGTGTGTTTGTGTGCGTGAGTTTGTGTGCATGTGTGTGTGAATTAAGATAACAGTGGTTTGATCAAAAACATTATAGCAACAGTGTTGAGACTTGATCAGATCAGTGTGGGAGGAGAGGTTAACAATGACTGAAGAAGTAAGGGCGTTATGGGGGGAATCTACATGTGTGGTGAGAAGTTTCTGAGCTGAAATAGAGAGCTGAAGTATTAAGAAGCAATGGCAGAGAGAAATAACAAAATGGAGACTTTAAAGAATTTTGTGGGGAAAAAATATATGGGGAATTAAAAAAAAGAAAGACTTGCTTCACTTGCCCATAGTAAATTTTAAAATTTAAATGAATGAATGAATGAATAGATGTTTTGAGGAAAAGAGATATTTAAAAAACAAAATTTTATTGTGAACAAAAGTTCTTTTCATTCATTTCTTTTGCTCTGTCAAAACGTTTCTTTCACTTTTTATTTAAACAAATTTTGATTTGCAGAAGTGTACAGATAGCACTAGGCCCCCTGTACCCTTCTGCCAGCTTCACTATGCTAGCATCTTAGTTAGCTAGAGTATATTTATCACATCTAAGAATATTGTTACAACACAGTTAACTAAACTTCTGTCTTTATTTAGGTTTCAGGTGTATTCTCACTAATGGCCTGTATCTATTCCAGGATCCAGGCTAGGATGCCACATTGCATTTAGTCAGTAGGTTTCTTTAGGCAACTCCAACACAGTACTGTTCTATTATCATCTTCCCTTGTCTTTTATGAACTTACCATTTTGAAGAGTATTGGCCAGGTAATTTTTAAAGTATTCCTCAGGTGGTGTCTAAATTTTTTTTATGATCAGACTGAAATTATGGATTTTGGTGAGGAATATGACAGAGCTGCTCAGAGCATCATGGCAGGCAAAACTACACTGTCAACCTTGAGCGCCTGCTTAGGGTGGTATCTGCAAGGCATCTCCGCTTTGAAGTTACCATATTTCCCTTTCCTTCAGTCTTGGTTAGAACTGAGTCCAGCCCAGAATCAAGGGAAGAGGCATTAAGCTCCACTTTCTTGTAGGGGGAGTATCTGCATGTATTACTTAGAATTCTCATGTAAAAGTGACTTATCTCTTCTTCCTCATTTATTGATTTGTCCAATCACTTATTTATGTCAGCATGGACCCATGAGTATTTATTTTATATCTGGGGTTACAATTTAACACTCGTTATTTATTTTATTCCAGATTTGACAATTAAGAGCTATTACTTATGATACTTTTAAAAATTGTAATATGAAATAAAATAAAATTGGAAAATACACATAGAAATACATGGCTTTATGACATAGCATAAAGTAAACATCTTTGTAAACACCACTGAGAATTAAAACTAGGATGTTGCTGGCTACCTGCGAACTCCCTCTGTGACCCCTGGCCCAATCCCAACCCTTCCTTTCTCTGAGATAACGACTATCCTAACTCTTGTGGTAGTTCCTTTCCTGCATTTCTTTATATTTCTATCATCAAATTATGCATTTTTAGACAATACAATTGTTTTATTTTCATGTTTTTTATAACTTGATATGTATTTTCAATCTCTTTTTGTAGACCTCCGTGAATTTTTCTTTTCATTTAATTTGACATATTAAGGAACACAGGACCTTTACCCTATATAGTTTCTGAAAACCTGCCCTTTGCTGATGACACACTGCTGGTGTAGCACTGCATGTGCATCAGTCTCTGCGTATCCAGTCAGTTGGAAACTGGAGTCAGAGGTTTTGTTCAACTCCCATTAACTGACTTTGGCAATGCTCTAAACTGTTAGGTTTTTCCATCATCAGACACGTAATATCTGATCCATTTTTCTTTTTGTAATGTTAGGAGTTTTTAATGTTCATTGCCCAGATCCATTCATTTATAGGAATTTATATTAAGATCTTAATGGATGAGAAAGGAGAAATAATTCATTTATAACTATTACTACAAGTACAGGAAAAATGTTATAGAAGTTCAAAAGAAGTACCTTGTACTTGTCAACTCACAACCAGAGTGCTTATACCTTAGTTCTATGAATCACATTAAAGTATAAAGAGAAGCATATATAGATAAAAGAAATTACAAATATTATATGTCAAAACAAAATCAAATGAGACAAAATGAAAAGAACTGGGAATATTTAATTCATAAATGGGGCTATGGTAAGTACGTTTAAACATTTGAAGATATGTCATTTGGACGTGGCGAAAGACTTGTTCTGGAACTAATACATGAACATTATTGTAAATAATACTGTATGTGTTCATTCAGGCTGGTATTACAAAATACCAAATACTGAGTAGCTTATAAAAATCAGAAATTTATTTCTCACAGTTAGAAGTCTTAGATCAGGGTGCCAGCCTGCTCAGGTGAGTTGCCGAACTTTTCAGTGCATCCTTACATGGCGGAAGGGAAGAGGACTTTGTGAGTATTCCCAAAAACATCAGTGCATTTTTCTAATGGTGCTCCATAAATACCAGGAAACAAATGAGTGGCAAGCTGTGTAACATTCCACAAAGATGTCCTCATCGTGGTACCTGGGAACTATGAAGTGTTACCATACGTTGCAAAAGGAACTTTACGGATGTAATTAGGTTAAACATCTTGAAAAAAGGAAATTATTTGGGATTATCAGGGCAGGCTCAGTAAAATGGCAAAAGAGAGAAGGCAGTATGAAAACAGAATAGAATTGTTGTGTCACAAACCAAGAACTACAGGCAGCTTGTAGAAACTAGGAAAATCAAGGAAAGGATTTCTCCCCAGGAGAAACATAACCCTGCAACTCACTTCAGACGTCTGGCTTCCAGAACTATCAAATAATAAATATATGTTTTAAGCCACTAAATTTGTGGTAATTGGTTACAATAACAGTAGGGAACAAATACAGAATGAAATAATAAGTGGTTTTAAATCTACCAACTCGAGTACTGTTTCAAAAATAAAACTTTTTAGAAAAGTGATATTCATTTCGTGGGTTCACATGACCTCCAGAGTATACACTTTATTTGTGTATATACTTTTGCTTATGTAACATTTAACTGGAAACCAAGATTTCAAGGTATCAAAGAGTATTTCCCTGTTCCCCCAAATGGTATTTTCTTTCCTTCTTTTAGAGAACCATTTTATTGGAATATTCTCATTTTGTGGTAAGAAATATAATGAGTAGTGCTAAAACTGTAGGGTTTATCATTCTGATATGTTAATTGAAAAATAATTACAACCAAACTGAAACTAAAATCACCAAGGCTTTATTTTAAAAATAACTACATTAACAGATTATTATAATTCTGGCAACCTTTTCACTAATTACTTTTTCAGAACATACAAACTGAAAGTGGTGTGTGATGTTCTCTAAGCTCATCAAATTGCTCCTGGGGTAATGGTTTCTCATTTGTAGTCTGAGTGTTTCATTCAGTGTACCATTTGTCAAATCTGACACAAGGGTATGAGATCTAACAGCTTTCCACAAGAAGCTGAAAGGCAAGGAGGAACTTCATTCACCAGCGGTCTATTAGGGAGCTGAGGTCTATAACATTATTTTAATTTGCTCATATTCACACTTGAATTACAATGAAAAAATTGATTAAGATTTTATTTTCTAATTTACTGTTAGCATTTTTGCCATACATAATTGTAGGATACGTGGAGGCGGTCTGGCTCCCTCACCCAGATGCGTGGGTAACTGGAGGGAGCAGCTCCTCACAACCTAGAAAGAGTCTGATAAAGCAGTGCTCCCACAGGCTTTTGCCCGGGTCTCGCGGCCTTGAGCCCTGGTGTGATAAACTGCCCTATAGCCTTGAGTAGGTTCGCATGTGCAGCTCATGATAGCTACTTCACCTTTCTGGCCTGATTGCCTGCTTTGTTTGGGGCTAGTATTTAAGGGGTAGGAGCTTTGGACAGGGTGGGGAGTTGGGGCGCTGACTTGGACACGGGCTTGTGGCCTGTGTGACTCCCTCCACACAGGCTTGTGGCTTGTGTGTGGCACAGATACAGGCTTTGTGCCCTGTGTGATTTCCCCGGACCAGGCTTGTGCCTGTGTGACTCTCTTGAATAAAGGCATGCCAAGCATCCCCACCGCTCCACACATCTTCTTCCATCTAGCCAATCCCCAAGCGGACCTGTCCAGCCTAGAGAGGCTGCAACACAATAATTTAACCAGTTCCTTATTCCATGGACAATATTTACAAGAGGTTTTATAGGAATATATGGAATCAATTTCAAAGTATGTAAAAAGTAAAAGACAAGAATTTACCCGTGATAAGCAATATATATGTATAAGCCTGGCTATGCTTTAACATATCAATCAGTTCAAAACTTCCATCATATATTAAGCAAAAAGGGAAAAATGAAGAAATTATCTGGATAATTCACAACTTGTCAAAGTTTCCTTCAACTTAGATAATTATACAAAATTTCCTTGATGATTTATAAGTCAGAACATATTCTCAATCTTTAAAAGATTTCTATGACCTGAATTATACTTTGTTATCATAGATCATGTTCACATGTGAAATATTATACCAAACATTACAGTGCAGTAATGCTAAAGACTGGACCCATACAGCGTACCATGTAATTGCATCTAGATAATAAGCGAGGCAAATTTTAGACAAGTAAAAAATAGTATTTACTTTTGTCAATGTAAGAAACATCCAAACCTATAGAGAATTTTTATGAGTTTACTTGAGCCAAATTGATGACACTTGTGAGGACAGAAGAAGTCTGCAACATGAAAGAGGGCCTTCACCCTCATCTCAGATTTCCTGTATTTCTTTGAGAAATACATTTATTTTTTTAAAAGCTACTCTGTTGTGTTTTATGAGAGCAGTCCACATAGGCTAAGACAGAAAATTAATGCTGAGAACTGAGGGGTGTTGATATAACAAATACCTGCTCCAGTGTGCTTGGAAGGTGGAATTCCTGCCTCAGGGTGTTTTAAGGTTTTGGACCTGATTTGGATCTTGTTACCTCTATCCTATCTCCATCCCTTGGAAATGAGAGTGTTTATCCCATGCCTATCCCACCATTGTGTTTTGGAAGCCCATAGCATATTTGATTTCACAGATTCCCATCCAGAGAGCAACTCATCTCATGGAAAATTATCTACCCATATTTAATCTAGGTAATATTTACATGACACTTTGGACTATGACTTTTAAGTTGATGGTGGAACAAGGTAAGAAGTTGGGGTTTGTTAGGATGAAATAAATGTATTCTGCATATAAGATGGATATGAATTTGGTAGGGGCAGGGGCAGAATGCTTTGGTCTGAAGGTTTATGTATGCTCAAACTTCATATGTTAAAATCCTGATGCCCAATGTGATAATATTATGAGGCAGAGCTTTCGGGAGGTGCGTAGGTCCAGAGGATAGAGTCCTCATGAATAGGATCAGCGCCCTTCTAAAAGAGACCCCACAGACCTCCCTTACCTTCTCTGCCATGTTGCAATACAACAACTCAGAAGTCTACAACTCAGAAGGAGGCCTTCATCCAACCAAATGCCAGCACTCTGATCTCAGACTTCCAAACTCCAGAACTACAAGAAATAAATTTCTATTGTTTATAAGCTATCCAATCTTGTATTTTGTTAAAGCAGCCTGAATGGACTATGATAGTGTGTATGTATGTGTCTTTGTATGCACACATGCACTTGTGCACACATTACAATTCCCTCAGCTATTTAGTTTAGCTTGTGATCTATTGCAATGCATTTCCATTGCAACCATATCCAGTTTGTTCCTTGACATAATTGTCTTGCTTCATTTCTCTGATTCCTTACTTAGATATCTTCTCTCTCTCTCAACTTAATGGAGTAGTTTAAGGTCATCTGGGATACTTCTTGTGAGGAATATAAGGCCTCTAAAGTAATCTTTGCTTTATTGCAGTTTCTTTATTCAGTTGAAAAGCCTTGGTATAACATCATGGCTCAAACCTTTTTTTATGTTATATTTTTAGTAATTAGCTACTTAGGTTCCAACAGCATTTGGTTTTTCCAAGCCTGCAAAACCCATGTTCTCTCATCTCTTACTAATATATTTGTTATCTGAAAACCAAACACTTTTTACCTAAGTGTATCCCTTTCATGAAGTATACTGTTGAAAGGGGAAAGTAAAAGCCCCATTCAACACCCTTTGACTATTTCCAACAACTCTGCCTAGAGCTCCATGATCAGCAGGCTAGGTTCAGCCCACTGCATGTTTGCATTGCCTAATGTGGCTCTCTCTCTTTAAAACTTATAAATATGTATTACTCAAGGTAGTACTATAAAAGACAACTCCAAAATCTCAGTGACTTAACAGAAGCTTATTCCTTGATCCTGTAAAGTCTGTCGGTAAAAGGGGATGTGAGCAGTGCTCCACTCAACCTTGGCTCTTATCTGATCATAAAGCTGCCCTATCTATGTCCTTGGAGTTTTCTATGGTCAGCAAAATAGGGGTGGGAGAAAAGAGAAGGGGGGATCATGAAGGAAATTATCATGGGCCAACCTGAAAATACATTACCTACTCCCACATTCCAATGGTCATGGACCATCTAACTGAAAAGTAACTAGGAATTTGGTCTAGATGGAAACCAAAGGAAATAGCAACTGGATTGTTGAACAACTAGCCATTCTTTACCACCACGGTGTGTGGGTCACATGCATTTCTTTTTCTTCTTTTTCTTCTCCTTCTTCTTCTTCTCCCTTCCTCCTCTTCCTCCTCCTCCTTCTTCTTTCATCTTCTTCTTATTCCTTCTTCTTCTTTTCTTCTTCTTCTCTTCTAATCCTCATGAGAAGATATTTTCACTGATCTTTAGGAAGAGAGAGAGACTGACACAGACAGAGGCACAGAGAAACATTGATGTGAGAGAGAAATATCAATCAGTTGTCTCCCATAAGCACCACAACTGGGGATTGAACTCACAACTTAGGTATGTGCCCTGACCAGGAATTGAACCAGCAACCTTTTGGTATATGGGACAATGCTTAAACCCACTGGGCTACCAGGCCAAAGTGACATGCATTTGCTGCTTAAGTTATTTGAATCCAGTCTGACAAGATGGCATAACTTCATAAGTTTTGATGATATGGTACTCAGTCTAATCATAATTTTTCTGAGTCTGTAGAATCAAAATATAGTCATTATCAAAGTAAAGGGAAACAGCTAAATGATAAAAATTTCAATCCTAAATTCTAACCAGCCAATAGATTAGAAAAAAATCATCACATTCTTACCTTGTTACAAATTTCACTCTGAAATAGTTACTTTAGTAATTGAATACATATCAATTTATAATAGCAAAGAACTATGAATGTATCTAATTCTGTACTGTTGGCTTCATTCAAGCACTTCTTTAAGAAACATCTAGTACTGTTAGCTAATTTTGTCAAGCAAGGAAATCTCAGCATTGATGACACTAACATTTCCCAGTCTCAAATAGAATGTGTACAATCCAATAAGTCAACTTATTTGCAATGTTGCAATGTGGTTATCCAGTTCCAATTCACCCTGAAAGCTCTTTAACATTCATTTGTATTAAAAGTCAGACAATTTATAGGGTCTCAGAGACTTTCTTTCATGGCTCACATGTACACTGGTAAAATTAAGTCTTAACATTTCCTAAGCCCCAATGCTTAAGTTCTACAATGTGGAATTCAGAAAACTGATTTTATAGTCTCATTCATGTACAAGTACTTGAAAAAATAATCCTGTTTTGAAATTTTTAAAAAATTGTTCATCTTTGCTGGCATTGATGCTCACTTTTGGACACAGTTTGGATGATATTCAGTATGAAGGAAAAAATAGGCAAGATCTCATATTTTCACAACAAAAAAATGTCAAATCTCCAATGTGTCTGTCATAAAAATTTAGATTTTTTAATATTCAGTAGTAAAAATTGTCTCCTTCTTTTACTTAAGAAGGAAGTGGTACTGATCTATTTTCCCACCAAATATAATTGTAAAAGTAGAGAAACAAACAAAAACGTTTTCAGATATTGGACAACAGGCAATGCAGAACTGCAATCCATGAAAAGAAGGAAATGCATAAGAGGAACCCTACAAATGCCAACTTTCTCCTGAAAAGAAATTTCTTATTCTGACAAGAAGGTAGAATGTAAAGAGCCTGGAAGTCTTCATGCATTGGGGAGAGAGAGCAGAGTTTAGGGAGGCTAAGGCAGCTGGAATTTGCAGGGCAGAGTATCAGAGACATGGACCTATAATGAGAAAAAAGTTAGAAATTCGCATCAGATCCCTTTTGAGTTTTCCACAAAACGCTGATATGTATATAAACAAGATAAAACTTCATGAGGCCAAGAAAATAACCACTACCAGGGTGCTATAAACTAAACAGTTTTCTGAGCTTACACAGACCTAAGAGCTGTTCTGATTTTTACCAGCCAAAGGAGAGGTGGCAGGGCCTGGTGGGGCTGGAGCTAAGGAAGTAGTTGGGGCCTAGGAGGTTGGTGAGGTTTTTGGTGTCTGTGGGACCAGAGCTGAGGGGGTAGGGTTGGGAGATTGCCATTATACGAGGAAAGTAAGAAGACAAATACATGCACAGATAACGGGAGCATGCTTTTTCACAGTTGAAAGGGTTATAAATACAGAGTAAGACTAAAATGAGCCCTGTAGTGTTGGATTGGAATAGAAATTATTGATCTGAACCCATGACTTTTAATACTACATAGATATAGAAATAGATACAGATATGTACATATACACATGAGTAAACATAATACATTTCTTAGCTGAGAGGGCTAAGACATAATGAGCACCCCTAGTGCCCAGGTCTTGGTTTCTAAATCCCATTCTCCACTCATAGGAATCAGAGCTCCTTAGAGAACTGACTGAAGCAGGCAAAGTACAACATGAGGCTGGGATATCTTTTTGTTCTAGAAAACAAGGGAGTCTCAAAAACTTAAGGGGACCTGTCAAAAGTCACAGGAATCAGCTTGAAGGTGCTCCCACCAGCCAAATATGGGACAATTTGTGCATCAAAATAAATATTGATGTAATGAATTATGACCAACTGAGTGAAATGAAAATCCTGAGTCTTGCTGATAGTAAATAAATAAAGAAGAGTAAAAAGCACTTTTTTTCAATAGAAAACCAACTAATAAATGTAGAGGCCATGATAAAATTAGTAAAATCAATATTTGGCAGATATTATAGTTATGTTTTATTCAGGCAAGAATCATTCAAGGATGATAAGCTGAGAGTTTGCAGAGGAATAAAATTTCACATTATTCCAAGGTAGCACCCCAAAAGACACTTACTAATTACAAAGGAAAAATAATTATACAGTGGTGAAATCCAGCAAACACAGCCTTAACCAACTGATCAGAGTTAACATAACCAATGATAGGACACATTGATATCACATCCCTCCTACCATGATATATTGAGAAGAATGCAATGTCACTTTTGTGATATTTCTGCTGAAAATGCATAACTTGAATCTAATCAGGAAGATTAAACAAACTCAAATTAAGGAACATTGTACAAAATGACCATCCAGCACACTTCAAAAATATCAGTCACAAAAGACAATAAAAAACTGAGGTAGAGTTCCTGAATTATAAAACTAAAGAGATATGTATAAAAGTGTGACAACTAAATGAAATCAGCTATCCTGGACTGGATAGTAAATTGACCACAAAGGGTATTTTTTCTGCTATAAAGACAATTAATTATTGGGACAATTAGTGAATTGAAATGAGGTTCTAGGATTAGCTAGTAATATTAAATCAATATAAATTTCTTGATTTGATGGTTGGTCTGTGACTAAATAAGAGTGTTTTTTGTCTTTCAGAAACTACAGAACTTTAGGAAGTATTTAGGAGTTTTTAACTTTCATTCGATTCATATAAGAAAGAGGAGGGGAGAGGGAGAGGAGGAGTTTAAATTTCAAAATAAAAAGTTTAAAATGACAAAAGGAATCACTATCATGTTTTACTTTCATTCTTTGAGGGCAGAGACCGTAAACCTACTTTTGCTAGTCTTATCCATGTCCAGGCACATAAGAGAAAACCAATAAATATTTGTTTTTATAAATACTTGGTAATTTGACTTGTCTTATCTTCTCCCTAAATTGTAAGCTACTACAGGGCTTGAACCATGTCTTGTTTCTCTGGGGAAAAAAAAAAGAGAGAGAGAGAGATACACACCGAATGCTTGGGATAATCAGTCAAAACCCAAGACCATGCTTCAGAAGAAAGCATGAATTAGCCCTAAAGTAAAAGCTATTTTGACCCATCCAAACAAGATGATCTACAAGTAACTACATGCAAAACAAACTTCAAAACTCTGAAAAAAGCAGAAATCGTTACCCCTAGCCAGCTAATACAAACAGCTGTGATATCTGTGACAACCGGGAACCTTGTTACTGCTCCATCTAAGTTTAGGGGATATTTTTATCTATTCATTTGCTAGAAGTGTTTCATATATCTATATTTTGTTTCATTTTTAATTGGTGATTGATTCTTATAAAATTTAGTATTTTATGTGTTATATTAAATCAGCTTTAATGTACAAGGTATATTCTATATTCAAATATAAAATAAAATAAAATTTCCAGATACATATCAGAAAAAATTTAGCGTGAAAAAAATGTTTTTACAAAATCCTTTCCCTATCAATAGAGTGACACTAGACTTTGGGGTAGGAATGAGTTTCTTTTGCAAAATCACAAACTTAAGTCTGATTAGAAAATATTAACATTGCTTCCCTCTGAGAAAACATATAAAGTTTTTTGTCATGTGAAACAATTCTTGTAAAAAAAACAGTATATTATCCCTACTATTTTTTAAATTGATGTGCATTCTGAATATTTTAAAATCAACTTCAGTTGATTAATAAATATAAATTTTAATGGGATGATTTTCTGCTATTAAAAATGAGTACTATGGGTGGCTGAACATATTTAATTCAGATTGTCTATTGAGTCTTGCTACTAATTTATCATCTGAGTAAATGTGTATAAATTAGCTAATAATCCATACAAATGTTATTATCAAAAATAAAGTACTAGATATCAGTGAACTTATTCAAAGGATTAGTTTCTTAATGTTAGCCTCTCCAGTACTATTAAAAGAGTTTTTTAGAAAATGAACTATAATTTGCATAAACAGTCTTATATCAAGGTAATTATTTATAAATGTCATTTTGACATTTGGATTATGTCCATGCATTAATGTTACTAAGTTGCTTCAATTTTAAAAAATACAACTTTAGGAATTATTGTTCCCAAATAATTATTGCTCCTGATAAATGTATAAACAACATTAATAAATATACATTAATCCTAGCATATTAATCCTATATTCAGGTTCAATCTTCAACTCATGATTAGTTAAAAATCTTATAAAGGAAAGGAGTAGACTTATTTGTAACTTTACAACAAGAATTGAATTACAAGTAAAGTTTTCATTTCTCAGAAGACCACAGAGTACTGGAACATTGATCTAATTTGCACATAACAGATACAGTACATCTACATATAGCCTCTCTTAGATACTAGGAAGAATGCCAGAGTTAACTCTTGCTCTGAAATTGAGTTTCACATCAATTCAAGTATCACTTATCACTTCCCAGATGGAGTCAGGGAATTTTAAGCAGCATGAAATAGTAATTGTTTGAATTGGTATATAATTTTTCTGAAGGGATCATTTTTAAGAGCTTTATTAACAATTTTCTTAGTAACATTTTAAAGTATTATAGATCAAAATCTATTTCAAAAAGTAACACCCTACCACAAATTTTTAGCTTAAAAGGTTTTAAAGCCTTAATAATGTTGCAGAATTTAATTTCCACTATCTATTACTGATAACAAGACTACATTTTTTGGTTGTCCAAACCCTTTTCAGTTCTAGAGGACTGTGAAAAGAAAATCACCAAAAAAAAAAAAAAAGGAAAATCTTGGTAAAGACTAGTCTTTTTTTGTGTTGTTATTATTAATTGGCATGAGTATGATAATAGATATTAATTCTTGGTTACTAACTTACAAAAGTATAAACTTTAATCTTATAACAACTCCCTTTTAAAACACCTTATTAGTTCATATTTATCACACAGATCTGATATCCAAGATCTGAGATCTGATATACGAAGGTGGAAATATAAATTGGAATAATGAGAATAAAGTCAGAAAGATAATCTAAACAAAAGCTTTAGAAGGCCAAATCTGAAGTACAGATAGTAAAATTGTAGAGGACAAGAGAGACAGGTGAGGCATATAAAGTTTGATTTAGTAGAGAATCTGAAATACAAAGAGAATAGCTGATTAATTATGGAACTGATTCATTTAGGAACTAGATGATATTATATAGTTTATCTAACCTCTTCTATTTTCACAAACGAGAAACAACTTAGCTACAGAAACTTGTACAATGTAATTCAGCTACTTAGTATCGGAACTGAAGTACCAATGAAGTCAAACGTATGCGGAGACTTCCAGATCTGCCCCCCTTTGAAATCTCCATCTTAACTTTAGTTATTTACTTGAAAATGGCTTCACTTAAAAATATATTTTAGTTTAGTCCATAACCTTTTTAGACAACACAGAACATTACAGAATGAATGCTAGTTAATAAGGATTTTTGGATCCTAATCAGCCATTAACTTGTTAAGTGACCTTAACCAAACATAGTAGGAGTTCATCTTTTTTCATTTGAAAAATAAATTTGATGGACTTAAAAGACTGTAAATTACATGAAAGACAAATTTAATGCACATATATAATAAAATTGTTACAAATTGATGCATTTGTTACATATAAATGTCCATTCTGCACTTTCTTCAGGAGAATATTATTTCCCAAAAGGCAGCTTATTTTTCTAAGCCATATCTCCCCAAGTGTTAGTATCAGTAAATAATATCTCTGAAAAAATAGATTTTAATTATATTTTGATAAATATAATCCACAATAGGAAAATCAGTACTTGTGTCATAATCCTTACATACAAGAAAATATTGTCCAAGTACCATTTTTAAAGGAAATAGATTGTTTTACAAAAACAAGTAAATTGTTTTCTGAAGACTAAACAACAGCAAAATAATCATTCATCTGATAAATAGTAAAATGGCATGGGCAGTACAAAAATAAACTAAATTTTTATCTATTTGTAATTGTTCAAGGTAGAATCAAAGAGATAACGTCAATGATATTATTTTGAACACACCAAACTGGCAGATGCATTTTCCTAATATTTAGAGTTCATGATTTTACTATTTCTTGAAGAATTAACATGCAACTCTTTTATGAGTCCTATCAAAACAAAGACTACAACTGCTTAAACCAAGAAGGAAGAAAACCTAAAACATAGAAATTATTTCCTTTTTCCTGTAGAGTTTGACTTAGTCACATGATATACATTTTCTGAAGAAGTATATTTCTATGAAACAGGTAAAAACCACCAGTTGGAATGGTATAATTGCTTTTCTAAAGTGTTAATGATAAAATCTAAGCTATGATATCCTTTACATAGAGAAGAAAAAATGTCATTTCCCACAGAGAGTGTTAACCCTAATATTTCAATAATTTCCACGGAAAAAAAACAAACAAAAAAGGTGAAAAGTATGAGACAACACACCATCATGTTGATAACAATGGTATACTCCATCTGGGTTTTTGAATTGGAAAGGATAAATGTCTGTCCTACATTGCTTCCAAAATAATATGAGGAACCAAAAAGTACCTCCACCTTAAGAAATGGGGATCACATGGCCTAGTGAGAAGCAGTAACCTAGGGTTGAAGCTCAGCATTTGGAGCTTAGGCGCTGGTATTAGATGGCCCTGAGTTTAAAAAACATTTCTTCCATTTACTACTGTGTGACTTTAGGTAATTAATTTATCTGTAAATATCTTTACCTACCAAATGAAAAAATTGTTGCTGGGAAGATTAAATGAGAAAAGATAGAGAGTCTTGCACAGTATATGCACTTAGTAAGTGCTTAATATTAATATTATTAAATAATATTGACATAGGTACCAATCCAGTAATAAAAATCATCTTGAGGGTGGGAAGGCATCTGCAAATATGGCTAAAATTTATACTTTGGTGTAAAGGGTACCATTTTTTTTTCTGTCTACTCAGATACACCTTTGACAAAGAGAAACAAAGTCAAATTGAAAGAATAAAAATGACTGATAAATTTTGTAATTTTTACATGCATAACTATCCAGTTACCAATATTTGTGTGTGATAGGCGAGATGACCTGATGGGCAGGGTGGGGGAAACCCTCTCAATCATACAACATCATTTAAATGTAACATTGATACCTCCAAATACTTTTTACAATGTGATTTCAGAAGCACTGGACTTGTGGGAAAAGTGTAGAATGTATTACATCTGAGTAGTTCACCACTTGGCTGCTATGTTTAAAACTGTAGTCCTTCAGGAAGGATTTATACTAAAGAGGAAAGGGCAGGCGTGGTTAACGCTGGAGCGCAAGGTTCAGTGACATGGGAAGGACCCAGCAACGTGGGATCTGCGAGGCTAGCTATTTGAGATGGGAGTAGATACGAATAAGCAAGAGGATGATTAAGGCACAGAAAATTTCTAAGATTTGCCTGCTCAACAACTGAATCTCAGTCTTCTTAGTTGGCCTGTATTCAAGGTTACTTGTAATCTCAGTTTTTCATGTCTTTCCAATATTTGCATTGTCTTTACCCATATTCAAACCAAATGAGCTAATTTTATTCTCTAAAAATGCATGTTTGCACATGCCCTCTCTGCCACCAGGAACTGTCTTCTCCTTATGCTGTATGGTCAAATCATACTCAAGATCAAATGTTATCTTTTCTATATATTTTTTTCTCACTTCTTACACCCTTTCTTTCTCCTTCTCCCTGCAGTGATTCAGAAGTTTTCTGGCAGGAGAAATGTATGCTTCTTTTAAATCATTCATTTCATTAAATTCATTTCACCCACTTTCCTTAAAGTACGTAACACATTGAGTCCATTGTTGATACAGATAAATTGATAAATGCATATGGGTAGGTAAGAGAAAGAATCACTCACTTGAGGAGATCAAGAGGCTCCACGGAGTAGATGGATTTTGGTCTAGTCCTGGAAGAATGAGAATAATTTAGACAACTGGAAGTGAGACAAAAGGTTGGTCTAGGCTAAGAAAACAGAGTAAGCAAAGCAAACAGGTAAGGCTAAGTAGTTATTAGACAACAGTTAAAATAGCACAAAATATTGGCTGGAGCACCACGAGATAAAACATTAAAATAAAAGGATACGGCTAGATCTTGCTCTTTAAAAATAAAGCTATATGAGGTCTGTCCAGAAGGTATCCAGCCATGTAATATGAAAAATAGAGACATTTATTGAAGAAGATACAGGATACAAGAAGCATTATGCATAGGATGATATGCCTCAGTCCTCTTCAAACTAGGCACGTTGGGACTTCACACAGTTCTCCCAGTTGCCATCAGCTGCCCCATTGTATTGTCCTGAATCTCATCAATAGCTTGAAATCTCTTTCCTTTCAAAGGTGATTTTAGTTTTGGGAAAAACCAGAAGTTGCAAGGCACCAAATCTGGGCTGTAGGAGAGCTGAGTCACCTGGGTGATTTGATGTTTCACAAAAAAACCCTGCAGGAGATGCGAGGCATGAATGGGCACGTTGTGGTGATGAAGCTGCCAATCACCAGTTGCCCATAGCTCTTGCCTTCTGAATCTTCCGAATAGCTTCCATGGAGGAATGTTCAAGCTTAATGAAAAATTTGATGCAGATTTGTTATTATACTCACTCAGTCATTTTGAGTGAGATGTTCACACAGTACACAGGCTCATTCAATGGTGCCTACCACATCCACTGACCAGTACAATGAAGTCACCATTGTTCATACATGCACATTCCAGTCCACTATCCTTGGCTGTCAGGTTACATCAATGTCATGTGAACTATTCTCATTATATTAACAATGCTTGGACGTTTTCCAGACAGACCTTGTATATTTTGTTCAAAGTTTGTTGCCCAGTGCTTTGAAGACTTTTAGTTAGTGGCTTTTATCTGCTTTCTTCATCAATTTTCCTGTAGTTTCCCCCTGTTTTGGTACATCCATGATCCATTTAAGGATGAGTGATATTCTAAAACACAAATCTGATTATACCATATACTATATAAAATAGTTTATTCTTTATAATAATTAAAATACAAACTCAGAGGACATATATTAAAATATTATCTCATGAACAATTTTCCAGCTTACTTGGAGTTTTCCAAGACACTTGTTTAAATACTTTGTTTTTAAATAGTCTCCTTCCTAACATGTCTATCATATAAATCACCTAGATTGTTCCAAATCCAAATTATTGCTTTTTTCTTTTTTCCATTTGTTTTATTTTATAATTACAGTTGATATTCATTATGATGTTAGTTTTAGGTGTACACCTCAGCGATTAGACATTATATAATGATCATCCAGATAAATCTTGAACCCATCTGACACTATACATAGTTATTAGAATATTATTGACTATATTCTCTATGCTGTACTTTGTATTCCCATGGCTATACTATAACCACCATTTTGTGCTTCTTAATCTCTTTCTCTTTTTTCACTCATCTTCCCAAAACCCCTCCTGTCTGGCAACCATCAAAATGTTCTCTGTATCTATGATTTTTTTTTCTGTTCTGCTTGTTTGCTTAGTTTGTTTTTTTAGAATCAATTCTTGATAAATATGTATTGCCTTTTTATTGTTAATATTTTTATCCGTTTTCTTCTTCTCCTTCTTTTCCCCTCCTTCTTCCTCTTCTTCTAGCAGAAGACATTTTAACATTTCATATAATACTGTTTTAGTGAAGATGAACTTATTTCGCTTTTTTTTTTTTTGTCTTGGAAAATATCTGTCCTTCAATTCTGAATGATAGCTTTGCTGGGCAGAGGAATCTTGGTTGTAGGTCCCTGATTTTCATCACTTTAAATATTTTTTGTCAATCTTTTCTGGACTGCAATGTTTTTGTCAAGAAGTCAGTTGACAGTCTTATGGGAACTCCCTTGTAGCTAACTATTTTTCTCTTGCTCTTTTAAAATTTTCTCTTTGTCTTTAACATTCAGCATTTCACTTATGATGTGTCTTGAAGTGGACCTATTTGGGTTCATCTTATTTGGGATTCTCTATTCTTCCTGGACTTGTATGTTTATTTTCTTCAACAAGTGAGGGAAATTTTCTATCATTATTTCCTTATATAGATTTTCAATTCCTCCCTCTCTTTCTCTCTCTCTCCTCCTACTGGCAATCCCATGATGTCAATTCTGGTACACTTGAAGTTGTCCCCATGGCTCCTTACACTATCTTAAATATTTTGGATTCTTTTTCCTTTTTTTGCTATTCTGATCGGGTGTTTCTTGCTTCCTTATATTTCAGATCACTGATTTAATTTTTGGCTCCATTTACTTAACTGTTGATTCCCTGTAATTTATCCTTCATTTCAGTTACTGTATCCCTCATTTCTAACTAGTCCATTTTTATGCTGTTGAAGTTCTCACCAAGTTCCGTGAGCATCTTTATAACCGGTGTTTTGAACTCTGCATCTGGTAGATTGCTTGTCTCCATATTGTTTAGTTACTTTCCTAGAGTTTTGCTCTGTTCTTTCATTTGGGAAATGTTTCTTTGTCTTTTCATTTTGGCAGCCTCCCTGTCAAAGCTGTTACATTTCCCAGACTTGGTATATTTGCCTAATGTTGTAAGTGTTCTGTAGGGTCTCGTGGTACAACTTCCCTGATCACCCAAGCTGGGCACTTAAGGTGCCTCCCCCATGTGGGCTGTGTACACCTTCCTCTTGTAGTTTAGCTTTAATTGCTGTTGGCACACCAATGGAAGGGATTTACCCTCAGGTAGATCAGCTGAAAGGACCGAGAGCAAACACCAATCATGGACTTCCAACCACCATGGAGGATCAGCTGTGCAGTGGGCCACCACACAGAGAAGGGCTTATTTCTGCAGGACTCTGGCTCCTGCTGAGTCTTCGCCTTACTTGTGGAGGTTGAGTGGTGCTTCAAGTGATCTGTGACTGTCTACTAGGTACACTGGTTCCGAGTCCTCCCAGTAGGTTCAGGCCAAGGTCAGTTACTACCTGTGTTCTGCCGGGGTCCACCTGGCATGAGCTATAAAGAAATTTGCAGATGGCTGCTACTTGTGCTGTGCTTTGAGGTACCCAGGAGAGGTCAAACTGTGAACTAAGGCTGGCTGCTACAAGTAGCAGGCCTTAGGGTGCTTACTGAGAGATACCGGGCTCACTGAGGTTGAATGCTACTTGTTTGAGATACTTCAGGAAAATCTGAAGCATAAGCCAACATAGACCATCTGAATTGTAAAGACACTGGAAACAGCTTGGCTTGGTCTGAAAGTTGGGTAGAGCAGGGCCTCAGTGAATCACTGGGGTGGGGCAAAAGGTGTAAGCCAGGTTGATGGAGACTCACATATGAAGCCTGACTGTTCTGTTTTGGGGGAGGGGAGCTTGCTCAGAGAAACAACAATGGCCTCTACCAGTACTTCTGTCTGGCATAAAGTTACCCCCACAGTTCTTACCCTGATATCAGCCAATCCAGTTCCTGTCTGTATGTCCCTGATGCCTTTCAAGCTGTTGTCCCATGCTGGAGCTTAGAGCAACTGAGTCTGAATAAGTCTGTGTGAGCCCTTTAAGAGGAACTGCCTGGGACTCTGGAAGCCCTCAATTCCATTCATCCACAACCCCTGTTAATTTTTAGACTCTGAAGTTATAGGGATTTTTCTTCCTGGTGCTGGAACTCTGGGCTGGGAGCTAGTGTGGGGCTAGGACCTCTCACTCTTCAGGTGGGACCTCTACAATCTAAATATCCCTCCTAATTTTTGTCCGATGCACACGGATGTGGAACTAGCCTGTCCAGCATCTCTGAACCTCTTACAGTCTTGATGTGGTTTCTCTTTTAATTCCCTAGTTGTAGGAATTTCATTCAGCCAGATTTCAGGTGGTTCTTAATAATGGTTGTTCTGTAGTTTAAGTGTAATTTTGTTGCAGGTGTGGGAGGAGGTAATAACTGTACTTCACTCTCCTTTTATTAACAAAGATTTTTATGACAACTTTAACCCAGTACCAATAAGCATCTATCTGTCTTTAATAACCTGCACATACAAGTAAATTCAACTGCTAACATATTTTAGTAAGTGTTTATGTTTTTTTCACTTTATGTAACAATTGGTTTGTACAGCATTTATTTTGGAAGTTTCAACACTTAACACAAACTAAAGGATCAATACAATAATAAGTGTTTATAGAATTTTTAAAGTCCATAAAATTGTCATGCTAAACACTGAGGTTGGGGCAGATTTCCCTTGCAAGAGGAAAATGGAGGCTGCTTGACCAGCTATAGCAGAGAGTGGAGAGTCTGGGTGAATCACTAATTAGCTATCCTTTGTGATACTTTTAAAAGCTGGTCAGTATTGTTAAATATCATAAATATGAGGAAATATGATATAGGGGAATTTTGAATGGTTAAGTGATTTGATATGAGTCTCATGAATTGACATTAGTACTTATTTCTTACAGCTAATTCTAAGGACAATAAAATTAACATTCAAAGACTATGAATAGTTAATATACCAACATATTATTGGATGTCCTAGATGAAATGGATAAATTCCTACAAACATACAAAATAATATGTCTGAATTATGAAGAAATAGAAAACCGGAACAGATCAAAGAGTAAAAAGATTAAATTAATAGTCAAATACTTCCCAACGAAGAAAAACTCAAGACTAGATATTTACACTGGTGAATTCCATCAAACATTTAAATAAAATTAACATTCTAATTTCTGCCAAAATATTGAAGAGGTGGGAATACACCCAAACTCATTTTATGAGATCTGCATGACCTTCTAACAAAGTAACCTAAGAGAGTAAATTAAAAAAAAAAAAAAAAACAATACAGGTCAATATCCCTGATCAATATATATGCAAAAAAAATTCTCAACAAAATATTAGCAAATTGAATTCAACAACACATAAAAGGGATCATTCACTATGATCAAGTGGGATTTATCCCTGGGATGCAAGGATATTTCAACATATGCAAATCAATAAATGTAATATACCTCATTTTCAGAATGAAGCATAAAAATTACATGATCATCTCAATAGAGGCAGAAAAAACACCTTCCAAATACCTCATTTCATGGTAAAAATCTTTCAGTAAAATGGGTATAAAAGAATTATACCTTAACGTCATAAATGCTATAAATGACAAGCCAATAGCTAACATACTAAATGATAAAAGATAGAAAACTTTTCCTCTAAGATCAGAAACAAGACAAGGATACCCACTCTTACCACTTTTATTCGACATAGTATTAGAAGTCCTAGCGAAAGAAATTAGGCAAAAAAGAAAAAGAAAGAAGAAAGAAAGGAAGGAAGGAAGGAAGGAAGGAAGGAAGGAAGGAAGGAAGGAAGGAAGAAAGAAAGAAAGAAAGAAAGAAAGAAAGAAAGAAAGAAAGAAAGAAAGAAAGAAAGAAAGAAAGAAAGAAAGAAGAGGAAGGAAGGAGGAAGGAAGGAAGGAAGGAAGGAAGGAAGGAAGGAAGGAAGGAAGGAAGGAAGGAAGGAAGGAAGGAAGGAAGGAAGGAAAGAAAGAAGAAAAAGAAAGGAAGGAAGGAAGAAAGGAAGGAAGGAAATGAAATACATGCACATTGTAAAAGAAGAAGTAAAATTTTCTTTGCAGATATGATCTTATGGATATAAAATTCTAAAGACATCATCAAATAACTTAGAAACAATCAGTGAATTAACTAAAGTTGCAAGATACAAGATCAATATATAAAAATTATTTTTATTTCTGTACTTTAATATGGAAATATCTGAACAAGAAATTTTTGAAAAGTAATTCCATTCAAGATAGCATTACAGACAATAAAATACCAAGGAATAAATTTAACCAAGAAGGTGAGAGATCTGTACACTGAAAACTATGACTATGATGAAAGAAATCAAAGAAAAGACAAATAAAAAGAATCTTGTGCTCACGATAAGAAGAATTAATATTGTTGTAATGCTTTACTACCCAAAGTGGTCTTCAGATTCAATCCCTATAAAAATTCCAATGACATTTATTACACAAAAAGAGAAAAAAAGCAATTCTGATATATGTATGAAACCACTAGACTCCAAATATCCAAAGCATTTCTGAGAGAGAACAAAGCTGGAGGCATCCCACTTCCTGATTCCAAACTATAGCTATTACTACAAAGCTATAGTAATCAAGAGTATGCTATTAGCATTAAAGGAAACATGTAGACCAATGGAACAGAACTGAGAGCCAAGAAATAAGCTCTTACTCGAATGATCAATATCTGACAAGGGAGTAAAGAATACTCAATGGGGGAAGGATAGTCTCTTCAATAAGTTACATTGGAGAAACTAGATAACCACATGCAGAAAATTGAAATTGGACCCCTATCTTACATCATTCACAAAAATTAACTCAAAATGGGTTAATTCAAAATGGGTTAATGCAAATCAATAAATGTAATATACCTCATTTTCAGAATGAAGCATAAAAATTACTAAACATTAGACTAAAACCATGAAACTCCTAGAAGAAAACAGTGGGGAAAGCCCCTTGACATTGGTCTTGGCAATGAATTTTTGGATATGACACAAAAAATAGCAGAAACAAAAGCAAAATTCAAGTGGAATTACATCAAATGAAAAAGCTTTTGCAAAGCAAAATAAACAGCAAATAAAATGGCAACCTACAAAATGAGAGAAAATATTTACAAATAATACATCTTATAAGGAATTAATATCCAAACTGAATAAAGAACTCATACCCTCCAAAAACACAAATTTCATTTTTTAAAAAATGCACAGAATAACCAAAGACACATCTTTCCAAAGAAGACCAACTAGTAAATATGGCCAACAGGTACATAAAAAATTGTTTAACATTGCTAATCATCAAGGAATTGTAAGCCCTAGTGAGATACTACTTCACACATATTAGTGTGTCTAGCATCCAAAAGTCAAGAGATTATTGATGGAGAGGATGTACAGAAAAGGGAAACATTGTGCATGTAAATTGGTACAACCATCATGGATAATACTGTGGAAATTCCTCAAAAAATTAAAAATAGAACTACCATGTGATTCAGCAATCCCATTTCTGAGTATATATGTATTCATAGAAAAATGAAATCAGGATGTCAAAGACATATTCGCATTCCCATGTTCATTGCAACATTATTCAAAATAGCCAAGATATGAACACAACCTAAATGTTCCTCAACAGAGGAGTAGATAAAGATGTAGTATATAGAGAGAGAAATGCTGTTCAGGCATGAGAAAGAAGCAAATCTTTTCATTTGAAACATGTATAGACCTTGAGGGTATTACGCTATGTAAAATAAGACAGACAGAGAAAGATAAATATTATAATGATATCATTTATATGTGAAATCTAAACAAATTGAACTCATAGAAACAGAGTGTAATAGTGGTTACCAGAAGCTTGGGGAAAAGGGTGGGAAAATGTTAGTCAAAGGGCATAAACTTTCAGTTTTAAGCTGAATAAGTTTTAGAGATCTAATGTGATTATATGGTGATTATAGTTAAAAATTTTATATTATACAATTGAAGGTTGCTGTGAGAGTATACCTTAAATGTCCTCACTACTGAAAAGAAATGGTAACTATGTAAGGCTATTCCAAACAGAAAGAGTTCATCCACTGGCCAAACACTAGATACTGAGAATGACAGTGAAGAAATGTTGACTATTTTATTATGAATGGTGCCACCCAGGAGACTAGGAAGCTAATGCCAAAGTGCCCAAATTTCCCAATCCAGGGTTCATGGCAGATTCTTAAGGGTATACAGGAATTGGGCATATGCAACCACTGCGGGGCAAGATTTAATTGGGGGACCTTGAGCTTGGCCATCTATGGTAAGGGGCATCAGCCCTTAATCTTCCTGGACGATGAAACCTTTGCTTTTGAAAGGGACCTGATGTTCAACTTCCAGTTATGTCCCGGTCTTTTTGTTGTGTGTGTGTATATGAGGAGAGGGAAACTGGTTCTGGGTGCAACTGGAGGTCAAACTTCTCTCCTCTGCTGTTTTAGCTGCATGACTTTGGTTTGGTTTGTTGTCTCCGAAAAGCAACAAAGTATCTCCTTAAACAGGATAAGACCATTTTAAGCTGGCTCTGCTGTTACAAGATGATTAAGGTGTTAGCTAATATTCCCGAATATATAAGTATATCAAATCAACCCATTGTATACCTTTAACTTAAACAACATTATATCCCAATTTATCTCAAAAATTGTTAAAACATTTGAAAAGGAATATTTGCTTTCACTTTCATATAGATGGGTATAAAAATTTAAATCTCTATTGGCAATAGGCAACCTCTAGATTCATCAGTTCTCCAAACACACACATCAGGTCAAACTATCTTTATTAAACTTAATAATATGAATGACAACACTCAGTGCTAAGGCATTTTGGCATATATCCACAGGGATGATATGCCAATCTCCTTCTATGGATGAGGAAGAAACATACCTTCATAATCACCCCTCTCCCTCCCAATTTGATACCAGTAGCAAGTCCAAGTTGTTGCCTGTGCTTCTGACTGACTGGCTACAGGTAGAGGGGATTCCCACAATTCCTTCCTTGTACTTCATTTGCCAATGGCAAGTCCAAGTTATTATCTGTACTTCTGACCAGCTGCCTATAAATCAGAGGTTCCCATGACCTCCTTCTTAGGTTTGATTAATTTGCTATAGCGTGGTTCACAGAACTCAGAGAAACATTTTACTTACTAGATCACTGGTTTATTATAAAAGTTATAATTCAGGAAGAGCCAAGTAGAAGAGAGATACATAGGGGAAAGTATGTGGGAGAGAACATGGAGCTTCTGTTACTTCACAGAAAGCTTAGGAAACCCGGCTGAGCCCTAAAACACCCTAACTCTATGTACCTTTGAGAACAGGAAGGCTGTGGTTCACAGTCCCTTCTGAAGAAAAGACCGCTTTTGGCCAGCTAGAACTAAGATGGCTACCAAAGCAACTTTCAGGACACCTCAAACCTTGTTATAATCTCATTTCCATACTAAATGACACACCCTCTGGCACCACAACTCACAACCACCAAGGCAATGCCCGATAAAAGGACAAAAAGCAAGTAGTATCCTGGTTCCTTGAAAACCACCAGAAAGACCATGAATATTTCTCCCAGTCATTTACATAAACCTCCTCCTCATTTCCGCTATCCAATTCATCTATTCCTTGACCTCTGATGGAGAAGTTGATCTGAGAGCTAGCTTCCCTTTTCTCCCTCCGGCCACTGAATCATTAAATAAAGCTTATGCTGCTAACACTCCTTTTAGGTTGTGTAGTAATTGTTTTCAATACACCAAACAGAAAAAGCATCCCACTTGCAGTCTTGGAAAAAGGGCTTTTGCCCCTTAAGTAGCACTTCCATGCTCCCTCCAGGTAGACCATTCTGCCAGCACCTCCATGTGTTCACCCCTTGAAAGATCTCCGAACCCTGTCATTTAGAAGTTTTAATCTCCAGCCCTTCTCCCTTTCCCAGAGGTTGGGGAGGGAACGAAAGTACCAACCCTCTGACAAGGTGCTTGGTTCTCCTGGGAAAAAGCACCCTATCCTTAAATTACCTAAGGGCTTTCCAAAAGTCACCTCATTAACATAATAAAAGACACCACCTTTTTGGATCTTATCACAAGAAATTCCTATGGTTTTTAGGAGCTGTGAGCCAGGAAGCACTGACTAAGACCAAATACATATAAAAAACATGCTTTGGCCATCTACCCCCTGGTCTTTGAACACCAATCTCTTGCAGCAAAACAATCATGGGCCATGAGAAGGTGCTACATGGTTTTGGATTAAGAACTGGAGATTGTGACAATACAGCTGATGGTGCTGGAAGCTGAGAGAGGCCTGCCTATCCAGGCCTGGACTTCTGTTGTTCTTCAGAAGGACGGTACCCCTGACGGGGCAAAGTGGGGAAGGCAGGACTGTGTGTGTTGGTGGGTGTTTTAAAGGGATTTTGAGATTTTTATTAGTTACATTAAGCCATTATTCAAAACGTGTAAAACTTTTGAATAAATAGTTCCTCTCCTTTTCACCAAACTCTGCCATTGAGAGCCATAATTTTTAAGGACCGCGGCAAAGGACCTAGAACCGAGGGACCCGGGGAAGAGGGAGGCATTGTTTCAGTAATAGTGTCTGGGCCCCCTCTCTCAATGGGTCCATCATTCGGTAATACTATTTATTAATAAGCATGTAAAGATTTCCACTCTTCTGGAATGAGTCTCCTTTCTCATTCTTCTTTGTTTTACCCCATAGATATTTGCTTTATACAACTTATATCTTAATAGTCTTAAAAATGCCCATCTCTTGAGATAGAGTCCCTTAACTTTCTCCTTGTCTTTTCTCCATTCTCTTATTAATTAACCTAATGTTTTATTAGCATCTTGTAAGATCCATGAGGGGAAGCTGAGACACCAAATTTGATTAGGTTCTGGAAGTGTTTTTCAGTTTTGCAGCAATATAGGATGGCCCTGTGAAAGCAGCCCCTTTAACCATAGCAATTACCATAATATGAGCAACGAGCATTTTCAGTGGGTGGCTATTCAAAAAGCCAATTCCACATGACTTGTATAGGAAACCAATCAGCCGCTCCATCTTGGGTGTTCCAATTGACATTTATAGGGGGAGTCGGCCAGTCCCCCTTCTCAGGATAAATACACATTACATAACTTTTATTCAGCCTTCCAGGATGGCTTTTCCCTTGGGAATATTTTTCCACATGTCTGGCTCATGTATAGCTAGCCATTTGTGATTGTTCCAATAGTGAGCTATGGGTTTTGTATAAACTGAAACATTCTCTTCCACTCTGGAGCACTGAAAAACAGACAAAATCCCTAAGTTACCACAGGTTTATTAAAATGTGACGTTCAAGTGAAACAGAGGCTTGATGTCAGTTCCAATAACTGGCTTTTGAATTGAATATAACCAAGGTCGTAATTGATAACATTACCACAGTCTATTCACTGAGTCAATATAGAATATTTGAAAACACATCACTGCTATTTTCTCAGACATTTAAGAGGATTTTCTAAGTGTGAAACAGAAGGATATTAGACAACGTGCTATTTGCTTTCACTAAAATGGGGTTGAATTGGCCAAACATGTCCCCATTGGGATTTTGGAAGAGCTACCACCAGAAAAAGGTGCGTTACTGGTTTTTATATCTCACTTTAATTAATAAACTATTTGGTATCTACTAAAATCAATTATAGGGATAAAGCAATAAATAAAATGTATTCTGTTCTATGGGAGTTTAAATTAAAAAAAACAATGTAACAGTAAATAAAATTGCAGCTAACTTTATTTCTTTTTTTATTCAATTAACTACAATATAAAATAGATTTCCATTTAAACTATTAAAGTAAGTTTTTCCTGTTATGCTTATATTTTATTTAAAACAATGGTCTATTGAAAGGGATAAACAAACAATATATTTTTAGAAGCATCCAGAGAAAAATCAAAATTAACTATTTTGAGTGTGCTTTTTCAAGACTCATGGAAGTATATCCAATTGCTCTATGACTATATTTTGGACTATACTAATGATCATCTTTGGATAATAGAAAAAGGAAAGAAAAAAGAAAATTATAAAATCTTGGTTCACTTAGAATTTCACAACTGAGCGCTGAAAAATGGTCAGCCCTTATTCTGAGTGGACAGCCCACAATACTTTCTTTTTCTCCTCCTCTCATAGGACTATTGAGTTTCAAATGAAAATATGAAGGGAAGAAATGCATCGTGTTATTTTTGTTCTTATGGTTGTTCCCTGATTCCTGCACTTCCAGGATTCCTTTCAAATTGTAGCAGATATTTTAGCTATGTCCATTCCTCCATTGTTTCCTAGCTTTGCCTAGAGCTTAAGGAAGGAAAGGAACAAACATTTATATTTTGATTTCTATGTGAATTGTCTTCCTGCCCTGTGAAGTCCCAAACTATATCCCCCACCCTTCTCCTTAGCTCAAGGTGGCATATGAGCTTGAACTACTCCATATATCATTGGGTCTCATATTCTTATGAAACCCCCATCTGTACCTATGTAATTAATTTAGTCACTTTCTCCTTTTAATCTGGTTCATGTTAATTTATTACTCCAGTCGGTAGAGTTTTGAAAGGTAGAAAAAAACATTTTTTTAGTCTCCCACAATGCAAAAATATTATTTTTCTAATAACGAATAATTTTACCTAGTATCTAGGTCTCTCTGAAATTAACTCTGTTTGAGCTGTTTCTCTATGTTAACTTCTTTGACTGGTCATGCACTTTATAGTTGAGAAATCTTAACTTGATATAAAACATAACTAAACTGTTACAGACATAGAACAAAAATTCTTTTATTGATATTAACATTACTATCCACTTATCTTTCTGAGTCATCACAAAATTATACTCCCTTGATTTTAGAAAAGATCTATATTTAAATAATCCAAATCCTGTCTATGTAGCTCTTTATAATAATTTAACCTCAGAAATGTCATTGTTAAAATATAAAAATCTACTCAATAATACTTGCTATAATAAAACCAAGCATTTTTTTTTACAGTACAGAAATTCTTTAGGTTTATCATTCACTTACTTAAATTTTTTGTTATAATTTCAGAAAAGGAGAATCATAATGTAAGTAGATTGGCATACGAAAAGCATAAATGAAATACTTCTGTCTAATTTACTGAATCATAAATTGGTAAAAAGAAAGATTACTATGATCCTTATGTATGATTAATACTTTTTCAAGTTAATTATTTTCTAAATAGATCAGAACATGTCAAAATTCTTGTACAATCAAAACTAGCAAATCATTCTCCTGAACAACTATGTAATCCCGACTCAAGTAACACAGATGGCATCGATTGTATTTTCCTAAAATATATTCATGAGAAAGAGGAAAATCCATTCACTTTGGGAATTTTGCTATGAAGTACCTGACAGATGGCTATTTATAAATTCACTACAATTAGCATTGCTTTGTATTTGATTCCCATATTTCAATTCCATAACAAAAAATATTCTTCAAAAATTGCAAAACACCTCTAATCAAAAATTGTAACATCATTAGGCCATCACTATCTTTTATCATTATTACATTTACTTTAAGGGAGCAGTTATACTGGTCATTATAAGACAAACAAAAAATCATCATCTCGCAATTAGTTTCATTAGAGTTCCTATGGGAAAAATGCAATTTTAATTCAGACTTTCATATCCACATACCAAATACTTTTAATAGTCTTCCCTTAGAAATATTTTCAACTTAAAATTGTTTGCTGACTAATTTAGCACATTTTTGTCTACTTTTAATTTATACTTTAAAAACTCTGGATTTGTCTGAATTGGAGTTTTCTGAGCTAATGATTCAATTTAATATTTTTATTTTCCTTTTTAAATTTAAAGTTTAGGGGACAATTATGTTTTTATTATGTAGAGTATAAGATGTTATTTATTTTTTAGTAAACATTATTGTCTTAGTAAAAAGTGCATGTTCTCATCCTGTTGAATATTTGGAGAAAGTTATTTTCTGTCTTTAATTCCATATTATTTTTGCTGTATTTGGATCTTTTTACTTTGTCAAAGAGCTAATTATCTTCAAAAATCTTTAAAGTTTTCTTAGTTTCTTCTCTGCTGCTAAGGCAGTGGAGTAGAAGCTATAAGAATTCCCAATCATTTTTTTTTCTCCAGTACCTTCAAAGTAGATTTACTACAATTCTGTAATGTAGAACTTGTTCTTAATTTGGTGAGCAAACTAACATTTAGAAAAAAGTACTCAGCAATAAAAGACTGATAATGTGAAATTTTGTTTCAAGATAGAAATTGTGAGGTTCATGTAAAATTTTTATCAGTAAAGTTAGATAAAATTTAAGACAGGGAATCATATTTTAGTTACCAATTTAGTTGTTTAGATTTCATATATGTGACCAGATAATAGTGGATGTGTTTTTAGTTAAAATGATTTCATAGTGGGTGAAAATCTGCCTATTGCATAATTGGAATTTGTATCCAAATGTACAGCCTATAAGCAAGATCACTACAAAATATCTCAGATATAAATGAGCAAATTGGGTCAATCTTGTGGTTATTTAAAGAATCAGTGTGATACAAAGAATGATGTTGTGTATGTCCTGAAAGTTGATTTGTTTCAAATTTGTTTAGATATGGTTCAACTAGTGACTCCTTATTCTTACTTATTTCCTTCCCTGGATAGATCTCTAAGAGATAGGAATTGATCTGAAAGTAAAGGGAATTCCATCAAAATAGGATAACTTCACCATATTACCCAGGATTCTTGCATAACTGAAAACTATCAAATACATTAAACTATATTGATCTCCCAGGAAGTTTTCTGTTGGCAAAAAAAGGAAAATAATAAATATCTAGTAAAAATAATACAACTGCATTAAAAAGAGCTAATATGTAGTTAGAATACAAAAACCTCTGAAATTCTTGAGTAGCATGATGAAACAGTTAACAGAGACTTTGACAACCAAAAAGAATTTGGTTGTTAGTATTGATGAATCAATGTTATCATTTTCCTTTTATTCAAGAGAAGATATTGATACTAATTCAAATGACACATAAAATCATTTTTTATTAAAAATCTTTAATTAATAGTTTTATCTATGCTAAATAGAATATATGAAATCTTTATGACCCTTCCAATTGTGTTCAGGTATCAGAGACATATTCTTGGAAGCTTAGTGTGGGTATTTCATTTCCATCTTTCTCTGTGGGTAAATCATTGTTCAATCAATAAACAGTTATTGATCTCTTTTTCAGAGTTGGAATAGAAACTATTAGAGTAGGAAAAAAATGCCCTCTGCCCAGAATCACCTCTCAGTCAAAAGGCAGACATGTTAGCAGATAAGTTACAAGACAATGAAGTTCTTTTGAACAATAAACAATAAAGTGTACATGCTCTGCCTGGAGGAATCATAGATGACCCCTACACAAGAGGTAACACTTGATGTGATAGATGTTAAAGAATTTGCCAGGCACAGAAAGAACCATGAACATTTGAGACTGAAGAAATAAAATCTTGTAATTAAAATGTGTAGATCTTCTATGGCTGGCTCCAGGCCTCTATGTTTTGCACAAAATGTACTTTTGTTCAGCTAAATTGCCTGACATTTTTCTCCTAATATTTCAAAACTTACCTCTATGAAATCATTCTCAGGTTTCAATTGTACTTCCACCTTCTCTGCTGCATCATAAAATTTGTCCTATAGCTTTATAAAAGCTCTTTTCATATTATACTATAACTGGTATTTGGGTGTTTATATTTACGGTATAATATTCATTTGTATCAGCCAAGAACCTAACATAGAACCTGTGTTATAGCATAAATTCCATCTATAGTGTATAAATAGATAAACAAATAAATGAATAAATTATGTTAGACCCTAGAGAAAGAAGAAAAGATTGGGATAACCTGCATAGATCCAGGGTAAACCTAGAAAAGCTAGATAAAAGTTTCTCTAAAGCACGATGGAGGACTCAGTAGATATTTTGTTTAAAAAGAAAAAAAAAATGGTGCCCATGGTGTCTTACACAAAGCTAGTTTTTTCCTTAATTAAGAGGCACATTCACTGCCTTAATGTAAAATGGGGCAGGTACTGAGATAGCTGAATAACCAATGGGAAAGTAACTGCTGAAGAGAAAGATGAATTTAGCTGAAGTTGGAAGTATCAATTGGCTGCAGTACTCTCTTCCTGATTAGATATTTTACTCCATTAATGCTTGACAACCAATTCATTCAAACGTGTTCATGAGAGCTTAACATGTTAAGAAAATGTTGTATAGAATATATTAGTTATGCATTATATAAATATTAAACCTAAAACCTGGAACCTTAAAATAATAAACTTTCAAGCTCTTACAGTTTCTGTTTCTGTGGGGATCAGGAAAAGGGACTGTGACCTTCTTAGGTGACTCAGGCTCATTTGGTTGCTGTCAGAGTGTCAGTTTCAAGGCGTCTCACCTATATAGCTTCAACAACAGGCCTCGGTTCCTCACCACCTGGGCCTTTGGGAACAGGCTGCTTGAATATTCTTATGACATGGTAACTATCCCCCTAAAGCAGGTTATGAGAGAAAGAGAGGGAGAGAAAGGGCGTGGGGAGAGAAGGAAACTGCAATTCCTTCTATGATCTCACGTAGTAAGTAGTACACCGTTATTTCCAGTTTTGAAACAAATTTCGTTAGAACCACATTACTAAATTCAAGCTCAAAGATAAGAAAATTCAGCCCCCACGTTTTGAAGGAATGTCAAAAATTGGTGGACACATTTTTAAACACCACATAGAGGTGAAATGATGAGCAAGACACACACAGCTTTGCCCTTATGAAGGTTATATTCTACTTCATTAAGATGAAAAATCAACAAATAAAATTTACAAACAAGATAATTTCAGATTTTTTTAAAGTCTTGTGAAAGCAATGTACAGGTGTCTTCTTTATTGAAGCCCTAGGAGCTGAGAGTGCTAAACGGACTAGTCAGGGTAGACTGCTTCCCGGGCGTTGGTGTAACTAAGAGATGAGGAGGGAGAGAAGCCATGTGAAGAGCCAGCGAAAGATTTTCCCAGGGGGAGGAACCTAACTGAGGAAACAGCAAGGTCCTTCCTTCCTTCCTTCCTTCCTTCCTTCTTCCCTCCTTCCCTTCCTGCTTTTCTTCCTTTTATTGTCTTTCATTTTTCTCTCACCCTTTCAGACTTTCTTTTGTTGTTATTTCTGTTCCATATTTCAAAATGCATTGAAGGTGGACTTTAAAAATTCACTTAAAATATAAAAATATTTTAAATAAAATAATTTAACATTGATATACATACTCAACAAATACTTATTTGGGGACTATTTTGTTCTAGTTATTTTTTTTTAGGTCACTGTCACAAATACAATGACTGAAAACAAACAGGATCCCTAATGAACACTGCAGGGAGGGGGGAACAAATTATTTAATTCTAATTAATGTCTAATCTCACATTGATATAATGGTTTTTAAGACAAGGAACCCTGTGTAAAAGAACTATAGCAAAAAGAATCTGACCAGATTCATAGGTTTCTGTCTTTATTATGGAAGAAATAAATTAAGATGTGAAAAAGAGTAGGATTTAATTAGGAGAAGAGAGATGGGGAAAGTATCCTAATAAAGGATACTACAGTGTGTCACATGCCCTCCCTCTACCCCTCCCACCCCCCTGCCGCCACCCTGCTGCAAGGGAAAATGAGCTGGGAGTCAAAGGATGGGTTTTAAAGGAGAAATAAGATGCCTTTGAAAAATTAAAACTGCAGGACTATTAAAACAGGATATATGACTTTCTGGGATAGCGCTGAAGTGGCTAGCAGCAAACACACCTTTGGGGCTCCTTTGGGGGTTCTTGATTATACTCCACTCAAAAACAATTGAGGAACATGCACACAAGTATGACGGGAATAAAAGGTTAGCTTTATTGTTAAATAACCAATAGGGGAACAAAGCTTGAGAACCAACTTTCTACTTGTTTTAAGTTGGACTGTGCCATCCATCCAAACAGATATGCCAAAGTCCTAACCACTGGTGCCTCAGAATATGAATTTACTTAGAAATAGAATAACTGCAGATGGAGTTCATGAAAATAAATCATATTGGAATAGGACGGACCCTTAATCCAATATGACTGGTGTCTGTTGGAGAGCCGGAGAATTCCCCCACTCTATCCTTCTTTAGTTCTTCTGGTTGGAGAGTTATAAAATAGTAAATTTGACACAACTATATTAATGGAGGAAAAACTCAATAATATATGTGCATGGGAGAATCACAGTATGATCTTTAAATGAGGATAAAAGAAATGATTGAACTAGTCACCTTTTAATAAATTTTTTAGACAAAGAAACAATAAATTTTTAAGAAAGTGACAAGACAAAGAAAGTGCACTTTAGGTACCTAAACCAGATTTGGGTTTAAGTAGTAAATTAGTAAAGTGTTACAAAGTTTGTTTATATAGGCCTTTCCTACTGCAGGCTTTGTAACTCTCAGGGTAACAGGTAAGTTGTCTCTCTGCCATATCATGGAGATTTACTTCCTGCTTTTGGGGAGCAGAGGAGAGTCAGAGAGCCCTTGGTGCCCATGCTGCCTCTCAGGTGATTTTAGTTTGAAGAAATCAGTATGCCATTGTGGGATATCCTGGGGCAGCCTGTACTGGGTTCCAACACTCGGGGGGTGGGCAGAGAGAGAGAGGAAAATCTTACATGAAGACATAAAAACACAGAGGGACAACATCACCATCATGTGATTACACAGGAAGACACTGGAGTAATGGAGCTACAAATCAAGAAACTTTTAAGAATCAACGGCCTTCATCAGAAACTAGGAAAAAGCAAGGAAGAATCCTTTCCTATATGTTTCAGAAAGAAGCTGGCCCTCTCGGCACCTTGATTCCTGACTTCTGGCATCCAGAACTGTGAGGCAATACATTTCTGTGGTTTTGAGGCTCTCACTTTGTTACAGCAACCCTTGGAAAGTGATCACAAGACTTTTGCCTATGAGCATTCTCCTTTGGGTCCTCTCTGAAGGGAGACTTACATTGATTGTTTGTGGGAGACACAAGGAAAATGTGCAGAAGATAGGATATAGGCACACTCAGTCTCTTTTCCAATCTCCCCAGCTAGTTGCATATCATTTTTGGCGAAGAACAAGGGAAGGAGAATGAGGAAAGGGTAGAAACTATCTTCTCATCTAAGTGGTTGGAAGTTTCTCTTTTATGGTGTTGGCCAGTAATAAAGACAGGATGGAAAGCTTCTCTTTGACTTTGTAATACTCAAGGACTTGGTAGCTTTACCAAAGGCAATTAGAAGAATTTGAAAATTGCTTTGTATGTGTTTTATTTTGTTATGACAGGAGTTATGGTATAAAAGCACACAATTAAATTTTCATTTTGAAGATTATTTGTCTTCAGTGGGCAGAATGGATTACAGAGGTCCCAGGGGAAAGGGGTAACTCTCACAACTTTAACAGAGAGATGCTAGGAACCTTTCCTGAGATGCTTTTATTGGAAATTAAATAGTTTAAGAGATAGTTCATCGTAAAAGTCTTCACAATTTGATGGCAGATTGAATATGACACTGGGAGGGAAGTATAGGAGTGATAAATTACTAAGCAAGGAAATTTCAGAAGAGTGAGAAAAACAATAAGAAAAGCAAAAAAAAAAAAATAAAAATAAGAGAGTGAGATTAATTACACATAGATTGCATGGTCCATAACGTTTGTTAGATGTGGGCCATATTATTATCTCTGAGGTTTCCAGAAAACGACATAAAAAGGAACCATGTAATTCCTTATAGGACTTACAGATTCGTAAAAGAAGCCTAGGAGTTCCTGGCACCAGGGCTGCCCCACGGCCATGCTGTTTCATAACTGAGCTGTAGCCCTGCTGAGCGGTTCACAGCCCTGCAGTTCCATAGCCTTGCCGCATCGCAGTCGAGCCGTGTGCACTAAAGAAAGGCTCCTCCTTCAGCACACCTCACCCCCAAAATGAGTTCCTGATACCAGGGCTCAAACAACATTTTCTCTATGGTTTTCTATAAAAAAGAATACTTTATAATTCAGCATCTAACATTCTCCCCAAAACCGTAGCAAGAACTACATCAGCAACAAGATTATGCTCGGTTCAATCCAAGAGTACCATTTTAAACTCTAAGTATGAATTTTTTTGTGATGTTTGTCAATCCTTATAAGCACTTCTCTCCCAATGGAGTGTTAAGTTGCAGTGCAGGTGATAGCCCTGACAAGAGAACGGAATATAACTCTCCTGTGCAATTCAGTGACTCACTAGACAGTTGAGCTGAATTAACACTGGCATTTGTTTATGAAAGTTGTGATGTATAACACGAATGGTGTCTATGTAGAAGGATGTCTTACCACTACTTAGAAAAGTTTTTAAGATAACATCTTGTCTTCAAGACCTAGATAAACAGAGAATGGAGGCCCTGAGGTTTCAAGGATGGTAAAATTTGTAGCTCAAAAGTAAGTAAATAAATAAGGCAGTTTTTGCATAAAGGAAAAAAGAAAGTAATTGTCATGGAAAGCAGCTAACAATGTAGTCACAAATTCCTTGAAAAAAATAAACAGAGAAGTAGGTCCAATATTTTTGATAGTTTGATTTATTAGCTAAAGGTGGATCTTTAAGTATTTTCAAAGAATGAACAAATTGGATTTCCTGGTACGGGGGAATGAGAAACTGCACACTTTGTTTTACATACCAGATGACTGTTTCATGTAGTAACATCTACCTCAGTTGAATGGATTTGGTTTGTTTTATTTACTTCTAATGTTTATTATAAGTTTATAACTTTTTAATATTTATTAAAAGTAAACAAATGTTGCGCTGTGCGGCAGCTACCCGGGGCGCAGTACCGCGGGGGAGCGCCGCTGGGGTCACTGCTCATCCCGGCCGGGCAGCCACCACCGCGTCTGGGGCAGGAGCGCGCCGCAGGGAACGCGGCGCTCCCTGAATCTGAGGGAAACCGTAGGGGGCCCGCTGAGATGGGAGCAGGGCTCTGAATTCCGCAGAGCCGGTCCAGGGCTGTCACAGATGAGGGGAATAAACACAAGTTGTCGCCAACACTTCTCTGTGTGCAGGGAGAGCGGACGTGGGCACTTCCCTCTTAGTGGAGAAGCCCCGTGGCACATCCCTCTAGTGGGGAAGCCCGGAGTCCTTTTACCCAAAGGCTTTTATTGAAAAGGGTATCAGTGGGGCTAGGTTAACAGGAATGCACAGGTTATCTCATTACACCTGTCTGTTAATGTTCACAGAGAATGGGTGATGTTTTGAAGAAAACAAATGGCAGGAACACACAGATTTACATGGGTCTGAGACGAGACCAGTATAACCAAGAGAGACGACTGAAGATGATAGCGTAGTAAACATAAGAGAACCTAAGGGTATAGGGTAGGGTCTGTGAATAATGTAAATGTCCTTCTCAGCATGAGCTGGCTAGAGATTTTGAGGGAAGAACAAAGCACACTTTAAAAAATTTACTTTTAGGCCTGATTTCCCTGGGAACTGCCAGATCTGATTTACGGCTGATTCCTGTATTGTTTCAAGACTGAGACAGGCAGAGGGAGGGAGCCCCCAAGAGAGGAGGAGACTGCTTTTGGCTAAAATGAGGACTCTGGCCCTGTCCAGGCTAAGCCGAGAGGTGCGGGCCTTTTTGCCCTTTCTCCATGTCCCTCAACTTCTTGTCTGCTGCCTGTACCAGCTGATGTCTGGCTTAGGTTGCCCCTTCCTCGAGGGGTCTTACTTGTCATCAACAAAGACCATCACAGGGCAAAGCAGAGAGGCAGGAGCTATACCCCTGCCAGGGGGACAGGTTATGTCTCCTCAGGAGCCTCTTTCTCCAAGGCCTCCTGATTATTTCCAGCCTGGGGGCCCTCCAGCCTGTTGGCAGGGTTACAGTTCCTGAAACCAGACAGGGCATTTCCCAACAAAATGTATTTTCAAAATGATGTGTACAAGAAGGTTGAATGTGTCACATAGGTTTCTTTCAGTTGTAACTGAAGACTCAACTAAAAGTAAGGTGAATGATAGGCCTCTGTTTTCTCACATAAAGAAGTTCAGAGGACAGGGCATGCCCGGATGAGTTAATTCAGGGATCAGTGTTGTCCCAGCATTTCTATCTTTCTTTGCTGCCATACTCAGCATTCCAGTTATGTCTCATTCTGTTAATGTTCCAGAGATCACAAACACACACAAGCAAAATCACCCAATGGAGCCCTTTTCCCCTTCATCTGTCGCATTTATCTAGCAAGGAAAACCTCTCTAAAAACAAAGATTTCTATCTCGTCCTTGGTAAGGATTGCGACACATATCCATGCATAAATGAATCAATAGCTAGAGTAATAAGACCCTGATGACTGATTTAACCATTCATCATTCAGTTAAGGACCTCAGGGTAAGTGAAGGATATAACCATGTTTTCTGAGATCCTGACTGCATATCAGAAGAGTATCCAAATTAAATTAATGTGATTCCAGTAAAGAAGAATAATGGCAGAGGGTGTTGCAACAAGAGTGGCTCCCACAATGGATACAAGCACTTATTATAAAAAGAGAGATGAAATTGTAACTGAATGCAGGTCCAGCTTCCTGCTGCTTTGAAAGCCAATACTCAAAAGACAGGTGTTAGTGTAAAGGAAAGTGGTCTACTTAGATTTTGGTCACCTGGAAGATGGGGGACTCATGACTTAAAACCCATCTTCCTGTGAAGAGGGGAGACTATTGTTTCAAAGCCCATCTCTACATCTCAGTGGAGTCAGAGGTTTTTATAAGAAGGGAGAGAGGGAGCAAAACAAATAAATCAAGGAAAGTGGTTGAAAAATTCTCTACATGCAGGTGAGCACAATTCATTCTGTCTAGGCAAGGGATGGTCTGGTGTGCATGATCTTGGTTCAGTCATCCTGGCTTCATGTCATCATGGTTCCACGGTTAAAGTTCAGCAAATCTCCCAGAGCTGGGATGCTCGAAGGTCAAAGATTGTATATTTTGAAGGATTCTTATACAAACGTACTGTTTATCTATAAGCTACATGTTACCCAGAGTCAGCATTTACAGAAACAATGTCAAAAGAATGGTAAGGTGGGTTAAAATTCCCTACTGTTACAAAATGACATATTGAGGATTTCATACATGTTTTATTTTGTTTCTTTTGTAGGGGAAAAAAATCATCTCCTCTTGCTGGTTTAGAGATAGAGGAAAACAGTAAATACAAAGGAAGGAAGGAATGGGTTAATTGTTATTCCAGGAGAGGAGCCAGGCCTTTTTAAAAAATAAAGAAGCTCTTTGGTGGTTGCTACTATTGTTGCTGCTGTTTTGCAGTAAGGAGCTAGGCCTCTCACTGATGGGAAGACAGACTCCACATTGAAGGAGCAGAATGTACTCTTCGTGTTTTCAGGTGTTGTTAGAAAGTTACAAAACTCTAAAATGAATCCTGGATGGCTAGGAAAAAATAAATGATAGAAGATTTCATTAAAGGTTGACTTCTAAGCCTTTTGAGTTAAGTATCTCCAGGATATAAAAACCTTAAAAAGAAATGATGCCAGTCCAATCTGTTTTACATTAAATTATTTATTTTGATAAAAATTCACCCAAAGAGTCACTGACTGACCTAATTTGTCTAGATATCTCCTAACCTGGTATATATTAACAGGTCATTTTTTCTCTTAACATTATCCTAATTTGGATGATGAATTATATGCCCACCTAATCAAAACAAGAGAAGTGTTCAGATACCTAATAACTAAAAACATGACAAATATTCACTATGCGACAGTCGAAATTTTAACTCAGGTCGAATCAAATTCCATATTCTAACAAGGAATTAAACAAGAGTCAAAAGTGTCATGCAGTCTGTTCCACTGGGCAATTTAATGCAAACTATCATTACCTCGTTTTCTATGATGATGTCATTTCCTTATGAATTAGACTAAGATTCTGACCATCAGTGCCTCTCATCCACCATATCCTTGCTTTTGTCTCTTAGAATAGGATGTCCTCAGGCATCGTTTGTGTTCTACTCTCTTGACAATCCCAAGCTTCTGATCCATAATTGTGTTCTATGGTACTCTAATTTACATATTGAATAACATTTATCTGCTGAAGACAAGAGGGAAGGAGGGGGGCTGGGAAAAGGAAGGGAAGGGGAAAGTCAAGGGACATATAGCAAGTAGTCATGGACAAAACCAAAGGGGAAGAGCTGAGGGAGGGAAGCAGGGAGGGGGCAAGGGAAAGTGGTGGGGGGGGGAGGCAGAGACAAATGAATAAATAGAAAAAAGAAAAAAAAATTATCTGTTGAGCTTCAACCTGGATAAGCAAAGACTGTGGAAACTAAATATCCAACTTACTATTGTATGTCTCACCTTGGATGGCTTTTATTAAATTGTCCATTCAGATTGTTAAAAGAATTTAATTTCTTGCGATTGTAGCATTAAGGTCCCCATTTTCTTTCTGCCATCACCTCCTAGAATATGGAAATGGTTGTATTTTTCTCTTTCTTTGAAGGATAATTCTGGCAATAATTTTGATTTTAGACCATTAGGTATTTCCAATCTAATAAGACCTGTCTTCTTTGAAGTACAAGAGTTGTCTGCCAATGGGCAAATAAGGTAAGGGTTACTTAGAAGACTTAAAGAAAATGATGTGTTTTGAATAGAAGAGGGAACTGACTTAGGATAAGTAAGATTTTCAGAGGATAACTGGTGCTATCACAAATTTATGGTGACAACAAACTACCTATTTTGCTAGTATGTTTTTCCCTAGCAACCCTACCCAGCTCAGAGTAGAGAGTGAGTGGGGAGAGTAATTTAAGTGGTTAATAGTACTGGGTTCCAGAGAAGGAGACTTAGTGAAAAGAGGGTTGAATGCAATAATATGCAGGGATCAAGGGACTTAAGTCCTTTAGAACAAGTTGATGGAGATGAGAAAACTGGACTGAGAGGAGATTGTTGTTGGTTATTGGGATGTGGAAATAAAAAGAAAAAAAAGAATAGCAATAGTCTAAGAAAATCTGTCTGAAGAATGGTTATAGGCATGTACTGCTAATGTTAATGGCAGTAAAGTTTACTGGTATTTGATGTGTTAACAGAACTAAGATTGTTCTTCACCTGTAGTTTTTACTTAGATAAACCTCAGGATGTGCATTTTTCTGGGGAAAGTCCATATCTATCATCAGGTTTTCAAAGGCTCTATAAGCCCCAAAATGTTAGGATCAAATTAGATTACTACATGAAGCTAACATTTTATAAAAATATGAACTGACATTTAATAAAAATGTTTTAACAAATTCTTCACAGTTTTTCTATATATATAGGCTATGATTATCTTATTTCTAGCCTCTGACCTATTACCTGCTCTAACTTATTAATTCTCCTTAACAGGTTACAGAAAGTAGTTTTAAGCAGGGTCTAGAACATATTTGCCTCGCTCTTTTCTCTTCAACAGTCAATTTTACTTACCTAGGAATATGGCATTAGACTTGATAGAGAAAAATCATTCCTTTGAGATATCAAATTTTAATGGGACATACAAGAAATGATAAATTTATTTATGGGTGTTGTGGTATGGGAGAGAACTCTGCTATTCTACCTTTCTTTAGTTTTTCTGCTTGGACTAATTATAAAATAATAATATTGACACAAGATTAGATTAACAGGAGAAAAAGACAATTTAATGTGTACACAGGAGATTTACATTATGATGCTCAGAGCATAAAATGAGGCTCAAAGAAGTGATTGAACTAGGCATCTTTTTATACTATTTAGACAAAGAAACAATACATTTATGAGAAATTCACAGGACAAACATAGTTAGTGCTCATTAGGAAGGAATCTAAGCAAGTTTGGGTATTTGCTGAGGAATCTAAGCAAAGTTTAGGCTTGTGTATTAAATTAGTAAAGGGGTTACATCGCTTGTTTACACAGGTTTTTTTGACTCTGGATTTTACAATACTTGTGATAAGGTTATCTCTCAGACCTTCAGGAGTAGGGAGGTCATTTACCAAAGAGATTTATTTCCTGTATTTAGGGAGACAGGAAAGTGTCAGAAAGCTCTTCCGGCTCTTGCTGATTTTTGGGTGATATTAGTTCAAAATGATCAATATGCCATTGTAAGGGTAGCCTGATTTTGGCCACAATATGTGAGCATATTTGATCAGAAACTAAACTCAAATATACCTTATTGAAAGTGATATATATCTTATTGAATCAAAGAATTTCTTATATTTTCCTTCAATTATTTAAATTAATTGCCTCCCAAGAAATTTCAATGTCAGATGTTTATAAGAAAACTAATGAAGAAACATAATAGAAATTATTTAGAGATGTATTCTAATAATATGATTCTAAAAGCTTTTTAAAAATTTTTTTAAAAATATGTCTATTGATTTTTTTAAGAGAAAGGAATGGGGAGAGAGAGAGAGAGAGAGAGAGAGAGACATCAATGTGAGAGAGAAACCTTGATTAATTGATCCTGACTGGGGACTGAACCTGTAACCTAGGTATGTGCCCTAACAGGGACTCAAACCCTAGCCTTTTGGTATGGGATGAAGCTCTGACCAACTGGGCCACACCAGTCTAGGCTGATTCTAAGAACTTTTAAAGACTTTTCCTTTAAGTTTCAAACTTGATTTTATGTTCTACTAATTCACTGAAATAGTACATGAGTATGAAACTTAGAAGAGCATAGAGTTATTTAAAAATACCCAAGAGACATTTTTATTGTCTACCTTTGTGCAAGAGGAATTTAGGATAAACTTGGATTTTATAAGCTGTTTTATAATGAGAAGGAAATGATTCTCATAAAGGGGGAAGTGATAATTTGTAAGCTGGAAATGAAACATCTAAAAGCTTACTTTTTGTAACAAAAATGTAATCCTAAAATTGACAGTTGATAGATTTTACAAATACCTCAGTGTATGCAGGAAAATGACAAAATGATAAAAGAGAATGTTGTACAGGAATATTAGTGAAGATTGAAACTTGTGCTAAAAAAGCCATACTACTGCTGAGAACATCGTTAGAGCTATTAACCAACCGGTATGCAATGCCAAACCCACATACTTGTAGTGATTGATTAGGAAGTAACTGAATTCATACTTTGTGCACTGGGCCAAAAGAACAGAACTAAAATAAACTTGCTACAAAGTACCAAACTCTTTTTTTTTTAAATCAAGGAAGCTTATACATATATATATATATATATATATATAATGCAATGAAAAAGTGAAATATCTTTTAAAAAAAGGCACCAAGTTTTATAAAGAAGAGGAAATAAAGTTAGAAAGTAAGAAATAAACAGGAATAGGAACCAGTGACAGAAGGAAAATGAGCACCTTATATATTTTATCACCTATCATCACTTTCATTATAATACCTAAAATTACTAGTCACCATTCCAAATACACACACATACATATACATATATACACACATTAATCATCATCACAACTTCACAAAGTATTTTTTATTAGTTTGCTTATTTTACAAATAAGGAATTAGTGGCAAAGAGCAGATAATCAGCTTTTCCCAGTGACATATGGTCAGTAAATAGCAGAACAAGGATGTGATGCCAGTCCAATTGCAGCACAGATGTTTTTTACTGCTTTACAAGGATAGGCCTGATCACTGCCCATGCATAATAGAAATATTCTAACATATATACTCTCTCCTAATCTAAGAAATTTAAGAAGGGAGCATGAGTACAAAATGTTTCTTACTGTTAGCTTTTAGATCATGTTTTAATATCATATCCTTCCAAAGGACATAAAAAAAAGGCTGTATATTAGTAATAAAAATTCATTATAAAATATTAAATTCTTACAAAAGGTTAGGAACATAATAAGGCAAGTAGCATGATTTTTAAAAGATGCAATAGAAGAACTTAATTACTAAATAATCTGACTTCAGGTTCTGAATTAAACCTACTCAAATTCCAATTTTACCAGTTAAAAGATGTGTGAACTTAGATGAGCACTTAGTCTCAATGATCTCATCTGTTAAATGGGAATAATAAATTAATCTATTTAACAGGGTTAGTTTGAGCACTGCATGAGTTAATATATGTTGAATACTTAGCAAAACACCTGACAAATAGTACACAATTAAAACAACCATCACAATTAAAAGCAAAAGATTAGTGATTTTTTTTCCATCGTAGTCAAACATGGATCTATACATAATGAGAGATGTATTTCTGAAGGAAAGAATATGTTTAAAATTTTTACCTTTAATCATTAAAACTAAGAGTCATATTGGTATAATGAAACAACCAAATGGGAAAAAGATGTAAACTGTTAAAATATTATTGATATGTGTAAAACACATAAAAATCAGTTAATTCTCTTAGACTTAAGAATTATTTGTACCAAGAATTTTTTGTACTAAGAAATTTTAATTTAGTATGTAACTTAATTTAATGCATATCTCAACTTATAATATAGGTAAGTAGACCTTGCCAAATTATTCTACAAATTTTTCTACAATACATACTTTAATAAACAGTATCCCCCTTAAGTTTATCCTTCTGCTTAATAGGCTTACATTAAGAATATTTCAATCTGTGCATGTTGAAAAAAGTGACATTGAGTAAATCAATTCAATAGTATATTTTTACTTTGCTCTAAACATTTGTCTTTGAGTTCTGCTAAAATGAAATACTTAAAATTTTATCAAATACTAGCTTGAAAAAATTTTGTATAAAAGTGCCCTATAAAAAATGCTCTCTAGCATATATTTTAATATATTTGCTTCAGGCCTGGTGCCTTTTAGTTCTATCAGGGAAACATTTCACATTTCACATATAAACCAGTACATAAAATCCTGTTTACACTGTTATCATTTATTCTCAATAATAAGCCCTGCCTAGTCTTTATTGTGCCAAAAGCCATTCATGAATGCTATATTTTCACTTTCTTGAAACAAGGAATGCTTCGATTGAGTTTACAACTAATATCAGTTTGTGTTTGATGCTAAAATTTAGACTAAACCTTGTTGATTGTGGTTTGAGTTTCAGAAAATATTATGAATCTTCACATAACAAAGAATTCCAAAATATTTTGTTATGACCATGTATCTTAAACACAATTTTGTCCTGTAGAATTATTCAATAGCAATACAGATACAACTTTAAATTTCCTTTGACTAAATAGAATAGTGCAAATATTACAATGACAAAGTTGATAAAATTTTATTCAGCAGTTAATCTTTTTTCCTGTTGTATAAGCAAAACACCAAATGTTTATTGTTATATTTTTACAAAAATGTTCAAATACTGCCTAGTTGATGTGTTTATAGTATGTGTACAGGTTTAATGCATTCAAAAGTGTGGTTCACCACTAACCTGTGTTTTCCTATTTCCTAGAGTAGAACAAGATAAATATTAGGATTATGCACAATTTTAGTTAATAAAAAATTCTGATAGACTTTTGTTCAATTTAGAATAAAATATTATGAAAGGCACATTAATGCTTCATAAGGTAAAATTACCAAGCCATGACATTATGAATAACACAATTGAAATTTATGATCTTTATTGATCTTTTAGATCATGCATTTAATGAATAAAATCAAACTTTGAGTAAGATATCTATTTTTTAAACAAAAACTACCCCTAGTTATTAGGGAATAAGAGAATTATACAAAAATAATATGTATAAAGATATAATAATAAATTACCATCAACATTTTTTAAAAAATTGATGTTGTCTATATAATCTTTAGTTGTATTCCTTACCATTTGTCTTCTTTTTGTAATACATTTTCAATGCTGACACCCTTCATGTGCACTTATGTTCTACTAATGAACACGCCTTCACCATGGTATGAAGACACTGATATGCATATTTTTTTACATTATTTTTACAGACTAAGATTTTAAATGGGTTAGTCCTATCAAAAGCAATCATAATAAATAGCAGTCAAAATGACAGAAAAGGCCTTCTAGTAAGAAAAACAAAGAGAAAATCATTCTTATTGTGGGCTACATTGATATGCTATATGCAAGTCAGGAGGCTTTGTTTCTCTTTTATTTTATGACAGATCTGCCTCTTTTTATTTTTTTCTTGCTCCATTTCCTCACAGCAGGCCCTGTAAAGGACTCACCTTCAGCCTGTGTCTTGCTGAGTTCCAGAACAGAACAGCAATCCACTGGAGGAAGGCAGTACACGAACTTCAGACGTCTGCCTTTCTGCACCTGAAGTATATCTTTCCTCAGCTTTGGATTCGGTACCCACAAGGCCAAGGGCACTATCTTTCCAGTCCACAAATATTCCATCCAAAAAGAACACATTACTCTTAAAAAATTAGTCACATAACACAGAAAAATATAAATATCACTTCTAATCCTACTTCACAGAGAAGCCTTGTTTAGGTTTTGGAATATATTCCTGTATCTTTATACTATACACACATACACACGAAGGCATACTATACACACACACAAAAATACTGCTTTAGGTTGGATTCTCCTATAAGCAGACCCTAAATAAAATTGAAGAAGAAATAGCTTTATTCAGGAGGTGAAACCAGGAGCACCCTTTGAGAATGGCTATGCAGATTAAGAACAAGGCTCATTGTGGGGAATTAATAGATAAGCTATCCCTCTGGGAGACCACGGCTTGGTCCTACTGGGAACATCAGGACAATTGTGGTGAACAGGACTTGGAGTTGTCTCACCCAATGGGTGGGACCTGAGTTTATTTATTCACAAAATCCCACCCATTATTGGCTGTAGGCTCTCCCCTCCAGGGTGTAAACAAATACTCTGGCACTTCAGGCTTGCTGTGCATATTCCTGAGGCCAGACAAAGCCTTCAGGCTCTTGGAGAAATCAGTGGCACAGTGTCCAGGGGATGGAAGGGAAGAGGCATCTCCTATACCTATACGGTAATCCAAATTTTTCTTACATTACTAATTTATTTTATAATCTAATTCAATAGTTTTCATGTCAGTGCTTTATCTTTTTAACCTAATTTTAACATCCTCTTAACCATATAACAGCTTTATTAGATAATATTGCTATTTATTTCCTATTTCCAATGTAGGACATGTAGATTTCCCATAAATTTGCTATTTTAATTAATAATGCACTAGCTTGTTTATTATCTCTTTGGAATAAAACCTTCAAAGTAGAATAGTGGAATCAGAGATTGCACATTATATGTTTTGATTAACATTCCCTGATTATGCATCCTAAAGTTTATACTCCCATCAATAGAACAATTAAATGACTGCTTCCCCACATCTTTTCCATTGCTGTGTTTTATCTACTTTTCTAAGCTTTGCCTGTATTTTTCTTTTAAATCTGTACTATTCATATGATGAAGGGCCAATCCCTCATTTATTCCTTTACTACATTATATATCAAGATCTTAAGTTTGTCTTCTGTAAAACACTGGTGTCTTCATTGATGGAGTCTTGCAAATTCAAAGAACTTAATTCTGAAAGTCAATACATTCATCTATAATTTGAAAAAGTACTGCCATGTTTTCTCTGACTGGACTTTTTCAAGTCAAACACTGGTGACCTTGACAGTTGGTCTCTCCTGCAGAACCCAGAAGTGCCTTCAAAACTTTTAATTTAAGGTGTCCAGGCTTCCCCATGTTGCTGAAGCTGCTCTATAAATAAAGCTTAGATCTCATCCTCGGGTAGATGATCCCGAAAATAAACGTGTTGTTTTTAATTCCTATGCTTTTTAAACAAGAACACCCTTTTTAATTGTATAAATGTAAGACAATGCAGAATCTGTTTTCTTAACCACTGACCAAAATATTGCTTTCATTTTACTCATCAGCATGATGCAGACATATTTCTAATTTGCTAATGTAATATTATTCCACTATGATGTCTGTAAATAGTATCCAAACTAGTTATCCACTTAAAAAGTTTAAATTCTAACACACTCTTAAGCTTTAAGAACATTCAGATATCTTAAACAGAATCTGCTTTCTTAGCATTTCTAGGAAGAAAGCCTCTAACTTAAGAAAAACCTTGTAATTCTGTGTTTAGCTAGGAATGTTTTGATAATTATGCTGTGCATCCTAGAAACTATTTTATTAATTTGAGTTGAATAATCCAGAATATCCTGACTACGAGGAAATTTTCTGTCAAAATACTTGATTACTATCCATTTAAAAAGTCATAGATTAAATAGGTGTGTCATGGGATATCACTAAAATTGCCCTTGGAGAAAAATTAGGTTCTACCTGTGCCTCTTTGCTTGTTGTAGCTGGGTTAGATACTACAGCTAGGATATTAGCTTAAAGCATTGATCTGAGTTAACTAATAGCTTTAAACTTTTTCAATCTGGCAACGTAATGTACAATTATATATATATATATATATACACACACACATACATATACGTATAAATATATATAAATATATTGATACAGATACACATACAGAGATATAGCTACATATAGCTTTTAAAGAGAATCTGTTTTCTTATCATTTCTAGGTAGAAAGTCTCTGAATTAAGGAAAAACATTGTAATATTTTTATCTGGGATATGTGTTAGTATCTACCTATAGATACATATATATATATCCATTTTAGTCAGCTAACACATTTTCTGTACAAAATAAGCTTTAAACTCAAAATTTAGGATATACTACCCATTTTATAACCACTAAAAATAGGTGACTTTCTTATCTTTTCAATTTTTTTATCTTTTCAGTTCTCTAGGTTCCGTATCTGACGCCTTTCCAGTGCAAGTTAAAATTTTAAATTGACTTCCTTTTCTTCTGAATAAGAACTCTTTGAAGCCATTCTCACTATAAAACAGGCAAATGACAATAAATACTGTTTACTCTAGGGTGGCAAGTGCTTGATTTTATCAGCAATAGATAACTATCACCACTAAGAAAAAGTCTCACTCTTCTTTATAGTGGGTTCTAAATAACCCGCAGAGCCTTTTCTTGACCCTGCCATTGATTCGAACTAAAAAGGCAATTTTTTTCAAATATGTCACTTCAGCTGTTGTTTCACCTTCCTTTAATAAGGATGACCTAATAGCTGTCTACTGTGTTCTGGAAGTACCAGGTTCTTCTTCCTAGCCAGTATGTCCACTGGAAAAAAAATATTTTTCTAGAAATTTTGCTTGTAGTTGTCTGAGCCTAGTTGAAATAAAAGACAAATTTGACACAAGTAATCTTGTATACAGATTTTCCCTTTATTAAACACACTGTTTTTATTCCTTTTGTAAAACAGGTCAGATACTGTGTTTTAAATACAACAGTATCATGGGTAAGAAATAATCAGTATTGACTAATACAGTCTGGCTAGAATGTTTTTATTTCATTTTAATTACTGCAAACTCGTTCCTCTACGCCACACATACACACTATAGGATACTAGCTCATGTGATTACAGAGGCCGAGAGGTCTCACAATCTGCAGTTAGCATCTGGAGACTCAGGATGGCCAATGGTATCATTCGAATCTGAGTGCAAAGTCCAGAGAACGATGAACTGATGATACATGTTTCAGTCCAAAAGCAGGCAGACTTGAGGCTACAGAGGAGATAATGTTCCAGGTCAAGCAACCAGAATGAGGAGGGAGGAGCTCCTTTTTTTTCTCCCCTCTATTCTTGGGAGGGTTGGCCTTTTTTTTTTTTTTTTTAAATTCAGGCCATCAACTGATTGGATGAGGGTCACCCACATTAGGGAGAGCATCTTTTTACTCAGTCTATTAATTCAGATGTTAATCTCAGCCTGAAGCATCTTCACAGACAAACCCGGAATAATGTTTGATCAAATATCTCAGCACCTTGTGCCCCTGACACAAGCTGACATACAAAATGAATGATCACACCACATCTCATCTGAGCTGAATGAATAATTCAGTAGAAAATAAGGACCTCACTCTTGATGTTATAGCACTTGGAAGACAGGGTCAATGAGAACCTCACTGTAATGTAAAAGACCAGAGCTGGGGGCAGGCGGTGGACAAGAGGAGGAGGGAGCATTAACAAAGCTGAGATCATAGTTACATAATGCAGCTTCTGGGACCCAATTTGAACTCTCAGGGTGTCCATGTTTAAAAACAACAACAACAACCACCTAGAATCAAAATTAGGTCACTTTCCTGTCCATTCGGAATTACAAATATATATTGCTAGCCAGATCTTCTTTGAGAAAAATAACCCATATTTGAGGGTATCTTACCTTGGTACCATGAATGAAGAAATATCAAAGTCATTTTTGTATTTCATTAACTCTACTCACCCTCAACACATCATGATGAAGCTTCCTCCTCATTCGTGTTTGTTGCTGATAGAGGTACAATAGCATGATGCACAGAGGTGGCTGGGGAACCGAGACAGGCTCTCTCTAAGTCAGTGGGGGCAGAAGCATTCAGCTGTACTGGCTCATCTCCCAGGGATTGAGAGCTGCCTGAAAAGCTATTCACTTAAGGCAGATGCACTGCAGAGAGGACTTTCCTTTTAAATGTACTGATTTCTTGTTAATAAAAACCTTTTTATGGAAGTGTAATATTTACATAAAATGTAGACACTCAGTAAATTGAAAAATGAATTTGTCACCAATTGAGCATGCTCTTGCAGGCACACCAAGATCAATAAACAGAACATTACCAGCTCCCAGAAGTACTCCTCATGCTTCCCAATCACGAATCACACCCTGTGAAGGGTAACCTAAGTTTGTTTGCCTATACTGTATTCAGTTTAAATGGAAAATATACTGATTAATTAAAATTAATTTTTAAGAACTGAATTAAAAATCAAGTATCATATTTTGAATCCACACAATATCACAGTTCTTTTTTTAAATTATTTTTATTCTATTACAGTTGTCCCAATTTTTCCCTCTTTGCCCTTCTCTGCCCAGGCTACCTCCCATTCCCACAGTCAACCCCCAACACCATTGTCCATGTCTGTGTGTCATTCATACAGGTTCTTTGGCTAATCCTTTCACCTTATTTCCACCATTATCCCCCAACCTCTGCCCCAGCAGTTGTCAGACTGTTCCATGTTTCCATGTCTCTGGTTCTATTTTGCTCATTAGTTTATTTTGTCCATTAGATTCCTCTTAGAAGTCAGATCATATGATATGTCTTTCACCGGCTGGCTTATTTCATTTAGCATAATGTTCTCCAGTTCCATCCATGCTGTTGCAAAAGGTAGGAGTTCCTTCTTTCTTTCTGCTGTGCAGTATTGCATGGTGTAAATGTACCACAGATAATTGATCCACTCATGTACTGATGGGCACTTAGGCTGTGTCCAGCACTTGACTATTGTAAATAATGCTGCTATGAACATTGGGATGCATAGTTTCTTTTGAATTGGTGTTTCAGGATTCTTAGGGTATCAAAAGGCAGTTCCATTTTTAGTTTCATGAGGAAATTCCATACTGTTTTCTATAGTGACTGTACTAGTCTGCATTCCCAAAAACAGTGCACCAGGTTCCCTTTCTCCATATCCTCACCAGCACTTGTTGTTTGACTTATTAAGATAGCCATTCTGACAGGTGTGAGGTGATACCTCATTGCGGTTTTAATTTGCATCTCTCTGATGGCTAGTGATGTTGACCATTTTTTTCATATAGCTATGGGCAACAGTTCTCAAACAAGTTCCTCAGTACAAGTTATTTCTGTTCTTGTGCAGAATTCTCATTTGTCTGTACTGAGTTCTCTTTTGTGTCTAATTTTGACTATTTTCTTATAATATACTTTAGAGCCTGCTGGCAGGTTTGACCCAGAATCTTAACTCTAATAATATTTTTATTTTCTTTTGTCGTTCGCCTGTTGCAAGTCCTATGTTCCTCTCCTATTTCCAAATGCCCAGTCAGTAAAACTCATCTTACTAGCAAAGAAACATAATATCTTTTTTCTTCATCTGATTCTAGGCCTACAGATATACTTCTTAGTTGCCTGGCACTAAGTCTAGAGGAAGAAGAGTTTGCTACCCCAAATTATGCCGTTTTGGGGTATCAATTATTTTAAGTTGGCTATTTTTAAGAAACAAAAGACTAGAATAATGTTTGATCTTCCCCCTAATTGCCTAACCATATATAGATAGAGGTCCCAACCCAGGAAGGGAGATGTCATCATAGATTAATATGAACTAGCATCCCATTGTTAAAGATGGCTCAGCAAGCATTCATTTACCAAAGTTTGCTTTTCCAGCTCCATGTGAATTGCCTTCCTGCTCTTTGAAATTCAAAACCACAACACCCCACCCCTGCACTTCTCCTTAGCTCAGAATGGCATATAAACCTTAACTGCCAGATTTTTCATCTGGTTCTATTCTTAGGGAAACCCCCATATGTACACATGTAGTAATTTGGTCATTTTTCTCTTACTAATCTGCCTCATGTAGGTTTTATTATTAAACCAGCCAGAAGAACTTAGAAGGGTAGAAAAAAAATATTTTTCCTCCTCCAAACGGCTTTCACCTAATCTGAGTAAATGAAGAGAATCTTGTTAGTCTCAAACTAAACATATATATATATATATATATATATATATATATATATATATACACACACACACACACACACACATTTTATATATATATTTACATATTTATATATATGTATTAGCATGGCTGTCAAAGAAAGATTTATCTAGCTAAGGTAGTTTCAGAAACTATAGGAAAGACACATATATACGTACTCTTTACAAGAGAGCATACATATACTCTCTATAAGAGAGCACAAGGAAAGATGACTCACTTTTCTTCCTATTAGAGCTAAGCCTTGTTAAATGTCTCCAAACCGAAGTTTCAAAATCTAAATAAATAAATGTATATGTACACCTGAACAATTGTCCATCATTACATATGATGAAAATCTCATTTTTGTGCCTCACTGATGATTGATATCAAGACTTTTATCTAAACACTTCTATTGTAAAAGATGATCTCATCCATTCCAGCAGAAGGTAGAGGTACTAGAAAGGGTAGGGAAAGAAAACACAAAGAGAGACTCTAGAAATACAGAAGATTAACACACTAGTTTCCAGTCCAATGTCACTTAAAAGTGTTATCTTGAATAAGCAACAGAGGTCGACATGTGGATTCGTGGTGGGAAGCTCATAAGACACTTTTTATCATCTAAACTTAAGGAACTATTACTTCCATTCACTTTTATAGCTCTAATTGTGCATGCTCTATGGTACTAGCTATATTGTAATTACCACAGTGTGTTTTGAGTTTTTAGTTATCTTTTCATGTGCACACATCTCATCTCCCAAATAAGATTTGCCCACATCTATTTTCATTATGTTCTCCTACACATCTGGCATAGAGGCATGCAGTAGAACAGAACTGAGCATTTGGCACTTGATAGATCTTTGTTGATTAAGTGACTGAATCATTTTAATTCTACAAATTATTTTAATTTGCTACAGTTAACTAAATAAAAAATGTATTTGCAAATAGAGATGTTATGAAAATCATTCTGTTGTGATATTATCTACTGTATTAATTTAGTAACATTGACCTTCTGCTCTTTCAGAAAATATAAAAGCTATTCTGCCTGTTGGATAACTAAATTAGTCAAAAAGCATGCAATTCACAAGAGAAGTTTTACCTTAGTTTACACTGTAATTAAAACTGGAGACTTTAAGAAAGAGAGAAAGAAAAAAGATTCAGAACACTAAGATTTAACACATTTATGACTGACAGATCCATACAGTTATACTCGAGATAGAATCTGATTCACTGTGCCACTGTTATAATTAGGAGAGATTGTCTGAATATTGATGTGCCAGACACTGAAATCTTTGCTATAAACCATTTTCCAGGAAGATGAAACTACAGCCATTACACAGTAAAGATGAGTTGGAATCATGATAACTAAAAATTATTATGGCATAATATTTATGGCCTTATAATTTTAACTCTAAACGTTTATGCTGTTCATCAGAAGGAGCCAGTTAATTGTTTTATAATTTAATTACATAAGTTGATTATATCAGTAGTGGAACTAATACATACAAGATCAAATGCTGTAACATCTTGCACCTTAAGAATTGTACCTACTACTAATAGTGTTTTGTTAAAAATATATCATGAAATGCTTGGTTGGATTTTTTCAAGAGTAGTAAGAGCTACATTAGTAAATTAGTAAAAGTTGCTTAAGAGTATTATTGCACACTAACCTAAACTAGTCATTATTAATTTATTTCCTTAGTATTTCATACTTCTCTAAAATAGCATGCTTAGGTTTACTTCTACACAAATTTAATTATTTTAAAAATACTCAAAGAAAAGAGAAACATTAACATTTATTTCTAGAAAGAATTGAACCTGAACAAAATATGCCTCATACAGATTTCTTCAAAATACTATTTATTTCTTTTGTTAAGTATATGTATTTGTATTAAATATATCAAAGCATTAAGAAGAGGCAAGGTATCTAGTCCAGCTTCTAATATGATATGCTTCTAATGAAGACTTTCTGTACATATATTAAATTGCTCTAACTTCCATAAAAACTGTTAGAATTACTCCAATGTACATTATGACACTATACATCCTGCTACTTGGTTTAGAACATCTGAAAAAAAAATGAGGGCATCCAGCTATACATAAAATTAGTCTGAATATGTTGATCAATATGGATATATATATATAAGAAATATTTCCTCCAATTATATAAATTGTCCTTTGACTATTATGAAGATATCTTTTGAAGCATAATTTTTTTTAAACTGATGAATTTCAATTTATCTAGTTTTTCCTTTATCACTTGTGTTTTGGTACTGTATAAAAGAAACTCTGAAGTTTACAACTATGTTTTCTTGTAAGTATCTTATATTTTTAGTTCTTACATTTAGGTCTATAATCCATTCTGAATTAATTTTTGTATGCAGTTTGAGGTCAGGATCTAACTTTATTAGTTTGCATGTATATAGCTGTTGTCCCAGAACCATTTGTTCAAGAGAATGCTCTTCCCCCTAATGAATGTTCTTGACTCCTTTGTCAAAAATCAGTTACTAATAAATATAAAGGCTTATTTTGGGATTTTCAATAATATTCCATTGAAAAATGTTTATTCTTATGCCAGTTAGCTTATTATAACTTTCTAAAAAGTTATGAAATTAAAGTTATGAAATTAAAGTTATGAAATTGGGACATGTGAGTCTTACAAACTTTAACTTTTTTCAAGACTATAATGACTATTCATTCTGAATCCCTTGAATGTCTACATGAAGTTTAGCATCAATTTAACATTTTTCTGTAAAAAAAAGTCATGATTTTCATAACAATGGCACTGGATTTTAGATTGACTTGGGGACTGTTGCCATCTTAACAATATTAAGCCTCCCCACCCATGAACTTGGGTATCTATCTGTTTATTTAGATTTCTACTTTTTTCCCCACAATGTTCTGTAATTTTCAGTGTACAAGATTTCAATTTTTTTTGTTAAATTTATTCCTATTTTATTCTTTATCATGTTAGGAATGTTTAATGATAATGTAATATTTTTCTTAAATTTTAGTGTTCATTGCTAGTGTAAAGAAACATAATTGAGTTTTACATATTGATCATCTATCTTGCAACTTTGCTAAATTCATGTACTATGCTAATTTTTAAGGTTCCTTATAATTTTCTGTATAGCAGATGACATGTGCAAATGAAAACAGTTTTACTTTTTACCCTCTGATAAGTATACCTTTATTTGTTTTGTTTTATTTTTGCTCATTACTCTGGCTTGAATCTCCAGCATAATATTGAATAGAAGTATGACAGAAAACATCCTTGTCTTGTTTCTGATGTTAGAGGGAAATCATTTGTTCTTTCATTTAAGATCACGTTAACTATCAGCTTTCACAGACACTGTTAATCAGTTGAATTAATCCCCTTTTGACTCCTGGTTCATTTAATGTTTTTGTCATTAATTTTGTCAAATGTTTCTTCTTTGTCTGTTGGGACAATCAAGTTTTTTAAAATTCTTTGTTCTATTATGGTTGTATTGAATTAAACCAATGTTGCATTCTTGGGAAAGATCCCAAGTCTTTATTTCCTGTTGTATGTGCCCACTAAAAACTCCATTCTGTCAGCTTAGTGGTCTGCTAATAATTGGATTAAAAAAATTCTTAATTGCTTTGAACCAGTGTTTTCCACTTTTGGCTAAGGTGCTCCATGTATATATTTGGGCTTTCCTTCAGTGCTCCGATAGTTTACAACTGCCCTTGGCTTCCCTTTCTCTCTGCACGGGGCCTCAAGGCCAGCCAACAGCCAGAGATTAGGACCTTCTTAAGAATTTCCAGGTATGTGCATAACTCTATTAATGTATTATTATAGCCCCCCCTAATTATGTTAGAGCTTTTCAAAGCTCCCTATGGACAGCTCATTCCCAAGATCTTTCTTTTAAGTGTTTGGCCAGCCTCTTTTCTTTTTTTACAATGGGTATTTCTATCCAGGGCAGTTGTAATGTTAAACAATTATTATTAGTTGCTTCTAACAAACAACTTAATGACAGAGATTTTCACACTGAGCTAATGCTGAGCTAGGTCAGGTAACGACAGCCTTGAGTGAGGTTTTGCCAGGGAGGTACCAGGCAAGTCACACACTGATAATTCTCTGGAGATTGAGCTTCTGGAGTAGCTCCAACCCTTCCCTGCCCACCCCAGTGGTTGTATGGCCTCTGGTTTTCACAGCTCACGGTCTCACTGTCACATCACAAAGCTCACTGTCTCTTCAAGGGAGGTTTAGCCATTGCTTGTAAATTATATACACTATTTGGTCAATTATATGTTGATTTCTTACTTTCTTTTTCTTTTCTTTAATTGTAATTTATTTATTTATTTATTTGCAGTTGACTACATGTATCCCAGGTCAAGTTCTTGTCAAACCATTCTGTTTACAGCTGGTCTGCAAAATAGCATATTGCATTTAAACATTAGCAAGGATAGACCCGTTGAGATCCTGGTCCTAACTAATACTAGTTTAATTTCCAGAGTCCTAAAAAAGTTTATTTTGACATCTTTTGCCAGTGTTTAATCTCTGCGGAGAAGTAGATGCTTTTTCTATTCCACTTTCCCAGAAGTTTCCTTGGCGACTAACATCTAACTAAACAACTGTGGTGGCAGTGGTACAAGCCCTCTGAGGCTAGGTCACAAATACATCTGCCTGGCCCTCTCCTGGATGCTATTCCTTGGAATCAAGAATCAATGTTGTGTAGCAGCCCAGGCCACGTGGAGAGACAAGTATAGAAAAATCTGACCAACATCACCAAGTGAAACGCAGCCAACAGCCAGCAGTACCTACAAATATGTGTGTGAAAAGCCTTCAAATTGTTTTCTGCCAACTACATGAAAAACCCTGAGCAAAGACCTCCTAACTGAGCTTAGTCAACATTCAGAAACTTTAGTGATATTAACAATAGTAAAGAATTGTTACATGCTACTGCATTTTTGGGTTACAGATTATTGGAACAGATTTAGATACTAGGAGCAGGATGCTATAAAACCAAATTATAAATATGTCATTAGCTTTGAGACCTGGCAGTGCAAAAATGCTACAGGGCCTTGAGACTATTTATTGAATTCTATAGGGCCTTGACAAAGCTTTTGGTGGGTACAAAAAGTGAGAAAAAAACTGCCACTGGGATAGAAGAAAGAAGTACATTGTTACATCCTGGCAGAAAGTTCAGCAACATTTTTGTCTGTGGTAACATGGAAAATAGAAAATATACTTAATGAACTGAATATCTAGATAAAGAGATTTCCAGGCAAAGTGTTTAAAGTGCTACTTGGCTTCTTCCATTTGCCTATAATAAAATGAAAAGAAGAGATTATTTAATGAACAAATGGCTCGATATAAAGGAGCCAAAATTCACAGGTTTTGAAACAAAACTGTTTCTTGTTCTCAAATTCTCCAGATGGTAAAGAATTTTCAAATTCTGAAAAAGCATGCTGGCAAAAAGCAAATCCAGGACACTCTCGTGAAAACATAGCCTATAAACAAAAAGCCAAGAGAGTGTGACTGTTAAATCCTTTGTTAAAACCACAGAAAGACTTTAAATAGTGCCCCAGACTCTCTTATAAAACAAAATATCCTCTAAGAATTTTAAAGATGTGCCTTGCAGATCTTCTTAATCAAATACTAGGGCTTTTAAGAATGTTAAGTGTGTAGCAGCCTTTCAGGGAGTCCAAAGTAGAACGAGGCTTTTGGAATGGCATGAACAGGACAACATTTTATAGAACTCTACAAAATATTTAAAGTAATCAAGTCATTAAAAACACCACTAAAGGAGACAGATATGATACAAAATGAAAATAGGCCTTTGGACACCTTAACTTTAATGCACATGAAGCAGGTTTAGAATACTATTCAGCCATAAGCACAAGGCCTTTTTTGCTGGAAAATGAAGGAATATTCAGAAGGAAGATATTAAGATCCCAGACAGTGTAATCAAAATTTTTTCCAAGCAGTAGAAGTGACCAACAGTCAAAAAGCTGATACAATGTGTCTGAATGGTTTTCAGATTTTCTGTGGACCACTTGGTTTCCCATTTTCATACTTTACAAATGATAGTTTTGTTATGCCTGCTCCACAATTCTGTTAAGGATTTTTGAGGAACAGGATACTTATCTCGTCAAGTAGAAAGGAAACTCATCTACATTTGGACCTGATTTAGATTACAAAACCTGAACATCAAACCTGAACAAAATGCCACAGGTAAGTGTCTTTTGCATGTAGAAGGAATATAAACTATTTGTGGCTAGAAAAAAGATTACAGTGGTTTTAAATGAGTTTGCCATTTTGATCCAACTTCTGTCATGTAAAGGGGACTCAGCCTTCCTCCCTTGAACATGAGCTGGTATCAGTGACTCACTTCTAACGAAAAGCATGCCAAAGAACTGACCTTACACGATTTTCTGAGTCTAGGTGATAGATTTTCCATCTGGATTTCCCTTTTAGGATAAGTGCTCTAGGAACCCAGTTACCATGCTATGATGAAGTCCAGCTCACTTGGACAGGCATATGTCATCAGTCTGGCTGGTTGCATCATTGAAATCCCACCTAACAATTAGCATTAACCATCATACATGGAAGTCCGGTAGCCTTCAGAATGACATTAGTCCCAGCAAACATCTGACTGCAATGTCATGAAGTGAACACTCAAGTGAAGTGAGACCTCATCTGAAACTATCTTGGCAAGATTAGTCAACACCCAGAACCATGACAGATAATACAAATAAGTGATTTTTATTATTTAAAAGCATTAAATTTGGGGTGGCTTATGATGTATTAAAGGATAACCAGAACATAATTTTCTACAGAATCTCTTCATAACACATATCCCCTCTCAATCTTTCTCTGTGTATGTAATATGTATGTATGCTAGATACATACATATAACCCATTTACTTATTAGTTTTAATCTTACAGAAGTTTAATTTTTATGAAGTCACAAGTTTTCCTTTAGAATTTCTGCTCTTTGTGTCCTGTGTCCAGAAGTCTTTACTTCTTCAAGATTGTAAACAAAGTTACATTATCTCTTCTACTAGTATTTTATTCTAATAATTAAATCATTTATCCCTCTGGAATCTATTTTGTTCTAATATATTTGTAAGTATCCAAACTTATTTTTAAAATGACAAAACAACATTTATTGAATAGTTTTATTCCTTCAACTAATTAAAATATAAGCCATGGATTTCGAGACATCTGTATAAACCTATACACTAAAATATTCTCCCTAATCCTTTGTTTCTTAAAATTTTATTATTATTAGTCACTTATTTTATTGTAAAGCTTTGCTACTTCAAACCTTGAAAGAGAAAATTTTAAGTTGGAAACTATAATCTCCATTTTAGTGTGAGTAAAGGATTTGAGGGTAGCCATGTTATAAATATTGTTAGGAGATTTTGAAAACATTGGAACTTCAGAAAGTAAACGTGAAAGAAGAACCACTTAGGAGAGTAAAAATTAAAATGAGTATTAAGAAGAAGAAAGCAGTATCACCTGCTCAGAAATGAAGTAACTTCCAATAAAATAAATGAAACTTCAGATTCAGAGACCTTCCCTTACACATACTCTTTCCAAGGCCTTGTGATGGGCCCCGGCAAGGAGTTCACACATTCTTTTCATATTTGCCTTCATTCACACGCTCCCTGAGGTTGGATTACATTGGAAAGGCTTTGGCAATGTGGCAATCTGGCTAAAAGGGAGTAATCAGAGAGTGCATTTAGTACGGGCTTCGAAGAGTATGTTTACTCGTACGTAGGTCACAGTCACATTGATGCATGGAAGAGTTACTGCTAGTTTGTTCTGGTGTTGAAATTGCTTTCAAGAGTATTCAGGCTACTCCCTGTGCCAACTCATTCAGCACTGTGTTACAAAGATATGTGGTCAAAGAGGAGTATATTTAAATAACTGTGAAAGCAGAATATATCATTTTCAACATGGAAGGACATTTTGGGAAATTTCACATGAAACAAGTAAAAAATACTGACTCTTCATTTGGCAGTGCTTTCAAATTTATTAAATAATTGAGAAGAATTGGTAAAACCTGATTTGTTGTTTTTAAAAAGTAACAAAGATAAATAGCAATGAGAAAAAGTATTCTGTAATAAAGAACCAAATTGTTGCAAAAATTTCAGATCACATCAATAGCTTTAATTAAGCAAAAACTGTAATTGAAATTATAAATAGGCTCTTGGATTGCTTTATAATGTGATTAATAGAGAATCATGAATTGATTGAGCTCATCAGAAAAACAGTGAAGTATCTGGCTGACCTGACATGAAGTGCTGACACCAATGAAGTGAGCATATAACTTGAGAGGAGGAATTAATGGTGCTGGTACCTTGTTTAAGAAATGGCTCTCTAGGAGAAAAAAAAAAAAACTAAATTAAAAAAAGACCTGATTTTTAGTTTTTGTCAATGGTATAAATTACTCCCAACATGGCCAACTCAATCTACCAATATGATGTCACTGAACTCAAATTTGGGAAGAGATATAGACAATCCGCTCTTATGAGTACAAGTGGATAAGTGGTTTCCATCCCTCCCATCACTGTATGATAACATGGATATAAATTATAAACTGGTTCACCAGTATTGTCCATTAATATTTGAGTAGTCAATATCCAAAGAAAACTGAAATTCTTTGAAATATTATAGTTCATATATGAAAAAGGTTTTTTCTTGATTTGACAACAATCCTAAAGATATACATGGCATTGATGATATTCAGTTGTGAGATTGAAGGGAACTTTTATATGTTATCAATATAAATTTCAGCAATCTTACTGGAGGAGTTTGAACTGAGTTTATGTTCTTAATAAAAGTATTAGAAAATGATGGTTAAACAGAGAGGAGATAAAAAATATATAGCCATATATAAGTCGCAACACCATCAGAGTCCTAGAGGAGAACATTGGCAGGAAACTCTCAGATATCCCACGCAGCAAATTTTTCACTGATATGTCTCCTAAAGCAAAGGATGTAAAGGAAAGAATAAACAAGTGGGACCTCATCAAAATAAGAAGCTTCTGCATGGCAAAAGAAAACATCAGCAAAATGAAAAGGGAGCCAACCGTATGGGAAAATATATTCGCTAATCATACATCAGATAGAGGTTTGGTCTCCCAGATATATAAAGAACTCACTCGACTCCACTCCAAGAAGACAAACGATCCAATCAAAAAATGGGCAAAGGACCTGGACAGATGCTTTTCCAAGGAGGAGATACAGAGGGCCCAGAGGCATTTGAAAGGATGTTCAGCATCACTAGCTATCAGAGAAATGCAGATCAAAACCACCATGAGGTACCACCTCACACCGGTCAGAATGGCCATCATAAACAGATCCACAAACAACAGGTGCTGGCGAGGCTGTGGAGAAAGGGGGAACCCTAGTCCACTGTTGGTGGGAATGCAGACTGGTGCAGCCACTGTGGAAGGCGGTGTGGAGTTTCCTCGAAAAGCTGAAAATGGAACTGCCTTTTGATCCAGCGATTCCCCTGCTGGGACTATACCCTGAGAACACCAAAACGCCAATACAAAAGAACCTATGCACCCCAATGTTCATAGCAGCACAATTTACAATAGCCAAGTGTTGGAAACAACCTAAGTGTCCATCAGTAGATGATTGGATCAAAAAATGATGGTACATATACACAATAGAATACTACGCAGCAGGAAGGAAAAAAGAACTACTACACTTCGTGACAGCATGGATGGAACTAGAGAGCATCATGCTAAGCGAAATAAGCCAGGGGGCGAAAGACAAATACCATATGATCTCACCTATAAGTGGAACCTAACCAACAATGCAAAGATGCAAGGAAAATATGACCAGCAACACTGAAAGGAAAAGAAATCAACAGGGACAAGAGGGAAGGAGGGAGGGGTGGGCAGGGAAAGGGAAGGGAAGGGGAAAGTCAAGGAACATATAGCAAGGACTCATGGACAAAACCAAAGGGCAAGAGCTGAGGGAGGGAAGGAGGGAGGGAGCAAGGGAAAGTGGTCGGCGGCGGGGGCGGGTGGGGGGGAGGCAGAGACAAATGTATTTAAAAATAAATAAAGAAAGAAAGAAAAAAAAAAGCCAAAGTGGGGAAGGACTGAGGGAAGGAGGTGGGGGAGGGGGGCAGGGGAAAGTGGTGAGGGGAAGGTGGAGACAAACGTATTTGAACAAAAAAATAAAAAAAAAAGTAAATGAAAAGAAAAAAAAATATATAGCCATAGATAAAAGATTTTAAAAGTAGATCAGGCAATTAATGGATGTATATTATTTTTTAATAAGCTGTAAGTTTTATTTAATAGCTATTTATTTTATTTTCTTATTCTAAATAAATATTTGCTTTGTCTCTAATTTTATATTCATCGTTGTTTTTCTTTTTTTAAAACTTCAGAGGTGTACTTGTTTCATACCCTACAGACCCTGGATCTTATAGCCAGCTTAACTTTTGGATGCTAATGATTCCAACCCCTAATGGTAAATTTTGAAGGAGAAAAGATTTTAGAAAAAGTGTTCACCAATGAGCTAAGCTTTCTTTAATATCTATCACTTATCAAATTTTATTTTTGGGTGAGTCACTTAGTGTTCTGCATATTACTTCTTCATTTTAGAAATCAGATTAACTTTTTTTTGTATGCTTTCCAAAAAAATTATTTGGGGGAATTTAGTAAATATTCTTATAAAGAGATACATGTCATCCCTGAGCCTAGGTGCACTATTACTTTACATTAATGAGATATGTTACAACATTATGCTGAACTTAACACAGTGATCCCCAAAACTTACTGAATTTCCAGAAAGAACTTAGTAATACGGTTATGTTAAAAATGACCTATTTAAATAAGTTTGTTAAGACACAAGATTTCTTTTTATCAAAATGCATTAAAAAATGTGGTTACTCTACCTCATTCCATAAAGGATATAAGGTGGCTTTCAAGTTAGATGGTGAGGAAACTAAAGCATTAGGATATGCTATGCTCCAAAATATCTTTAAATTGTCTTTAGAATCATTTAAAAATATTTTGTTCAATGTCAAGGGGAAATAAGAAAAAAAGTATCTTCCAGATTTAATTAGAATTTTACAAATTTCCTTACTGCCCAGTAAAAAATTAAGAATTATTACTTCTTTGTAATCAAGATTTTCACCAAAATTTGCATGCCAACTGCTTATTTTGCTCATTTTAATTCATGCCATGGCTTGCATCATATTTTTTTATGCTGGTCATTGGCATTATATGTGGCTAATATGCATTATTATGTGGCTTAAGTGACTGAAGGGAAGCCTCACTCTAAAATATTATTTACTTTGTCAGAAGTAGCAAGCCTTTATGTATGAACAATTTGCTCCTGGATGTTGACCTCAATTAAGTCAGTACGTTCAAGCTGCTTTAACTAAAGCTCTATGGCACTAGCTCTTGAATATAAGAATAGAACAATAAAATAGGCAAGTAGAAAGTAAATCTGCCCATATATGGATCTATAATTTAGCATATAACAAAATACATTTTTCTATTATTAAAATAATATTAAGAACATTTATTCTTACAGAAAAGGCTTACATAAAAGAAAAATCAACTTATAAAATGACATGTATAATGTTATTACAGGGAAACATACCCAAATCTTAAAAGCCTAGATCTTTATATTTTTGTTATGGATATTGGTAATTCTTCAACAAATAAGCATTATACTTAAGCATAAAAGATAATGACCTTTAGGACTGTCTTTACTTGTTGTTAGCATATGTTTTAACTCTTCTAGGAACCATAAACTAGATTTACATTATCCTCTCTGTGTCAGTGCCTCATCACTTATACGTTGTTTATTAGGTTTGGTGGGGTGACAGAGGAAATTGTACAGAGAGTTTGAACCAACTACAAAGTTAGAAGTTACAGTCCCCGAGACTGGCCTCATTTCTGACACCAATTGCAAATTTGGGGGATTCCCGAAACCACCTTCAGGTTTAATAATTTACTGAAAGAACTTAAAGAACTCACAGAAGGCAACTATGCTCGTAGTTATAGTTTATTGAAGGGAAGAAGACATTTAAATCAGACATATGTAGAACCTAGGAGAAGTATCTAATACAGAGCTACTATCATCCTCTCCCCTATTGAGTCAGGTTGCATTAATTTTCTAATACTGATTTCTGACAATATGTATGGAGTCTTGCCAACCAAGAAAACTTGCCCAAGCACCAGTGTTCAAAATTTTTATTGGGACTTCATTATGCAACTATGAGAGCTTGACTGATTATACATGTGGTTAACATAAGCCTCCAGGTCAAATGATGCCACTGACCCAAAAACCTATATCACATTTTTGGGTTTTCCAGAATGGTCATCCCTTATGCTAAATCACATTGTTAGACTATCCAGTATCACCAAATTCCCTAGGCAGAGGAAAGGCACTAGTGATTACTCACAAAATATTTGAGCAAGGTCAAATTCTTTACATGGTGACTAAGCAGATCAATAATGTAGTGGTTTACCATGTGTCTCAAACAGTATGTCATGTTGTCTCTGATCTAGTCCTTAGTATTTGCTGCCATAGGTGGGGAAAAATGCAAATGGATTAAAATGTTTGACAAGTAAGGCAAAGATTTTTTAAACATGTCTTCCGAAGTCATATAAGTACAGAAAGCATTTTGACAGTTTCCAGAGGGGAGGAAGTATGGGCAGAATGGGGGAAAAGGGTGAAAGGATTAAGTACAGACTGGTAGTTAGAGAATAGACATAGGGATATTAAAGTCCAGCATAAGGGATATAGTTAATAATATTGTAATAACTATGTGTGGTGTCATGTGGGTACTAAATTTACTGGGGTGATCACTTTGTAAGTTATATATATATGTCAAATCTCTGAGTTGTACACCTGAAACTAATATAATGTTGTACATCAACTATAATTAAAAAATAAAAAAGAATATTAAAAAATAAGCTGTAAAATGATGTTCTCAACTTCCTTTTTTCTGTCTGTAAAAGAGATATAATTATAGGTCAGTCTTCATGCAGTTATGAAAATATTAATTGAAATAACAAAATGGATATATTTTGTATATGATAAAACAGAAAAACTTCCAAAGTCATGCTTTATCATTTGGAATACTTCTTTCATAATTAAAGAACCCTCACATCTAATCACTAACACTGATTGTTCACTTACTTAAAGAAAAAAACTCTGTTCAGTGGATAAAGAGGTCATCTATTAAACATGTAATATTCATTTAACCTGAAATGGTTAAATTATATCCTATTACAATAGGATATAATGACATAAGTGATTAAATAATCTCAATAGTTAATTATTTATCCCATGCATGTTTATAAACATAGTAAGCCACACACACTTCCTACTATTGGCAAGAAAAAATAACATTTCCATCATTTTGCTTTTTTAAAAAATAAGCAGGGTTTTTGGTCTAAAAGCAGGAAGTACATGCATTCACTATGCGGGAGGGAGGACAAGCTTCATACACAGCACCCTAACCCCAGATCATTGTTTCTTGAATTTTCCTATTGGATTAACCTCTTTTAAAAGAGAAGGTCTTTTATTTTATTTTTATTTATTTTTTTTAAAGGGTAAACTTTTTTATGTTTTTAATTTTTTTGAACATTTAAAAAAATTTTAAATCATGTTTATTCTATTACAGTTGTTTCAGTTTTTCCCCTTTGCCCTCCTCCACCCATCCCACCCCGCCCCCCTCTCCCACAGTCCATTCCCACTCTGTTGTCCATGTCCATGGGATCATTCATACATATTCTTTGTCTAGTCCCTTTCCCTTCTTTCCACCATTGTCCTCCTTCCCCATCCCTTTTGGTCACTTTCAGTCTGCTCCATGTTTTCATACCTGTGGTTTATTTTGTTCGTTAGTTTATTTGTTGAATAGATTCCACTGATAGGTGAGATCATTTGGTATTTGTCTTTTCTTTGTGTTGATTCAAGTCATCTTTAATATGGCTTTAATTATTATGCTTTATTATATCATGTTTATTACTATATAAATTATATATTTGTTAAGGCTTTACTTAAATATTTAAAACTACATATTAATTACCATATAAAATTGACTAAGGACATAAATTTTTACAAATATGAAACCTTAACAAGTAAAAATTTACAAACTAATATCAATCAAATTCTGATAAGCATAACATGCATTACTTCTACCTGATTTAATCTTCACCTATTTTTTTCCAATTATCAGTTGGAACATTTGGAACAATTTTTTACATTGGAACAATGGAAAATATTTGGAAAAATATGGAACATTGGAAAATAACTCATTTCAGGGTAAGTTACTATGCTACCAAAGCACATAGAGAAGTAGTATGTACTCAGTTCCTATGTCCAAAAAAGAAAATAAAGGCCCAAAGAAAGAATAATCAAAATGTATTAAATATCAGTCAGAAAAGTAATTAGGCCTCTGGGACTAAACAGTTAAAATCATCTGACTATATTTTATTTGAATAATGTGCATTTGTCAAATAGATAAGGGAACTATTACGAATAAAGTAAGTAAAAGACAGGCATCATGACCACCCATCAGTCATGACAATAGGTACTATTAGCTGACTCAAGAAAAGGCCAACCATAACTATGACTCTTTTATATTCACTACTCAACTCTAGGAAAACATAGTCAAGTTGCTCATCTGGACTCTCAAACATATTAAGATTACAGCTCCCAGTGCGAAGCTGCTAAGAAACACTAATGAAAATGACTGTTCATCATCAGTGGAGGCATTACACCTCATTGAGAGCCCAAATGGGGATATGATCTCTGAATCACAGTATATTGTCAAACAACAAGTGATGGAAGGCTGCATAATGACTCAGTGATCAACAATGCAGATAGTTCCAGCAGCAGGAGAGAAAATGCAGGGTGCACATCAGTCAATATATTAAACTCCAGGACATATTATTCTTTGAAAACAAATTCAGGTTTAGTTCTTTGTGAAATGGTTGAAATGTGGTGTCAAAAGAAAGGCAGCGCTGCCCTGATCTGACACACAAAACTTCTTTTCTAGTCTTTGCATGGAGGCAGGTGATACTGGGAATTTGACTGTATTTCTAACACTGTCCAGTGCTAAGTACTGTACTTTAAGACTGCCTTGATGCATACCTAATTAATAAGTGCAGAACAGTGCAGACTTCTTACAAAGGGGCTGTGGATTAGGAAGGAGAAACGATGGAGGAAAGACTTTACAGTCAAAGTTGAAATCTCAGGTCTAAATATGTTCAACTGTCTGCTTTTTAAGGGCTCCTACCAAATCATCTCTCCCTACCCATCCTCAAATTTATTATTTCAGGTTATATATTAGTAGCTTTAGCCAAGTTTGTTTTTCCTATTTTTTTTTTTTTTTGGTAGGCACAGCTAAATGATAACATGCTGGGGCTAGCAAATACTGATTCATAAAAGCCAACTATATGCATCAGTCCCCACCTTCATGTTCATTAATATCACAATAGTGGCTGAAATTGATAATGGAGTATTTACACCACAGAAGTCACCAAACTCTACAAGTCAGGGGTCCCTCACCCCACTCCCCAAAAGTAGATTGTTAAAAATCTACCAACGCACCACTCTACCTCAGTAGTGCTGTGTTGTATTCATCCAAATACTTATTGTGCTATGGGGCACACAATTTTCCAAAAACAGAGGATGAAACAGTGACCCAGAGATAGTCTTTGTTCTCAGAGCTTTAAGTCTTACATAGTTGTCATGCCTCTTTCTTACCTTGTTTCTTACCTTCACTTACATATATCCTACTCATTCTTTAAAACATCTCTATTTTATACAAAACCAGTGTCTTCCTTTGCTGAACTTTTATTGCATTTATCAAAGTAATAAATTTAGCAAATAAGAAAAATCAAAATTATTTCCCATGTATAGTCTTCTCAATAACATTTCAGGCTACTTCAAAGTAGATGAGTTTTATAGTTTTTGCAAGGTTTGATTAGCATGATGTACATCGGGGGTGTCTGGAGTTGGAACATAGGCAAATAGTCAAAATTTTGAAAATGATTGAGGGAAATGCTTTTCTTTAACATTTTAAATAGAATGGTATGGCTCATGCATTTTCCAAAGGCTCCTTTCTAATATTTGTATGGCTAAGGAAGGAAGTATAAGTGAAAAATCCCAGTCTGACTCTCCCTTTTTTTTTCTTACTCTTTGACTCTATCCTGAAACTATGGGAGGATCCCCATGTAGAAGTGTGGTAGGGTTACCAAACTTCCCATTTTGCCCAGAAATGACGGCTTCTGGAGGATACAAGACTTCCAGGTACAAAATGGATACAGTCCCAGGCAAATCATGATTGGTCGTTCCATGGATTAAGGAAAGAGGATTATGCAAGCAGATCCTGATAGGGATATAGCATCTACCAATGAGAGAATTCTAGAGATTTTGAAACCAAAAGCATGGACTAGACAGGTGGGAATGAGTGCATCGTAGCACATGAACTTTGGTTTAGTGTCTTCCTTTGACTTCACAGACTCCTCTTCCCCAAAACTATGATAGATTCTGGGCATGTAGTAGTAGAAAAAGACATAAACATCTTTATAAAGTAAAGTATACTAAAAGCATGTTCAAGTTATCCTAACTTCTTTTCCTTTTTAAAATTTTATTTATTTATTTATTTGAGAGAGAGAGAGAGAGAGAGAGAGAGAGAGAGAGAGAAACAATGATTTGTTGTTCCACTTACTGATACATTGGCTGATTCTTTTATGTGCCCCAACCTGGGGTTGAACCTGTAACTTTGGAGTATTTGGAAGTTACTCTAACCAATTTAGCTACTCAGCCAGAGCCTCATTTCTTTAGTGTTGCAAAGCATTCCTTTGTGAATCCATTTTTTGATCTATTCCAGTCTATTGACCACATTATACATTATGAGAGGATAAAACCTTTGTAACCCTCTCTAATAATATGGAATCAAAGATCAGAATCCCTAACTTGGTAAATGGGCCCTGTGTGCTTTGCAAGCTATCCTCCCTTACACAATGTGGGCTCACATTATTCCACTCACCCCCTCACCCATAGTTACATTGGCCTTTAGTTTCTTAAATGGTCCATGTTCTTGCCCGCTTCAGGATCTTTCATATGCCAGGCCCCATGTGCCTCATCCACAATGTATTCTAGAATCTCTAAAGTTTTCCTTGTTCATTCCTCAGTCTAAATCAGGGTCTCATCCCAGGCTCTAAGGGCTCACTCTGCCTCTCCTTTTGGCACATTTTGTACTTTGTACAAAATATGGTGACATTATTGGAATACCATCTAAATCCCTTCCCAGACTTTTAAACTCAGTGAGGCCACCGCAACATTATTTGCTGCTTTATCTTCATATTCATGCCTACATAGTAAATAGAAACTATTTGAGGAAAATAGGAAGGCAAGAATGAAGGAAAGATGGAGAAGTAAGCAACTACTATGTCAGGTGGAAAAGTTCTCTACCTTGGCAGTTTTAATATTTCTACTATAATATGGGTATTTTGTAATGCCCTACTCACTTAGAGTAGAGGAGCTAATTTGTTGCAACTTATTTGTTTCCTTGTTATAAGAGAGCATTGGAAGAATATAATCACATTGAAAGGATTTTGTTCCATGATGTCATGGATTCCTGAAATAGCAGGAAAGAATTAAAAAATCTTGAAAAACCTAAACAGGGACTGTAGACTATTGGTAATGCTTTTTATCATTTGTTTCCCTCCTTTCTCACACTCTGATTCTAATCATAAATTTTTATAGCATTTAAGAGGAAAAAAGTTATTAAACTCATTCTCAGTAAGGTATAAGGTTAATAAAACATCTTTACTTTTACATAGTTCCCAGCAGCTAAAACATTTGAAAATGTAAATAGCCTTAAGTTGAAATTTCAATTGGTATCTCAATTTTTGGGATGCCACTTTGATAATAAAATCATTCCATAGGCCAAATACATAAAACAACCAAAGTTTCGTGTTTCCAAAGCCATTATCAAGCAAAAGGCGTAACAGATATCTTCTATCTCTGTAACTGCTCCCTGCCCGTCTCTTCCCGAGCCTTATCAGAGAACTCATGCCAAGAAACCACTTCCCCCGGGGGAAGGTGACCACATACTCTGAGAAACAGCAATCAATATCCAAATGTTGATGGGAGAAACGAACTCTGGAAAATATAGTATTTAATTATATTATTTAGACAAACTAGGGACAGTATACTAACTGGCTGGAGAGACCTTTCTTACTTAATCTCTAGGAAAATGTCTTTATGCTTGAGACAAAGCCTAGGGCAAAGGTTCCACACCCACGAGAGACGCCAAGAAAGAAATGGCTTCTCAAGCCACCATTGTGCTTGGCTCAGTTCCTTAGCTGGCAACCCAAGGCTGAATATACCAAGCTGTCTTTTCGTTTAGCTCAAGCGCCAAGCCACGCCGACAAGGAGGTGTAGAGTGTCACGGCTTCAATGGTGGGGATGTCGTAAAAAAAGCGTCTTCGCCTCACGTCAGGACTCTATGGTTCCTGTGTGGGTAGATGGGCAGTACATATAAGGCGCATGCGCAGTGCGGAGCGAGCGCCCCTTCGTCACGCCTCTGCAACCGTTACTGATTTCGCCATGGGCCGCCGTCCTGCTCGCTGTTACCGGTACTGCAAGAACAAGCCGTATCCAAAGTCTCGCTTCTGCCGAGGTGTCCCTGATTCCAAGATCCGCATCTTTGACCTGGGTCGGAAAAAGGCAAAAGTGGATGAGTTCCCGCTTTGTGGCCACATGGTATCTGATGAATATGAGCAGCTGTCCTCTGAAGCCCTGGAGGCCGCGCGAATTTGTGCCAACAAATATATGGTGAAAAGTTGTGGAAAAGATGGCTTTCACATCCGAGTGCGGCTCCATCCCTTCCATGTCATCCGCATCAACAAGATGTTGTCCTGCGCTGGGGCTGACAGGCTCCAGACAGGTATGCGAGGTGCCTTTGGAAAGCCTCAGGGTACCGTCGCCCGAGTCCACATTGGCCAAGTCATCATGTCCATCCGCACCAAGGTTCAGAACAAGGAACATGTGATTGAAGCCTTGCGCAGGGCCAAGTTCAAGTTCCCTGGCCGCCAGAAGATCCATATCTCCAAGAAGTGGGGCTTTACCAAGTTTAATGCCAATGAATTTGAAAACAAAGTAGCTGAGAAGATCCTCATCCCGGATGGTTGTGGAGTCAAATACGTCCCGAATCGTGGTCCTCTGGACAAGTGGCGAGCTCTGCACTCCTGAGGTCTTCGAAAGCACATCCTCCTCTGGCCATGCTGGTCCGTCTGACTTAGGCTCATCAATAAAATTTACTGGAAAAATACTTATTTTCAGTATTTTAAATATTTTTATAATATTTTAGAGTATAGATTACTAGAGAAATAATTTTTATATTCATACCAGAAAGGGTTTTAATGGAAAATGATGCTTTCAAGTGAGAATGAAACAATTTATATGAAATTTATAGGAAAAACTATCCTAACCCAGACAGTTTTAACTTGGAAGAGTCTGGGCAAATATGCCAAAAGTTTTGTTTGTAGCGAAGTCATCATTATGCAGCTATTATAGCCTTGAATAAAAAATAGCTAGAAAAAAGTCCAAATTTATAGAGGAAAAACTTTATTTCTAGAAAGTAAACAGTAGGGATGAAAATAAGGGTAGGCTTTAGAAATATTTCAGCTATAATGTCTTTGAAACTTAAAAAGTCTATCCTTAAACTTGTTGCTCAAGTTTTCCTTACAAATTTCTGTACCTTGTTTTTAGAATTACCTATCACCTTCATTTACCAGTATTAGGACATTTGAGTATCACTGCAAAACGTCTCCCCAGACAAGCTTTACATTGTCTCACACTCAGGACACAACAGTCCAATTTTTCTTAACAAAAAGGTTATAGGTTGACAACAGAGTTCAGACTGCTTGAATCTGAGTTCCAGTTTAACCAGCAAAAAAGAGAAAATGACAGTAAATCAGTTATCTGTTCTCTAAGATGACTACATTAAGCTTGCAATCTGTAGGTGCTTGCCTTACATTAGTTAGAGTGATCACATAGGTGTGTTATTTTATTTTAGAAACTACATAAATTAAAATTATAGGTCTCTACAAAATTTAAAAATTCCAGTTAAGTTAGTCTTCAAATCTCAATCCTGCAAAGTGGGATTTTCTTAAATTAACCTCTTATTGTCCAAATCAATACATTGAATGAAAGCAAAAAAAGGAGCACTAAACAGTGTAGAAAACATGCCTTTAAAATTGTTTCCATTTACTTGAAAAAATGTCTTTGTCAATCCTAAAATTTTATTTCACTTGATATTTATTTCAGGTTCTTACTAAAAGATATTTTCTACTTGTGCACTTTTAAGTGAGGTTACTGTTTTAAACTAATATTTTTCATGTTATATAAAATGAAAAAGGTAACAAATACAAAATAATATGAATATATAGAAAGGGCTCTTTAGCAAGGAAAGGAAGAAGTGCTTTTCTTGATGTGTTTTACCTGATTCTTTAAAACTTCTCAAATTTTCTAGGAAATTAAATCCTATGCAATTTGTAAATGAGGGTAGACCTGACCCATATCTTCTGACTCATGTCTGGTCATGTTTACTTTTACCACGCTGTCTTTCAGAAAACAAAATCTCAATCTCAAAAAAACTGAAATGCAAAAACATAACACACACACACAAAGTTGTTTCTTAGTTATTAAGTTAATTGTAGTTATGTGTTACTACAATTATGATACAAAAATAATTTTAATTTTCATTATTCACCTTTCCCTTTGGTTTCAAACTTCTCAAACATCTTGAGCATCAAACTTGGAACTATATAGCCACTAACTAAATACAAAGAAGTGTCTCTAAGGGTAAGCCCATGATCATCTTTGCCCTAAGAGGCTGGTAGCCATGATTGCATGCCTATAGGTATGTAACTTGAAAGATTAAAAATTACTACATTATAAAAACAATAGGTGTCATTTAAGTTTATCATTTGACATTTTTCCTACAGTTTTCTATTATAAACTATATAAATTTTAGTTCTTTTAATGTTGATGGAAGGACCACTTTTTCTTACTAGTCTGTCTGAACAAAAATCCTATTAACTTATGTTCTTCAAACCACGTTTTTGCGGGTTTGTTTTTCAGCATTTTCCTGTTTTCTGGTCATTCTAGTTATTTAAAAATTGATAAGATAGTTGGGCTGAAAGGTAAGTTAATTATATTTTGCAGAGCTCTTCTTTTTTTTCCTCACTTGAAGATATGTTTTATTGATTGTAGAGAAAAGGAAAGGAGCGAGGGAGAGAGAGAGGGGGAGAGAGAGAGAGCGAGAGAGCGAGAGAGAGCAAAGAGAAACATTGATCTTTTGCTTCCCATACACACCCAACTGGGGATTGAACCCACAACCTAGGTATGTGTCTTGACTGGGAACCACACCTGCAGCTTTTTGATGTATGAAATGACACTCCAACAGAGCCACCTGGCCAGGGCTCGAGCTCTTCATTTCTAAATTTCTATTCAAAATAAAAAATTTAATTTGGGAACAAATTATGTATTCATAATTTGTGTACTCCTGCAATGATGCATAACTATCTGCTCATTTAAAATAAAATGTACAAAGCGGGGTAGGATTGAGGGTGGGAGTTAGGGTGGGTGGGGTGGGGGAGAGTGGTAGGGGGAAAATGGAGACAACTGTACTTGAACAATAAAACACAAAATGTACATGTACAGTTAATGCAAGTAAATATTGTATGAAATATTTGATTTAGTTGATGGAGTCTCCAGGTTTTATAGAAAATACTGAATCAGAAGATGAAGACAACTTCAATTGAACCATGCACTGTATAATTTAGACTTGAAAATCACTTCTAACAAATGATCATTATATAATCCACTGTTTCTAACCCCTCAAAGCATAGAATTACACTAAAAATATTTATTTTGAAATCCTTATCTTATTAAATACATGCTAGATTTGGCATGATTTGGCTGTCACATCTGCAGGCATTTTGTTTCTGCTTCAGCAACTTTATACTGCCTACTCTGACATAACTCGAATAGGGCTTTCTGGTTCTTAGAATGTCACTTTTGACCTAAGGATTGAGCTGGGAGATGATTGTCCCCAATCATCTCCTACCTTTATATTAATGTCATAGGTTTTTGGTTTCTGTTTTACAAAGTAATGACTTTATTAGTTTTTATTGAAATACATGCTCTTTTTTTAAAAAATATTAAAATAATGAGTAAAGTCAAAAGTAAATTAAATTACACCATCAATAACAATTCAAAGTGAGGTCATTGTTACACTTAACAGTGAAAAATAAGGGAAGCTCTGGCATTGGGATAACTGGATCTGAATGTCAGTTTCTTCATTTACTTAGGAAAATTAATATTCCCTTTCTTTTAATTTTCTCAGCTATAAAATATGGTTAAGACACTATATAGTTATTTTTAGGATTAAATGAGAACTCATTGATAAATAAATAGTACTGTGCCTAAGTACACAAAATTAATGTTAATTTATAGCAGTTTATGCCAATGTGATTATCATACATTTTCTTCTGCTTCACTGTACTTGTAGTGTTACATTTTTTTCATGATTTATATGACCTTACTATTCTGTTTTGTTAACCATAATTTTCTCCAGTTGCAGTATCTGGAGTCCTAGATTTAATTAGATACATATTCTGACTTGAGTTTTTGAAGTTTTTTTTTTTTTTAGTTTTCTAATTTCAACTTTCATATCATTCTATTTTCTCATCTATTGTTGGAACTCCTTTTGAAAAATGTAATTGTGCTTTACTAATTAACCTCTAATATGACTGACTTATGAAGTTCCTCCCCAAACTGGCCTTTTTAAATCTACCATGCCCACCTTTTTCATTGAATATGTATTTTTTCCTTTTTCTCATTTTTTTCAAAAAAATGACTCTATGGCTGTTCTGCCATTATTTTCATATTGCTTATGTGTGATATAGACTATTCTACTCAGACCTTCAATTTAATCGCAGTAGTTGTGGGTGAATTTATCTAGTCATGCTTCACAAAGTTAGTTGCTATTGTTGTTATTCATTTAGTCCTCTCTCTGAGTTCCAAAATCTAAGGGCTGGACATCACTACCTATCAAATTTTCCAGAACCTCAGAATGATAGTATAGAGAAAAGAGAGAACTTGAAGGGAATCATAATCCAGCCTTTGATGGATACTGGATTATGATTCATCTTTTGAGATCCCATTAAGTATCCTGCACCAAGGCTCACTTCTCTCAGTCAGTGCAGTCCACTCTTCTAGCTATGGTGTATTTCTTATTCTTGTTCTGCTGCTGTGCAGTGCAGAACCCTGGAAAATGGGAAGCCCAGTTCCTGAGGATCTTTGGTATTGCTTGGGGCTCCACCTGTGAATGGATACTTGTGGAACTACTTATATGTTCAATATTTTTCTCTCCAAATTAGGTCATTAGTGAAACATTTTAAAAATCTCATGTTTCTTCAGGAATGCTTCTAAGAGTTTAGAGAGTTTTGAAGCAATACATTAATAAATGATCATTATATAATCCACTATATCATCCATCCCTCATAATATGGAATTATACTAAAACTGTTTAGCCAGAAATATTTAGTTAAATTAAAAAATACAGTTCTGAAATATTATATGAAAATACTTCTTCATTTCTGATTTTCTCTCTTAAATTTATGACATGGATATAACATGACCCTTTCTCTGATGTTTTTGGCTGTATTTCTTTTCTATATTATTTATTTCATTAGATACTGGGGAAAGAGACTTTTTGATGATGTTTTATGTAAGTTTATTCACCCAGAAGTCCTATTAATGTCACATTAAAAAAATTATCTAATTCTGAAAATGTTAACTTTTAAACAATTCATGTGAAAAATAATCTTCCACATGTTTGTAACAACTTCTAGTTACCTCTTTTTGGTGTGCATCTCAATTATAGCTAAAATTATTGTGACTACCAAAATGAAGAATTTTAATTTTTTAAAAATTTTATTGATGAGAGAGAGAGAAAAAAAAACATCAATTTATTTATGTATTTATCGGTTGATTCTTGTATGTACTCTGACCAGGGATCAAACTTGCAGCTTTGGCATGTCAGGACAATGCTCTAAATAACTGAGCTACCTGGCCAGGACCTCAAAATGGAGTATTTTCAACAGAAATTCTAAAAATACGAATTTTGTATTTGTGTCTATTCAGAATCTTAACAATCTATTATGTGTTAAAAACTTCCTAATCAATTGATTCTTCATATTTAATTATATAATTTAAATAGGCTTCTGAGAGTTATGTTTGTGCTCCAATAATTAAAGAATAAGATCATATCTGCAGTAGAAACTGCTATATTTTGAGAATTATATTATAAAACACTTCAATGGTCCTATTCATGAAACTCCTTGTTGTTCCACATTGACCAGTCACTGATAGAAAGATAAAGTGTTAGGGAGGAGGCTGGCATCTTTTGGGCAAATGCAGAATTCTTTAAGGACAACTTTTCCTACACTCTCTGGGTGGGGAGTGGGGGACATTACAATGGATTGTTAGAAAATGCTGATTTTCTTTCGTTTAAATGCTAGGAGTCATTAAACAAAAACAACAACAAAAAGGTGATGCTGGCGGTGAGACATGGAAAGAGAGGGGAGGACTGCGAGAGTGTCAGGGGGCAACCCTCATATCCAGCCTCTGGCATAGTGAGGATAAGACTCAAATTTCCCAAAGTGTTGGGCCATTCTGGTGCTTTAAATTTAAACATTGCTGATTCTATACCCCCTTTCACTGTGACTTGGAGTCATTTAACAGAGAGAACATTGTCTATGCTCACATTCTGTTGTCAATATTTTAAAGGAGGAGAGATGGGAAAAGGGGAATAAGAACAATTTCCTCCTCCCTTCTCTAAGAAGCTGAAACTGCTAGTCTAGGTTACACTAATGGAACAGACAGGAGGTTTGAATAGGATCAGTGACAATTTTAATAATTGTAATAGCATAAGCAATAAAATATAATTACAAAAACAAATCCCTTGGCAAAAGAAAAAAAGTTAGTGAAAAGTTATGGATGAGGCTTAGATATCATTAAGGAAATGTGCTACTGTAAAAGCAATAGAGCTTTATATGGAGCACAGCTGGTAGCTTTTCCTGGAAAATAAAAATTTCATGTTCACCTCAGTGTTTCTCCTGTCAAACCAGTCACAAAGCAATTTTGATGAAAAAACTCTGCAAATCATACCAGCAAATGCTTGAATTACTGAGACATTGAGATTTCACCAGACTAAAGTAAAACTTCTTTCAATATAAAGAAAAGTCTATACCACTTCCAAAAAACTTGTTTACCACTTAACTGCAGTCACTGTAATTCTCTCCCTGTTATGAGCACATGACATGATATGTTTAGATATGAGCATACTTCAAATTTCTGTCACTGAAACTAATGTTCACATGACTCTAGTAAAATTATATATGTATATTTTATATATGTAATATATATTTATAAATATGTATGTGTACATACAAAATCTGTCCAGATGGTATCCAGTGATGTAATATGTAAAAGAGACATTTACTGAAGAAGATACAAGATACAAGAAACGTTGTTCATAGGACGATGTTGCCTCAGTTCTCTTCAAAATAAGTAACTTGGGACCTTAGCAGTTCTCCCAATTGCCATCACCTGTTTCATTTTCTTGAATCTCATCCATGGTCTGAAATCTCTTCCCTTTTAAAGGTGATTTTAGTTTTGGGAAAAACCAGAGTCACTGAGCACCAAATCTGGCCTATAGTGGGGCTGAGTCAAGTGGGTGATTTGATATTTCACCAAAAAATTCTGTATGAAATGTGATGGATGATCCATCATGTTACTAATCACCACTTGCCCATAGCTGTAGCTTTCAGAATCATCTGAATAGTTTCCACGGAGGAATGTTTGCGTTTAACACAAAATTTGATGTAGATTTGTTGCCCTACTTGCTCAGTCATTTTGAATGTGACATCCACACAGTACCCATGCTCACTCAACCATGTCTACCACCCCTACTGACTAGTACAGTGAAGTCCTTGTTGTTCACACATGGGCATTCCAGACCTTTCTCCTTGGCTGCCATGTTACACTGATGTCACCAAACCATTCTTCTTATATTCACAATGGACAGACTTTTTCCAGAAAGACCTCATATGTGTGTATATGTGTGTGTGTGTGTGTATGTATATGTGTATATATGTATATCCCAAATTACCCATAAAAATGTGTCTTAGTATTATCTCTTGCCTAGTGTGTAGGGATTTGGTTTATACACACAATGGACTACTTCAATCTATACTCTAAGATTACAAGCCATTTTCTGAGACAACAATGGATTATTGATTAAAAAATACCATTTTCATAGTTTTACTCATTTTTCAAGGTATTATAAAATAATTAAAAGTTATCAAAATACAATAGTCTATAAAGTCCAGATCTACTTTATCTAATATCAAAATAGAGGTTTTGGAAATTTGATTCTTAACTGCAGCTAATGACATATTTGTGGCAAATATCACCAATACTTACTCACTGAATTAGTGAATTTGGGGTCTTATAGACCCTCCAACTTCAGAAAATAGTTTAAAATTACATAATAAATTTGAAGATAAAGCCCTTGTCTGAGATATCATTGACAAATATGTTCTCCCATATAGTTAATTCCATTTTCATTTTGATATGGTTACTTTAGCTGTGCAGAAACTTTTTAATTTGATGTAGTTGCATTTGTTTATTTTTTTCCTTTATTTCTCTTGCCCTAGGAGATATATTGGCAAATATATTTGCCAATGATACATATCCAAAATATATAAAGAACTCATACGACTCAACATCAGGAAGACCAACAACCCAATTAAAAAGTGGGCAAAGGACCTGAATAGACACTGCTCCAAGGAGGGTATACAGATGGCCCATAGACATATGAAAAAATGTTCAACATCACTAGCCATCAGAGCGATGCAAATTAAAATCGCAATGAGATATCACCTTACACCTCTTGGAATGGCTATTATTAATAAATCAACAAACAACAAGTGCTGGCCAGGATGTGGAGGAAACGGAACCCTACTACACTGTTGGTGGGAATGCAGACTGGTGCAGCCACTCTGGAAAACAGTATGAAATTTCCTCAAAAAATTAAAAATGGAACTTCTTTATGACCCAGCAATTCCACTGCTGGGAATATAACCTAACCATCCTCAAACACCAACTCAAAAGAATTTATGCACCCCTGTATTTATAGGAGCACTATTACAATGGCCAAGTGCTGGAAATAGCCCAAGTGTCCATTAGTAGATGAGTGGATTAAAAAACTGTGGTGCATTTACACAATGGAATACTATGCAACAGAAAGAAAGAAAGAAGGAATTCCTGCCTTTTATGACAGCATGGATGGAAATGGAGACTGTTGTGTTAAGTGAAATAAGCCAGTCAGCGAAAGACAGATGCCATATGACCTCACTTATAACTGGAATCCAATGAACAAAATGAACTAACAAGAAAAATAGAAGCAGAGACATGGAAACATGGAACAGACTGAGCTGTAGGAGGGGAGGTGGGAAGGATGGAATGATGTAAAGCAGCGGAAGGAACTAGTCAAAGAACATGTATGAATGACTTATGGACATGGACAATGGAAAGAGGATTGACTGTGGGCAAGAGGGGTAGCCTACGTGGAGAAGGGAAAAAGGGAAAAAAGGAAATTGGGACAACTGTAATAGAATAAACAATAAAAATATAAATTTGAAGAGACTATTGTCCTTATACCCAGGGGTACCCTTTTCGAGCTGTATCTTAGAAACACCCAGTCTTCTGAATCAGGAGACATATGCAAGAATCTTCATACTGTTTTTATAATAGCAAAAAAAAAAATAATGAAAACCAAAACTAATTTCTATAGAGAGGACAATACCATGGAAACTTTATCTACTGGGGTATATTCAAAATGGGATATTATAAAGAATAAAAAATGAACTACAACATAGATATGTCTCAGAATGTTGAGTGGAAAAAATAAAAAGAAAAGAAAAGGAAAGATGATTCTAAATAGTGTGATGCCTTTTTCTAAGCCTTTATGGAACGTAGTGTGACAGAAAGGGTCATCAAACAGGAGGCAGTGTCCTTCTGCTCAGTGCTGGGACTCTTCTCCCACCTGCAGCTCACCACCACTTGGAGATTTCAAACCTAAATGACATCAGATGCAGACATTCTTAATCCCCAGTACTCCATTATCACAGTCCCAAGGTTCTCTCATTTTTTTTTAAACTTTCCTTTTGTTGCCATAAACTCTTCTTTTTATATCTGTGAAAGAGACTGCTTTTTCATCACATCTGGAAAACTCTCATTTATTATTCCTGGAGATAATACTGTTTTTCTAATACCACTATTATTTTTTCTGGAATTCATAAATATATATCAGATCTCATTGTGTTCCCATGTCTTTAACCGTTTGTTTTTTTCATGTTTCCATCTCTTTGTCTCCTTGCAGGGCATTTAAATAATTTCTGCATGTCTATTTTCCTGTGTATTATTGTTTCTTTTTTTTCTTTTTCTCTCTTTGTTTATTCTCTCCCAGGGACATTTTTTCATAGTTTTTAGAGAGAGAAGGAGGGAGAGAGGAAGGGAAAGAGAAAAACATCAATGTGAGAGAGAAGCATAGATCAGCTGCCTTCCTGATATTCCCAAACCTGATATCGAACCCACAACCCAAGCATGTACCCTGACTGAGAATCAAACCCACAATCTTTCAGTTATGGAATGATGTTCTAACCAACTGAGCCACCTGGGCAGGGATGTGTTATTTTTTCTTTACCTCATTTTAGTCTTCTGTTTAACCCATCTATGAAGATTTTAATTTGTGCAATTGCATTTTTCATTTTCAGAAGCTATACTTAGCTTTTTCTTAAAATGGACATCTTGTCATTACTCTTTTTGTTTTCCATATTTACTCCATACATATTCCTTTATGCTTTTTATACATTATTATTTTATATTTTATAATTAATAATTTCAGTATCTGAGATCTGATTTATTATTTTTGCTTTCATTCTTATTTCATAGTAGCTTTTCCCTTTTTATCTTTCAAAAGTTCTTTATAGTTAGATTATACTTTCCTTAAATTACTCTGTGTTATAACAAGGCCTGTGTATACTTTTTCTGCCAGATAGGATTTATAGTGGATTTTGCCTGTTCCCTGGGATGCCACCATCTTAGAAACAATTTCTCTTGTCACAAGGGATCAAGAATGTGAAATTCTTACGCTGGGCTTTCTGACTCTGCTTTACACTTAAGTTCTGTAAGGATGTATTGTTCTGTGTCTCTGGGAAATACACCTGCTTTGCATGTGCCAACTGTTCACAGCTCTCTGCTTCAATTTCAACTTGCTGTTGTTTGCTTCTGTTTTTAGGTCCTTGGAGCTTTCTTTATTTCTAGTGAACCCAGAAATGTAATTAAAGGTAAGAATATAGGTAGAGTCTAGTTATATTTTATTGGAGGGTCACTTAAACTACATACTATTACTAAATGGAAGACATCATATTTTAAAATCTTGTGTATGTACCTTGAAAAGTACCGTGATAACTTTACCTAGAATCATATTAATATATACAGATTTCATAAATATTATAGTCTTTTTAATTGCATTGCCTACTTGTAAAATTTAGATCTAAAATACTGTATGGGATGCGATGTTTTTTACATTATCTTACATAAGCTGAAAATGCTCCCCAGAATTTCCTCCTTCGTAGGGTGGTTGATCACGAGGTAAATTTGTGTGAGATTTGGAAGGCAGAAATGAAGAGTTCCAGATACCAGTGCAGTTCACAAATGGTGTGGCTGATTTCCTGACTCACCTCAATGAAAGCTGGCAGCAGTCCAAGGTCAGGTCCTCCAGTGCCTGCGGGCTCTGACCCTGTAGCCCTGCGCTTTCTCTGAGCCCCAGGCCAAGTGTGTGTGCAGCTGTGCTGATGGGCATGGGCTTCTACTCAGTTGCACTGGTAGAGTTAAAGCACTGATAAACCTGGATTCCAGACAGTCCTGATGGGGTTCAGTTTGTCCTCATGGGTTCCATTGGTAGTATCAAGTTTATTTATACTTAATTTCCATTTAGATTTTTTCCTTGTCTTTCTGACTCATAACGACTTCAGGCCAACCACAAGGGGAGAGATAACAGTGTTCACTAGACTTCTTCATGGTCCGTGGTTGGTGACTTAGGTGACTTATCTGATTAGCCCCTATCCCCTTTAGAACTATTTTTCCAGTCATTCCCATTACTCTGCAGACTGTAATTCCTATATTCTCATAGACTTATTATTCTATGTTACCCTTAGTAATTCTTCTTCCCTGAACAAGCTCTGGCTCAGTGGTCCCTAACCTTTTTGGCACTAGGGACCGGATTCGTGGAAGACAATTTTTCTATGGACCACATTGGGGGGTGATGGTTTCCGGACGATTCAAGAGATTTACATTCAAGCTCACCTCCTGCTCTGTGCCTGGTTCCTAACAGGCCTGGACTGGTAGCAGCCCACTGCCCAGAGGTTGGGGAGTCTTGCTCTAACTGATGTAAGAATGATCATTAAAATCAGGACAATACTAAAAATTAGTTTGGTGTAGCTATTGAAAATGCAAATGATTTGGAATATATAATCTTTTGTTTGGATCCTGGTTCTGCCCTCTATTGTCCCTGTAACCTTGAGAAATTTATTGAAACTTTCAGATTAGTTGCCTAAACTTTAAAACAATTCCAACTGTAAAATTAAGATTATTATGACAATTATGAGAATGTGCACTTAGCACAGTTTCTGTTCCATAGTATACTCTGAATAAATATTGCTTACTACTATCACTTATTATTAAGTGATTAGAACTTGAAATAATTCACTGTATACTAGCTATGTTTATTAGTATAATGACCCTGGCTATTAAGTGAAATCTAAGTTGTGCCTACTTTTAATTGCAGAATCTCAAAATCTCAATGTTGTCTTTAAAATTCATGCCCAAAGTATACATTGTACCTGATTTTTTTGTAATCCCAAAGATGATGAAACATTTGAATTCAAGTGTGAATGTATGTAATAGCCATCATAGTTACTATTCCCTGGGAAATTAATTCAGACATTCTACTGAAGACACAAAAAATTTCTGTGAAATAACTATTGCTCCTCATGAAATTTGCCCATAGTTTAACTTTTTACTATATGCTAATATATTATTTAAAGCATAAAGATATAATTTTAATTACCTTAGTGTGATTATTTGTATATATTAGGAAAACAATGTGAAAAACTAATTATCTTATTGTAGTATAGAAGACACCAAAATAATTTTCTATCTCCTACTTACATATTATAGAGGCATATTGTTATGTATTATTCTAGATTTAGTGAATAGTGAACAGTTATGACTGTTAGAAAAAGCATTTCTATTCACCACCATTTTAAAGGTATATTAAAACATAAGAATGTTCTGCATAAATTCAAGCCATAAAAAAGCATAGACTCCAATCGTAAGATCATAAAGAATGCTAACCTAGGCATTGTTTTTCATTTTGCATTTAATCCCACCAATGCAACCAATTTACACATAATTGCAAGAAGTCTTTATGCTAGATTCTGATTTGTAAACATCCTATCTCTCGGTCTCTCTCTGATTTACTGACAATATCAAATACACACATATATTTGAGATTGTCAGTAAGTCAGTACTCTAGCAAATCAGTAGTTTCGTATTCCATTCAATCTAATTACATGCCAATCAATTTAGAAAGAGTCATTTCTGGAATAAAACTTTTTTCATATGAACCATTTGTCTAAAAAATGTGTAATATGTAGCAATTCAAGCATTATGTCTTAAACTTTGAGGAGCGAACAAGAATTCTATATTGATAAAATATGACCATGTAATAAGAAGAAATTAGAACATTTTTCTAGGAGACCTGAATAAGCTTACCCCTAACTGATTAAAATTATGCCTCTGAGGAGTCTTATAACAAAATGTAGTTTGAATAATGTAATGAGGTTCATTATTACCAACCAAAACCTAATCATTGTTCATGCAAATATGAAGTAGTTATGTGGAAGGTACATAGTATTTTGTATTGAGAAGGATATGCTAGTAGATTGAATATATTCCATTTATTAGGTAAACCTGCATATTTTGAATATACTGAATAGGATACAGCAGAACGAGACAGAATGAAATCTTAAATGAAATCACTGTATTGCGGTCCCAGTTCCATCTGAAAAACAGAATAAATTTCAAGAAAGCTCTAGGCATATGTATAAGCTGGCGAAGACTATGGAAATTCCATGACCAATGAGTTTTGGTGATCTCAGTACAAGAAAGACATGTCAACAGATATTAGAACACAAGCCCTGAGAACTGGAGTTAGCCACAGGGCTGCAGCTCCTGGCAGAAGTATTATCAAGAAACAAAAAAAGGCCCATAGGTCTGGAGAAAATATAGATTGTTTATCAATATAGAGATTGATCCATTAATCAGAGCTGGCATAAATGATGAAAATGAGGTTTATGATCATGGGATATATTCCTGTCTTTTAAAGTTGGGTAAAAAGAGCTCCTTGCCCTAGTCCATATGCTTTAGGGGATATCATATTTCACACAGATTTTCTGGGATACAAGTATGAAAATCTAAAGAAGATACCTGGAATAAAATTGTAGGAAATAGACTGGTTCAACTTTATCAGATAATGCTAAATCCTTTATTCAAAACGACTTCAATGTGTACTTCTTCCAGCAATGTATGACAGTTCCCATTCTCAAATATTCACCATGATTTCTTCAATTTTTAAACTTGCAGACAAAACAATTTCATAACTTCAAAATTATATCTACAGTAATTGTAAGTTTAGTTTGCATTTCTCTGAGGAGCTTTTTACTTCTCTTCAAATTCTTTTTGGCCATTTGTTTTTCTTCTTCTGTGAAATGGCATATCCTTTATTTTCCAGTGTTTTACAAGGCTATTTGCATTTTGCCTTTGGATTTAGATTTTTCCTGAATACAAGACATTTATCTAGTCTATATGCTCCCTTTATCTCCTGCTTATTTGTGGCTTATCTTTTTAACCTCTTTATGGCATTTTAGATAAACTAAAATAAAGTTTAGTATGTTTGGATTTACCGCTCATTTTCTCTATTTTTTTCTTACATTTTCTTTAGAAAGTGTTTTTCTGTTTCTTGGTTATAAACTATGTTGCTTAAATGTTTTTGCAAGTTTGCCTTTATTTTTAAAGTGTTCAATTTGGAGTTAACTTTTGTGTGTTGTATAAGAATCTAATTTCATTTTTTAAATTATGAATCACCAATTGTTTCTTATGGTATACCAAATAGTCCATCATTTTTCCATAAATTCATAGACCTAATTTTCTGTTCTTTCTTCTGGTCCATTAAACTGTCTTTCTTATTATGACATTATAATAAATATTGGTATTACAGAAAGTTCCCTTTCACATTTTCATTTTCCTTCAATACCCTTCTACTTCTATATTAAATTGAGGATCAGTTTGTCAGTTTTGGAGAGATCAGGGCATTTTGATTGGAATTGTGTTGACTCTGCAGACCAAGATAGACACATATGTATGATTTTATATCTTTTTTAATAAGCATATCTCTTCATTTATTTAGATTTTATTAAAGTCACTCATACATTTTTAAATTAAATTTATTTGGATGAAGTTAGTAATAAGATTATTCATTCATACAACTTTATAATTTCTATTAAGAAAGTATATCAGATTTATTCCAAGAAAACAATTTTATTGCCATTATAAACTATATTTTTAATTCACTTTTTCTAATTTTATTACCGGAATGGAGAAGTATAACTGAATATTCCATGATAACATTTTTTAAAGATGGTATTTATTTTTAGAAAGAGAGGAAAGGGGGCAGAGACACATTGATTGGTTGCCTCTTACACACCCCAAACCTGAGACCCAGTTTGCAACCCAGTCATGAGCCCTGAGTGGAAATTAAACCTGCGACCTTTCGGTCCACAGGCCAGTACTCAATCCACTGAACCACACTAGCCAGGGCTATATATTGATATTTTAACAGATAAAGTTGTTAAAGTCTTTTGTTTGTTCTAATTTATATTTTTGTTCTTTTGTATTTTTTATTTTGTACAAAAGCAGTCATATATACTGTAAATTATGAGCACTTTTTAAACAATCCAATCTTTAAATATTTTTCTGTTCTTAGTGAGTGCACTAGGGTCTCCAACATGATGTTAAATAGAACTGGGTAGAAGAGGTATTTTAGTTTTGGTGTTTCAGAAAGTAGAACTTGAGATGGTGTCCCTTTTGTGAGGTAATAGCTTAAATACACCCACTTGATCCTTTTAGAGTGGCAAAATATTTAGAGTGGCAAATAAAAGGAAGTGAAGCAAGGTAACATGCAAAACAACAAAACACATTAAATACAATGAGCCACAAAGATGTGATTAATCATTAGGTGTGTAAGCCTGACCTGTTGGCTAGTCCAGGGAAGGAGAAACAGTATGTCAGAACCTTCTCCAGAAGAGGGAGAGAGAATTTATCTAGCCCTCTTCTGTCCCTCACTCTGACTGACAAAAATCCAGTAATGACTGAACTTCTGATTTATATTATCTGGTGGCTACTATGGAAACCAAACTCCAAATCCAATGTTGTGTGGTATTTTGTCTAACTCTGAAAATCTGAGGTGCCATAACCAAGAAGGAAGAAGAGGGGCAAGGGAGCCTGAAAAACCCCACAATGCTCATAACCTAATAGAGTAAGCATCTTTGTTCTGTTCTTAATTTATAGACTGATTTTAACATTTACCTTTGCTTTATATTTGCTGTGTGATTCAATAGATACATCATATATGGTATTAATATTACAGAAGATATCCAGAAGCCAAGTAAATATATAAAAAGATACTCTGCATTATATGTCATCAGGGATGTGCAAATTAAAAAACAAGACAATTGCACACCTATTTAGAATTGCCCAAATCCAGAACACTGACACCAGATGCTGGTGAGGATGTAGAGAAACCAGAACTCTCACATATTGCTTGTGGGAATGCAAAATTGTACAGCCACTTTAGAGAACAGTTTAGTGGTTTCTTACAAAACTAAACATACTCTTATCATAAGATTCAACAATCATGCTCCTTGCTAATTATTCAAAACAGTTAAAAACTAATGTCCATACAAAAAATCTGCTCATAGATATAGGAGCTTTGTCCATAATTGCCAAAACTTGGAAGCAACCAAGAAGTTCTCAGTAAGTGAATAGAAAAAAATAAACTGGAATATTATTCAGTGACGAAAAGAAGTGGGAAGCCATGAAAAGATATGAAGTAAACTTAAATGCATATTACTAAGTGAAAGAAACTAATACGAAAAGTCTACATACTCTGTTTTTCCAATTATATGACATTTTGAAAAAGTCAAAACTATGAAGACAGTAAAAAAGAATCATTGTTTTCTAGGGCTGGTGTGAGGGTTGGGGGAGGGATGAATAGATGAAGCACAGAGGATTTTGAGAGCAGTAAAAATACTCTGTATGGTTATTATAGTGATGGATATATCATTAAACTTTAGCCCAAATTGATAGAATGTACCATATTAATAGTAAACCATAATGCAAACTATGGGATTTAGATTATTATGGCATGTTAGTGTAGTTTCATCAATTGTAGCAAATATATTACTCTGGAGTGGGATGTTGATAGCGGAGGATGCAGGATGTATACGGAAAATCTCTACTTCTTTTTTCAATATTGATGTGAGCTTTAAACTGCTCTATAAATAGTCTTTTAAAAATACCATATGATCTCACCTATAAGCGGAACCTAACCAACAATGCAAAGAAGCAAGGCAAATATGACCAGCAACACTGAAAGGAAAAGAAATCAACAGAGACAAGAGGGAAGGGGGGGGCAGGGAAAGGGAAGGGAAGGGGAAAGTCAAGGAACATATAGCAAGGACTCAGGGACAAAACCAAAGGGGAAGAGCTGAGGGAGGGAAGGTGGGAGTGGGCAAGGGAAAGAGGGGGGGGGAAGGCAGAGACAAATGTATTTAAAAAGTAAATAAATTAATTAAAAAAATTAAAAAAAAATACCATATTAAAAAAAATGAATGTTGGATTTTACCACATTTAAATTACATTAATGCACATATTATTCAGGATATTTATTTTTTCTTTTCTGTGAAATGACTGTTTCATTTCTGTATTTTGTCATTTTTCTATAGAATTGTCATATGTCTATTGATGTGGGGGAATTCTTCATGTACACCAGAGAGTAATCTACTATCAGGTTCACAAGTTTAATTTAGCATCTAATTTCAGTTATAGTAATACTTGAAATATCATAAAAGTGACATTACAGATCATTGAGTTAATGATGACTATTCAATACATGGTATTGGAACAACTGATAACGAGTTGCTTAAATGATTAAAGTAGTTTAAAAAGAAGATAACCTTTGTGAATTGTGACTTATTCCTAAAAGAATGAAAAACATACATAAAATTAAAAACTACTTACAAATTTAAAAAATCACCCAGATTAAATAAACACTGCTGATGTACTAGAAACAGTCTGTTTATCATTTGTAGATCACACCTCCTCCCTGCTCTTTAAAGAGACCTGATTTTTATAATGATTCTTTTCTTTTAAATTTTTTATCAATGTTTCCACCTGTAATCATTATACTGCATAGTCTTCCCTACTCTTCATGTAAATGAAATTTCAATTATTTTATTGTTTACTGGCCTCTATAAAACCCCAGGTTCCTTTTCTTTCAGTTTTTTCTCTCTAAAGAATGCTCCCCTTATTGCAGTACTCCTTAATGGGTTGTGTCTTCCACAACATACACAGTTTAAAGGATGAGAGGAGGGAGGAAACGTTTTGAGCAAAAAGAGAAAAAGTTGATTTAGATATACTAATGATGACTTTGTATGTTTAACTGTGATACCTATGTTAAGAGAGAATTTTCAAAAAAGGTAAAATTGTGATTTCCATACAGATTTAAAGATGTAATAAGCTGTGTTATTTCATTCTTAATAAAGAAACCAGGAAAATGTTATATTGGTTTAAAAGAGAACCTAAGAAATAGGCATACTTATAGATTAGGAATATGAAAATGAATGTATAAATGGAGGCAAAACTAACTTCTTCCACAGTAGAAAAGGGAAGTCAACTGAACCACTGCCTGACAAGGCAGAGTTGTATGTCTAAGGACAAGGAATGTTATCTACAAATTATAGCTCCCATAAAAGCGAATCTCATAAAGCTGAATGTTGTGCTATAGACAATGCGAAGTTTTCATTGAAACAATAACTTTCCCTGCAGTGACATCAGTCGTTTAGTCACATTCACTAGGATGATCAATATTGTCACATTTAGTACAACAGATGACTGTGTGTGATAAACATTGTAATGTTAATTTTTCTTTTTTGTTATTATGTCTCCTTTCAAGTCATTGGAATACCCATATTAGTCTTTTTCTATTACATTTTATGTTCCATTCTCTGTGCAGCAGGTCCAACCTCATTTTATCCTCCTTTCTCATAAATCTATTCAGGCTTGAAGTTCCCTCACACAAGTGAAGACTTTGTAGCGCTTCAGTAGGTCAGAGCCAAAGAAGCATGGAGAGCCCTTGTTTGCTCGGCAAATGATGTGTTTCAAGAACAGAAATGTGACCAATTATTGTTTGACTGCCAAGTGTATTTGTACCTTTGGGAATTTTGAGGTGGTGTTTTTTAAATGATGACTTACCCGCCTACTACATTTCGGGCCTTTTGTTTCAACACTGCTCTGTTTATCATTATTTGAAAGCCATTTTTATAGATAAAGATATTTTAATTTAATTCCAGGGAGATGCTTTTGGTTAAACCATTATAGGCTACTTCTGAATTTTATTATAAGTCATCACCAACTAAGAATACTAGTTTTATTAATGTGTTTTTCAAATTTATGGCAGGACCCAAGAAAATGGCTGAGTATGATGCAGGAAAGGCTCTAACGCCTACTCATCATACACCTAATATCCTTCTGCCTGAATTCATTTCTTCATATTTCAAATGTTGTTTTAATTTCTTTGTTTGTTGTTTACTAATTCAAACTTCATTCTTTTTATTTTGCACATGACAATTGAGCTCATACACACAGGACTCACGAGTTTTCCTGGACAGTGGGATAATGCAGGGATCAGAAACATAAATTTGCTTCCCATCTTTGTCACTTCCCATCTTTGTCACTAGTTGCATAAGTTCCTGAAGTGCTCGTTTCTTCTTATGTAAAATTGGTGACACAGTGGCCCTGGTCAGGCGGCTTAGTTGGTTGGAGCATTGTACCAATGCACCAATGCACTAAGGTTACAGGCTCTATTACTGGTAAAGAAGGGCACATACAGGTGTCAACCAAAGAGATGCATGGATGGATGGAGTAGTAGGTCAAAGTCACTCTCTCTCTGTCTGTGTCAAATCAATAAAAAATTGATGACAGAATCAAAATGAGTTAATCTCTGTAAAGTGATTTCTACAGTGATCATAAAATAATAAATACTAAATAATTGTTAACCATTATCATATCATCCCATGCTTGCCCCTTACTCTTGTGCTTGGGCCTGTCTATGTATTTGAATACAAAATTAGAGAATTAATATTACTGGAAAAAAAGAATTATAATAGCTGATATTTAGTGATAATTCACTGTATACAGTGTAACATATTATTTTTATGTCTCTAAACAAAATTTTCCTCAAGTCTAAAAAGAGATTTTTTTGTAATTTATTTTAAATAACAACTTGAGATATAATTCACATACCATACAATTCACTTCGAAGTACAATTCAGTTTTTTAAATTCTTTTATATACTCAGGGTTGTTCCACCATTACCATAATCAAGTCTACAATTTTATCACCCACCCCAAAAAGAAAGCTCATACTCTTTAGCAGTCACTCCCATTGCCCCCTAACCCACCAGCCCTAGACAGTCACTAATCTACTTTCTCTCTTTCCCTTTCTCTCTCCATTTCTCTCTCTCTCTACACATATACATAGTGACTTTATTATATATAATTTACATATATTTTTATATATTTTAATTAAATATACATTAATTTATTATACAAATTATAATATATAATTATATATATATAATTTCTATTTTGGACATTTCCTATAAATGAAATCATACAATATGTGGCCTTTCGTGTCTGGTTTCTTTCACTCAGCACAACATTTTCAAGGGTCATGGATATTGTAGCATATATTGGTACTTCATTTTTTTAAAATTATTTTTAAATTTTTATTTATTGATTTATTTTAGAAAAAGGGAGGGAGGGAGAAAGGAAGAGGTGGAAAGGATGGAGGGAGGAAGGGGAGGAGAGAGAGAGAGATGAAATTTTTGTTCCACTTATTTATGGTTGGTTGATTCTTGTATGGCACATGGCTGGGAGAGCAAACCTGCAACCTTGGTATATAAGGTTGACACTCTAACCAAATAAACTACCTGGCCAGAGCAAAACTTCATTTCTTTTTTTATTGCTGAATACTATTCCATGTAAGAATAGACCACATTTTTAAAATTAATTTATTAGTTGATGAATATTTGAGTTGCTTTGACTCATGGCTGTTACAAACAGTAATGCAATGATTATTTGTGTACAAGTTTTTGATTGGACTTATGTTTTTATTTCTCTTGGTTATATATCTAGCAGTAGAGTAACTGACTCATATGGTAACTCTTTGTATATCTTTTTTATTTTATTAGTTATGACGTACATAACTAATGCATTTGACTTGATGAATTTGGAGATAAGTATAGGCCCCTGAAACTATCATCACAATCTATGCCATAAAGCTTTCCATCATCTCCCAAAACTTTCCTTTACCCTTTTATTTATTATTATTTTTGTGATAAGAACAAAATATAAGATCTACCCCCTTAGCAAGTTTTTAAATATATAACATATGTTTTATGTTAAATGGGAAAAGTATGATAGAATAAGGTTGCAGATGGAATGATTGCTAAATTCTTAATTTTTTTCTTTTTTTATTGTTGTTCAAGTATAGTTGTCTCCATTTTCCTGCCACCACTTTCCTCCATCTCACCCACCCACACCTCCCACCCTCAACCCTACTCCTCTTTGGCTTTGTCCATGGATCTTTTATACATGTTCCTTGATGACCCTTCCCCAAATTTAAGATTAAGGGTTTGCCCTGGGCCCTGGTTGATGTGGCTTAGTGAGTTGAGCACCGGCCTGTGAACCAAAGGGTCACTGGTTCGATTCCCAGTCAGGGCACATGCCTGGGTTGCAGGCCAGGTCCCTAGTAGCGAGCACACAAGAAGCAATCACATATTAGCGTTTCTCTCCCTCTCTTCCTCCTTCCATTCCTGTCTGTCTAAAAATAAAAATTAAAAAAAAATCATTCCTTGTTTAAAAAAAAAAAGGGTTTATCCTGGGTTATCCAGGATCCTTATGTTGTCCATAAATGATGAAGAAGGAGGCAGCACAGTCAGAACCAGAGAGATGGGACTTTCATGAGGAAGATTCAAATGGCCATTGCTGGCTTTGAAGAAGTAAGGGGACCTCTAGTAGCTGGAAAGATCAAGAAAATAGATTATTTCTTAGAGCTTCCAGAAGGGAACCCAGCAGCCCAAACTTTGATTTTAGCCTGGTGAAACCCAGTTTGGATTTATGACCTTCAAAATCCTATGATGACAACTTTGTATTGTTTTAAGTCTTTAAATGTGTACTAGTTTATTATAGTAGCTTTAGAAAAGTAATAGATATAACTAGAAATAGAACAGGGTCAGTGACATAAAGTGCAATGAAGAGTGTGGGGAGATTTTAGAGCTTTGTACTGTAAAACATGATATTAAATTAGGGTGGAGATGGGAGAAGAACATACAGATCAAAATTTTCTTTAAGAAATTTGGTGTTATTAGCTGAGATAGAAAAACTGGTTTAGGGGAACCTATCAAAGTATCTGTTTGGGCATAGTATGTTTGGACTTATTGACATTCTTGGAAACAAGAAGAATCTTCCAGTAATAAACTTTAAGAAATACTCTAAAATTTCCATAAAATTACTGATTTTAGAAAAAAAATCCAAATGTGTTGCATGATGTAGACCAGGCAGTGGCAAACTTTTCTGTAAAGGCCCGGATAGTAAATATTCTAAGCTTTGTTGGCCAAATGGTCTCTGCTACAACTGCTCGACACTGTCGTGGCAGGGGGAGAGCAGTCTTAGCCAAGAGGAAAACCAACTCATGGTTATGTCAGAATAAAAGTTGATTTACAAAACCAGGCTGCAAACCTGGCTCATGGCCTGTAGTTTCCCAACCTCAGATGCAGACTATCAGAGCATTATTTGGAATTTTCCCTTTTCTTAAAAAAAAATCATACTACTCCATAGAGGCAGCATTAATATGACCAAATGACAAAAACGAAAAGAAAACCTTCATCATGAAAGACATTGCAAGGTAAAGCAATGGATTATAGATGTGATTTTTTATTATTGTTAGTAGTGCTACAGTATTTTTGAATATTTGTTACACACTTACTATAGTAAGGTTTTTTTTCATGTACTATGTTACTTATGCTTCTCAAAACCAATGAGTTACTCATTACCGTTATCCTTAGTTTTACAAATGAAGTAACTGAGGGTCAGGGGATTAGTAAATAACCAAAGTTCAGAAAGAATACTAGCCCTTGTTAAACAATCTTTTATCAATTATTAAATTACCATCCTTATAGCCAATAATGGCAGAGCTGTGATTTCAATCCAAATCTGCCAAATGTATACCTAATCACTTCAGCATTACACTATATTGTGTGGTATTCAGTATTAAAAAACATGCACATCTAGGAAGTATATTAAAATTCTAGACACTGATTAACTATCAGAAAAAGGTGAACATGTGTCAGCCTGTGTTACATTTAGTACCCTCAGAATCACTTCATCTTTTTCAAGAGCCATTTTGCTTTAAAACATTTCCCTGTTTATGACTTTTGTTTAAAAGGAAGATATTCATGTATTTTTCAACTAAGTCTTCCAAATGCCTCTCTGCAAAATAAATCTGTGACCCAAATGCAGCTTTCATTCCTTTTTCAAAAGTGAAACTTACAATTAAAGGCTGATTTTAGATCAAAGGGCATTATTAACACAACTCTTTACAAATATATTTACTTTAAAGCAAAATGGACCAGTGAAATTGATTCTTCTCTCCCCATCTCTTGGAATACAATTGAAAGAATAACACAATGTAGTCAGAGAGAGTTTTAGGTGAGCTAAATTGTGATTTCTAATATTAAATGAAGTAGCAGCAAGAGAGGTTGCTGACTGGTAAGTGGCTGTAGATGTTAATAGAAATCCTCTGGTTTATAGGTTTTACCTACAATATTCAACTCGTAATAGAGTTTCACATGAATTTTGTATTAGGAAAATAAATCTTTGAAAGAAAAAATCTAAAGTTCAGGATACTGTGATGAACAGTGTCAAAAACAATTACATAGTTGCCTTTAATGGAATTTTTCTATGTACAGACTCTAAATAAAGGCTTTACTATCATCTTATTTATTTTACTGAACATAGAAAATCCTGCTTCTGTTTCTTTTTTTAAAGAAAGATTTTATTTATTTATTTTTAGAGAGAGGATAAGTGAGGGATAAAGAGAAGGAGAGCAAAACATGGAACAGTTGACTCACATGCCAAACCTGCAGTCCAGGCATGTGCCCTGACTAGGTTTCAAACTGAAGGCCTTTGGCTTTGTAGAATGTCACCCAATCAACTGAGCCACATTGGCCAGGGCTTCTGCATCCGTTTCTTTTTGGCAGAACAAATTCTATTGTTTTTGATCAATCTAAATAAGTACCAGAACTTTCTGTGCAAAAAGTGCTTTTCCCTTTCTTAATAAAAAGCTTCTTATAACTGCAAGTTTTTGAGATCCTTAATGCAGTAGAGGAAAGAGCTTTTTACAGAACAAAATGAAACATTTTTCCTCTAAAACAATATTAGTATTTTTAAGGAGATGTTTTCTTCAAAGACCAGTGTGACTTCCATCTTAATGTATTTTAGCTAAAAACTTTAAATCATGCTTTTTCCTTTATAGTGTAAGGTATGTTGTGCAAGTATTATGTACAAACAAGGTAATAAAAGTAGAAAAGGTAAAAAATGAAGATGGTTAAGTTCCTGGCATAGCATCCCTAAAACCCGTATCATTATCTAAGTAATAAGAATACTAAGAGCACCTCTTGTTCTAATATTTGATCTTTGAACCAGTCCCTACACATGGTTCCTTCATTTTGTAGTTAATTTGAAGGTTAAAAACAAAGCAGGGAAACTATCCTGCAACCCTAAGACTGGAAAGCCCAGAAGGATGAAGTATGATGAAAATTATATACAGTGAAAACTGTGTTTGAGAGGTAAGTTAGATTTTAGTACTAAAATAATGTAGGTCAGGGTTATTGTGAAAGTAACTGAAAGAAATATCAATCAGACAAAGAATATTTGCCTGGAGATAGCAAATATGGAAAGAGAGAAACTGCTAGATAAGCAGAGGAGGAAAAAAAAACAAAACATTGTTCTTGCTCACAGTAATGGCTCAGCAGCTTTCTAGCACACTAAAACTAGCTGTAATCACACATTTTCGTTTGCTACTCTCTATCACCCTGATGGCCAATTTATCCACAGTAGCATATTTACAGGCCTGTTTACAGAATTGAAATTCTTTACCGGAGCTGATGCTACATTGCCTTGGAGCACTATAGGATTTAATTGAACCAGCATGAAAGAACTGATGAATGGTTTTGCTAGCAATGAAGAAAGTGGTGTAGGGCAGAATTTCAATAGAAGATTTTAGCCATTACTTAGTGGCTAGGATACAAAATTGTCGACTATTGAAATGTTATCTTCTCTCTTTCTCACTAAGCTTACATGTGCCTAATTATTATTTTCTTTGCAACATCCTCTTGTTTTTCTTTCTTTTATGTTTGCTGTGCCCTCCTCCCTCAGCTCAAGTCAATGTGGCCAGGCCAAATCAGATGTAATTGTAAACTTCAGTATTTCTATTTTCCTATGCATTAAAATATCCCAAAGGAATAGTATTTTCAGATTGTTGTCACTCTGGAGTAATTGAGAAGGAACATTGTAAATAAGCTGTTACAAATAATGTGTACCTTATAGATACCTTGTCTTTGGACTGCATTTGTGTCCTGTTAAATTCTTTTTTGTATCTTTCAGGTGTTTGTTTAAACCCTTTATTTTCTTCTTCTAATATTCTCCAGATATTGTTGTTTTTGTCTTGCTTCTCTGTGTTGGCATTTATTAAATATCTCATAACAGAAATGTTTGTGCAAAATATCTCCTGAAAATCCAAAATTTTCCAAACATTTATTTCTAGTCTTAGTCTTAAGGTTTCAAAGTTTGATCACTTTCCCGTTTTCCATTATACTTTTCTCTTTCTCTTATTTAATGGAATTGTTTTTATTCTCTTGTTACTATGTATTAAAAGCCAACCAGAAATTATAGTTATTTTCTTTCTGTTTTTTTAATGTTCTAATTCTCAGCTCTTGCTTTTAACCTTGCCTTCTCAGATTTTACTGAATGTCAAAAAGTCATTAATGGAAATGATATTCTCCACTTAATATGATAAGTTATATAACCCATATTTATTTGTTTTCTCCAACATCTTACCACAAGTGGAATAATTTGTCATTTATATTTTCTTCCCTCTTCCAGTGGATATTGGTTTTTCCACTCCATCTTTGTACTTTGAGCTTTCTCTTTTCCTAGTCCCTACATTTCAACTATAAAATAAAATTTTGCTTTGCTTTAAGGCTTCCTGGCTTTGCGTAGTTTTTTTTTTCTTTGCTTTTTCACTCCATTCCACCTTTCTTACCCTCTATTTTGGACAAATCTGTCCTAACTAAGCACTTATCTCCCTCTCCCCCGCACCCTCGCCTCTCTCCTTCCTTTTTTCCCATCTTTTTTTCCTGCCACCCTCCCTCCTTCACTTTCTCTCCAATTTTTTCTTAACTGAATGGTTCTTGGTAAATTATGATTTTTCTAAATCTTTTGACCTTTTTACTTGTCTCCCACCAGTTATAGCTTTTGACTTCTCTGCTTTTCTGTTTACCTGACTACATGAGACTCCATAAATTACTACCCTGAATTTTATCCTGCAGTTTTTATGCCGCTTTTGTTTACATCCTTCTATTTATAGGTAGCACACAAATATTCAAGCTAAACATAGTTACTACTGAGCATGCCCTCTGGTCCATTTATATAGCTCAGTGGAATCATATGGCCATTTGTAAAGGCATCCATCTAATGACCTGGTCAAATGTAGAAATAGAGGTAAAAATAAAGAAAATGACATGTAATGCAAAATATTCTTTCTATTTGGCTTAGAAATTATCAAAATTACTTTAGAAGATCATTTTATTGAGTGTTCAGAAACTCACTTTGTCCATGACCTTGGGAATTTGCTCTTAAATTAGCTTATTTCTTCATTGCACACTTGATTTATAACCTCCCTATAGCTTCCTGTATGTTTTCTCTAGTAATGAACCAGAATAGGAAGGATGCAAGGCATCAGCTTAGGCCGATGTGCCATAATTTAAACCTTAACTTGAACAAGATGCTTTTTTTCTTTTGGAGAAATATTTACATACTGAAAAGGAAGAAAGTGAAATATATTTTTAACCAGGCAAGGAAATATTAAAGATCATAGAGGCAAAATGTGAGCAAAATAGATAAGAATTCCAACATGGGAAAAAAATAGGAAAAAGAAGTTGCATGGTGATAGAAAATGAGACAATATTTTCTCTTGATTACTTCTCTCAAAATTATGTTTTCTTTAGAATTTATTTCTTGCTTACTCCTAAGTAAAATTAAGAATCATCTTATTGCTTATTGCATCTAAATCTTACTGTTAGCCATTAAGAAAACTGTATCTATATCTAAAATATCCAGCCAGGAATATAGGATAGTCAGTACCTATGAGATAGTAGAAAATAATATATATCGGTCTCTGCCCCAGTTCCTGGCATAAGGTTCCTAAAATCCTTATAACTACCTAAGTGATAAGAATACTAGGAGTATCTCTTGTTCTAATATTTGGTCTTTGACCCAGTCCCTGACACATAGTTCCTAAAGTCTTATGAATTTCTAAATGGTGAGAGCATTAGAAAGGTCTTTTGTTCTAAAGAAGTGACATCAAGTGGGATCCTGGGTGGCTCCTTGATGAGGCCTGTCTACCAAAAAGGCCAGGCCATGCTTAGAAACTTGAAATGTTCAGCTCTATCCACTCCCCCATCATTCAGAGAGGGGAGAAGGCCTAGGAATGGAGTTAATAATTGATCATACCTCCGTACAATCCCAATAGTGTGAGGCTGCTGGAAGGGTGATGTACCTCAACTCACTGGGAACAGAGGGCCTGCACTCAGGGCCAACACTCCCAGACCTCGCCCTCTGCCTCACTTCATCTGGTGAGTCATCTGTATCTTTAACATATCCATCAATAAACTGATAAACATAAATAATTGTTTCCTTGAGTTCTATGAGTCCTGACAAATTAATTAAACCTGAGGAGGCCAGTTGGTGTAAAGCACAAGTGATAACCTGGTCTTGAAACTGGTGTACGAAGTGTGTTTGTTGTGTGAATGGGGGAGTCAGTCTTAGTGTTATGGGACTGAAGCCTTAACCTGTGGGACCTGACCTTACCTCTAGGTAAATCATGTCAGAATTAAGCTAAATTGTAGGAGACCCAGCTGCTGGTGCTCAAGAACTTCTTATTGGTGGTGGGGGCCATGACCTCCATATGGTTGGTGACCAGAAGTATCAGAAGCAGAGTGTTTTCTGTGAAGGTAGAGGAGGCCCACAGGAAAAAGAAGCACACACTAAAGAACTGAGTTTTTGCCAACAAAGGAAGAAAAATACAGAGATTTTGTTGTACAGCACCACAATAAAAAAGGTAATAAATGGGCTAGCTTTAAATTCCAAGTCCCATAATTGTGAATGTGTGTGTGAAGAGATGAGAAAGATGGGCAAAGATGAGCCAAACAGAGCTTTTTGAATGATGACTGAAGCTCCCATGGAAATTTTGGGAAAGACAGGCAAATACAAAGAAAGAAGTTCAAAGAGATTTTGAAGTGGTAGGGGGTTACCTGAAGTGAAAGATGTGAAGCAGATTTCAGTCAGAGAGACTGAGTGATTTTGGAGGAAAACAGCATGTGGAACCAAGAAAGATTCTCTAAGGTCTAGTGAGACAGCTAAGTCATCTTTAATATAGTGGAGTTGACATGGATGAGGAGAAACTATTATAGATGCTCTGGTAGTTTGAACTGTTCATATGTCATTAAATAATTCAACTAAACAAACATTCCATGACTACCTATTAAGAATTGTGCTGGGCAAGGATGCAAGAATAAATGAAGTGTGTTCTGTGTTTGAGAACTTTATAACTTGCCATGGGGAGATAAGACATACATGCAGAGAGTGAATGCATGACATAATTTGATAAATTCTATGTATTAAGTACAGTGTAGAAAATAGTTTTACTTTTCTGCTGAAATAAAGAAGAAAAGTTTAAAGCATGATGTTGAATGTGAGTTGGATCATCAAGGATGAGTTGCATTTTGGTATTACTGGTGAAGGAAAAAGTATTCCAAATTAAAGGTAGTATGGCCAAGGCATAAATGGTCAGGACCTAAGTGGGGAAAGTACAGTGCTTACCTGTGTAAATGTTAATGAAGGGGTTATTGCAATTATGCAGACATAATAGGGGGAAATGATTGGAATTAAATTATTATCTGTTATGTATTTTATTTTATTCTGTTGGCCATAGAAAAATTAAGAAAACATTTTGACTGAGAATAATACTGTGGTCACAATTATGCCTTAAGAAATTGTTACCTATAGAGGAGTGGTAAATTCTTTGTGGAAGGAAATTAATAGTATAATTCAAGCAAGAAGAAATAAGAACAATATTACTTAAAAATTGAAATAACTGACTTTTAGAGAATACAGAATTGATTGAGAATTGAATATAGTACAGGGAGTAAGAGAAAGAGAAAGTAACTCAACATGTTTAAGCCTGAATGGCTGAAAGATGTAGTTCTAACACTTATACATTGATTACTTCAGTTTAATATTTTATTTGCATGTATATACATATAGTTGTGTGGTTCCCAATAACAGTGCATTTCTAATTCCTGTGGGAGAGTACCCAGCTTAGTATTTTATTATAAATTTGTGTATAGTTTACATAGACTTTATGCATGGTGGTAAGTACAAGAATTTTTTTTTTATTGAAAGGAGATGGATACATTTTAAACTTTAGTAAAAGTTTACTGAGAAAATCAGAGATGTTTTGGGACTCCCTTCAAATTATGAAACAAGATAAGACATAACTATTTTCTCCTGAAAATAAGAAGGAAATATGCCCTGGCTGGTATGGCTCAGTGGACTGAGTGCTGGCCTTTGAACAAAAGGGTCCCAGCTGGATTCCCAGTCAGGTCACAGGCCTGGGTTTTGGGGCAAGCCCCCAGCAGGGGGCATGGGAGAGGCAACCATATATTGATGTATATCTCCCTCTCTTCTTCCCTCCCTTCCCCCTCTCAAAAAGTAAATAAAATCTTTAAAAAAAAATAAGAAAATATGAAACATCTTTGAGTATTTCTCCACCCAACTATACAACCAAGTGAAGTGACATATTGAAGTATTTAATGAAGGATTGCATATATATTTGCTTGGAATGTATGTGATTGAGAAGAATATTTGCAGTAGTTTTTGGGGGTTGAATTTTCTCACATTTTTCCTGATGTCTCCTATGCAGGCCTCCACATGGAGCAAAATAGTTTCTTAAGGTCAAGGAAAATAGTACTGTTTGAGAAATATGTGACTCATCACGATCCAGTCATAGCATGGGTGACCTCCCAGATCAGGGGAGAACAAAAGGAGACAGTGTTTTCAGTAGAATAACTGCCACCAGTTAAATATTGATTACTAGAGAGCCAATGAACAACATGCCCAGCAACAAAAACAGCTCTTTTATGGCAACGCCTTAACACAAGACGGAAATAAAAAATTCATAACAGAAACTGTTTCACACAGGTGAGCCTCTGTGCAGACAGAAGACACTTTCCAAAGTGTTATCATTGGCCTTGTCAGAACAAGAAGCTAAAGGCCAGGCCCTCATTGGTATATGGTTCTAGATAGAAGAGCCAAAATGAAATCTCTCTCCTGTGAAGATAGGTAGGCTGCTTTCCTTGGCCTGTGCTCTGAATTCCAGAGGCTGGCTGGGAATGCAGATATGATTCCAGGTAGTGCAGGCACAGGGCACTACTGCAGGGCAGGGGTAAAACTCTACTGAACATTTCTCTCCTTTAATCAAATATTCCAGTTAATGCCTTTCATATATTTTGTTTTTCTAAAGATTTTGTTTGAGGAAAGACTTCAGAGGCCAGTTTTGGGTTTTTTTTTTTTTTGCCATTGTGTTATGTTCTTTGAGAACATTGGTTTAGACAGCATATTATTGGAAAATGTAATCAAAATATGAAAATGTAAAGAGGTAATATTTTCTATACTGTTTAAATTTTACATAACTGTCTCTTTGGAGAGACAAATTAAGGAGACGCAGGGGAAAGTTATTCCTGATACCCTTTACTTTGTACAAAAGGAGACAAATGCCTGTTACTCACTTGCTGAGCTTTTTTACCCCTGAAAATAGAAAATGATATTCAGAATTACAAAAATAAACTTATGGCACTTGATAAAGTTTCCTTGCTCAAAAGCAAGCAGTTTTTACTCCAGGAACACTCTGTCATCCAGCTCCTCTTTGTCACTTACAGTTTTTATAGGGGGAGAGACAGAGAGACATACACACATACAGAGGCACAGACACTTGTGCATGGGAAGCAGAGGAAAGGGGAGGGGAGAACAGAGAGAGACAGAAAGAGGGAACAGGCAGAGTTTAAGAGCACAGTCTTTTAAACAACAACAATAAAAAATACAGTTTTTCACTCCCCTGTTTTGTTTCCTTTCTTCCCCAGACAGCACTTCTGGGGATTGTGGCAGGATAAGAAAGAAGGATAAAGTCGAAGAAATATTTGGTCCCATGAATGGTGACAAATAATTTAAGATATATTTGTAAATATGAAGCATAAAACTTTTGGACAACATAAAAGTTCACCATGTATTCCCCATTTCCTGTTTCACTCATGAGGCAAAGCTGCTCTCATAGTTCAACATTAAATGCAAGGGAAAGAGTAGAAACCTAAAAGGAGTCGTTGGAATGGGGCATTTGTTCTGAGTGCACGTGTTAAAGAGGGCTTTTTGAAGGAGCACTCAATACAAACACCCCTGGAGGAAAATGCCAAGCCAATGAGGTCTCTGTTGTAATCCCTGTATTACCACTGCTCTAGTACCTCAATAGCTGCCCTTCAGATCCAATATTCTGCTAAATTTTCCAGGTACGAAACTATTACTATTAAGATACAAATAGAGGAGTTTGTGGACCTCTTCCATAAATATTGTTTGTTTAATGCATATTCCAACATCAGTGAGAAAAGGAACAGAAGGAACACCTATTCTGCATCTACTCAATGCAAGATTCTTTGCAACTCAGTTACCTCTAATCTTCACCTTAGTTCCATAAGACATTATCGTGTCCATTTTACAGATGGAGACATCGAATCTCAGCAGTCTCTTGCTCAGTGCCACATAGTTCATAGGAACTAGAACCCAGATCTGAGCCAGAACTTGTTAAATAGAAGGATTGTGTTTCTTGTTTTTCTTTTTTTAATCCTCGTGTGATTCGGTTGCCTCCCATATGCACTCCCACTGGGAATTTAACTCACAACCCAGGTATGTGCCTGATGGGGATGGAATTGTAACCTTTTTTTTGGTGTACAGGATCGTGCCCCAACTTACTGAGCCACCCAGCCAGGATGAAGGTTTGTGTTCTACAGGGACTTCCTATGTCAATAAAAAATAAAATCCAACTATAAATGAGAATAATACTAATAGGTGATTAGGCACTGGTGGCTGGTGGTAAGTACATTTGTTCCCTTAATCACACTTCGTAATTGTATCTCCCCACCTCATATACCATATTGCTATGAGGGAGAAATGTGTTCACAGAACTAGAAATGAGTATATTCCCTAGAAGCCATCTACACAGTATTCTGTAAAGTCTCAAGACAGAGAAAAATTAAAATGGAATATTATTATAATGCTGCTTTAATCTTAAATTAAGCTTATATATGATTCATGGATAAAAAAATAAAAAATACAAAGGTTTTAGGTTCCTACCAGAATAAGATTGTCTAAAGCTTAGTGGTTCCCTCTGGTGCAAAATTGAGCTGACATACACTCATTAAATATAATAATTTCCTTAAATTAAAAAAAAAGTCTTATGCAGTTTCGAATTGCTTTCCTGGGTGTTTTCATCTTGAGAACAGCAGGTGAATATGAACAAGTTCAAGCCTATTTTTATTTTCCAGTAATCCCAAATGCCTTAGCTTTGCAAGCTAATAGCATTCAAAAAAACATGCTGATCTTGGCAGGAAAGAGAATTCTGAGAGAGACCAGGCTCAGTGAAGGAACACAGCTCTTGGTTGGTATGAACAATTTAAAAACAATCAGCACAAATATGAAAACTTTGAAGTTCATCTCTTTCTAAGTCCAAAATTTGAAAGAATATGTACTGACTGAATTAACCTGAATTTCTTTTTAACCCAAATCAAAATGCATTTCAGACTAAAACCCAGTGAAGGGATACAATAAGAGATACTAGCTATACACACAGTACCATAGGAACATAAACAAAATATGGTCATCCGAAACAATAAATGCATTTAAAAAAATAAAAACAGCTATGATTACTTGTGAAACAGTGAAAAAATGCAAAGCTATCCCTTACTATGAAGTTGATAGTCTAATTTCTAGATTCATACCACTTTGTTGAGAATGTGTTATTGGATTTTGTGACTGAGAAAACTTATGTTAAGAAAAATATGGTTTTATTCATTTTATGCTTCTTTGGTTTTATGTCCCTAAAAGTAACTGTCATTGTGATTGAGCACTTTTCCCTCATTTTGATGTTTGCTTGTTCAATTATTTGGGTGCCAGAAAATTTCTTGTAATTACAATATAAATAATATATTTTTAGAATGAACCTAATTTCCCACTGGGGTATTGAACAAATGATTGATATTGTTGATATGTAGCCTCATATGTAGCTTAGAGAATTGAAATTCTATGCCATTGCTATACTAGGAATAATTCCTCTATTAAAAAAATAACCAATTACTCATAGGTGGCAGGGGAAGTATATGTTTTACATTTTGTTTAAATGCATAGCAGGGGGCCATTCAAAGCAAACTCTTTACATTTTAACAAAGATGACAATGATGATAATAAAAATAAAATTTCTCTGTGGAAGAACCATATGGTCCCTTAGAAATTGATAGGCTTTTAAACTATACATAGTTAAGTTATAAATGTCCATAAGAGTCATGATAAAGCAAATTCTACACCAAAGGGAAGACACAGCATGGAGATATTTCAAGTAAATCAATGAAATCTCTTTTCTTCACCCTCTACTTGGAGCATATTTTAAGGCTATAAAGAAAGGTGGGGACCAATTCAGCGCAAGGTGATGTTTCAGAAATTGCTGTTTCAGATCTGTTGATAGACGACTTGAGGTTAATCCTTACCTTTCAAACAGATGGCAGGGGAATGATCCATGACCTTAGCAGAGTGACCTCAGAAGCTGGTGATGTATGAGAACTCACAATTCTGCTCCAAACAGAAGTTTCATTTTTATTGTCATCATATATTTGTCAAAAATAAATAAACCTCCTTTAGCAGAGTCCCTTGGTACACATTCAAAAATTCACTAAATATATACAGTCCCTGCCACCTATGAGTAATACATTAACATTTACAAGGGGATTGTTCACAGCACAGCAAAGGGACAATATTTTAAGCACAGAGCTACATATTAAGTAAAAATCAGTAATAGCAATCATTCATTCAATAGCCCAATGGGAAATTAGGTATACTCTAAAATTATTATTTATTATTATTATTTATGCTGTACTTTAAAGAGAATATCTTGGAGAAGTTGCAAAACAAACTTATTGCACCCAAATAACTGCACAAGCAATGAATCCATGGGAGCATAAGAGATGAAAAAGATACATGTTATTTGCTTTCTGGATTTATGCTTTTTTTAAGTCTTTGAGACACTCAGACTGATACTTGCAAATGTTGTAGATATTTGGTCATAGAACTCAAGATTCAGTTCCATGATCAGTTAACAATCATAACTGAATGGCAGAAATGCGCTACATTCGTGAGTTGAATAGACTGTAACTCAATATAGTTTACAGGCTAGTGGTGAAGGCAGAATAGTAAACATATAATCTTAGAAAAGTACTTTAATTTTTTTAAGTAATTATAAGTTATAAAATTTCTACGAAAATTGTGAGGCTCACTTCATCTGGGAAATGTGAAAAGTCATCTCTGAGGTTTTCTCATTTATGGCAGGACCAGAAAAAAAGAGATAGTGGACTCGTGGTGTTCATTTATATGTTAGATGGTGCAACTTCAAGCACAGGTGAGATTGTCCAGCCAGAATGTTCAGAATGAGGAAAAAGAAGGGGCTAATAACAGTGTCTTTGACTAACACCAATGCTGTATGTTGGAGAGTGAGTGCAGATGTAAGAATTCTTATAATGTAGGAAAAAAATCAGAAATATAAAGAAAATTTGGGATGGTATTATTAATAAGATAGAGGATTTAATGAGAAGAAGTGGTGTCACAGAATTTAACTAAAATAAAAACTGATAAAAGGCCATTGGATTTTACAAATAGAGGATGAAGAAAATGGTCTTAACAACTCTGAATAGGGAAGAATGGGAAGGGAGGGATGCTTAAGCTAGATAGTAGTGGGTTGAGGAGATGAGAAAGAAACAGCAGTACAACTATTCTTTCCACAAAATAACAATGATGTTGGTGATAGCAGTAGTGGTAGTATGAAAGGAAGAGGAAAGAAAAGACAAAAATCTTATTATACACCTTTAAATAACAAACTCTTTAAGTAATTTCTTGTATTTAATCCTCAGAGATATAGTTTATTTACACATGAGGAAATTAAGGGATAGAAAGTTAAACAGTTTGCCCAAAGAACATAAAAGCTAGCAAATGGAGGACCAGGAATTTGATGAGGCAGTCTGAATCCAGAGTCTATGTTCTTCATTTCTATTGATAGAAAAAAAGAAAAGTACAGAAGAGTTTATAGAATACAAGCTATGCTAAGCACTTTACATACATATCTCAATTAGTACTCAAATGAATCTTATGTGGAAGATAATATTGATATTCCCACCTTAGAGACAAGGAAACTAAAACTTAGGAAAGTTAGATAAATTAAATAACTGTGGAAGTCATGTTCAGATCTAATTTCTTATCCATTCCTCCTTCGTATGTCTTCTAAGTCTCTCTACCCCAATTTGTCTCTGGCATATGAAAAGCTCAAGTATTTCTCTTATTTAAACACACACACATGCGCACACACTATTCCATAATGTTTATTTTCTTTAGCTTAATGCTTACTGTTTCTCTTTCCTAAACTTCCCTTTCCTTGTCTCTAAATGTGAATTTCTGTGCAAGTATAAATTATAATTCGTCAAAGAGACATTAAATCTCTTAGTAGTATCATATATCAAACACTCCTGGGAACTGCAAAAGCATTACAGATATGTAATAGTTATACTATCAAACATGAAAATGCAATCCAACATAAAGGATGTAGTGGATATGATGAATGAGTATGTAACACATTTCTGAGCCTACTACCATGAGGTATTACCTAGAGCAGTGCTTTCAAATTGGGTGATAATGAAATCTTGAGAATTTTCTTCCTTCCTTGTAATTATGAAATGGAACAAAATAAGGAGGGGGAACTGAATTTCTAGATGGAATGGAATTTACTTTGTTCTTTTAAAGTCAATCATTATGATAACACTGTGGGATAAGAAACTGATTTATATGGAATTTGGTTTTGTTTTAATAGATGAACTTCTTAGTCATTGAAAAAAATCCCTTTAAAAATTGATCAAAGCCCCAAATTCAGTCATAGCATTAAAATAATTTGCTTAATGAAATTATTACTTGGCTTTTTAGATAACTTATAAGTCCTGTATCTACACAGATAACAAGAGAGATGATGCAATATGTTTGTCAAACATAAATATGCATGCCACTCGGTGATAGTTAATTTGTCAGATGAGCCATTTAATAATACCATTGATTTCAGGTTAATTAAAGTGACATTCTTTATGAGGACATTTGGACAAATACTGAAGCATAGAAATTACAGTTCTGAGTATAAGGAATATATTTCTCCTAGAGGCTTTATTTATTTATAGTTATGGGAGAGGAGAGTCTACAAATATATGCTCCCAAGAACTCCTGAGATCCTAGGTTTATTAAGCAATTGTTAAGCAATTGTTTATTTCAGCTATTAATCTGCAAGTCATATATAACATAAAAATCATTACAAGAAACAGGATGAATATTGTGAAATATTTAACTTTTGTTTTCCAGATGAGCAAAGTGAAATAAATGGTACTGAGAGTGACATTAGACAATGTCATTGAATGGTGACCTAGACAAGATGACTTCTTCAATCAAAACAGTGATCTTCAACCAGTGTGTCTCAGAGTTTTTAAAACATGCAATATACATATGTAACATGTATAAAGAACCCATGGACAAGGACAATGCTGGCAGGGAAGATTAAGTGTGGGAAAGGGGGTAGGTGGGGCATGGGAGAGAAATGGGGGAAAAAGGGGACAAATGTAATTGAAAACAGTAAAAAAAAATGCAACAACTGACTATTTAATCGGGGGCACTGACCTCTCTTCCCTTAGATTGTCAAATAAAAACATGATGACAGCTTACACAACAGCCATCTGGTGTGAATGAATCAAAATTATAATTTTTTTGGTCAGATTGGCAAAATATATATATTTTTGTGTGTCACAGTAATTTATTTACATATGCCATGAGATGAGAAAGTTGACAATCACTGAATAAATCAAAACATTAAAATTCTATAAGAGCCAATGGTTTGCAATGGAAATGGCATGAGCTTTGGCTTTGATATTTGCCAACTCTACACTCTTGGCTAAAAACATATTTGAGCCTCAGTTTCCTTACAAATGAAATGAGACAGCAATAAGTGTCAGGATTGTTATACATTTTATGGATTATGGTAAAAACTTAGCACTTGTTTTTAAATATTAAATGTTCAAGGGTTTGTTAATTCAGCAGTTTAATAATTTTAACATTACAATTTTTAATTCATACTTACAAATTTTGAAGTAATCTCACACTGTGATATAGCAACTTTAGAACCCATTTTTAACCACTGTTTAGGATTTCCAGTTGACATTTTAAAAATAACATTTTATTTTAAAATAGTCTAACTTACAAGAAATTGCAAAAAATAGTAGACTTTCCATGTACTTTTCAACAAGGTTTCCAATGTAATAGCTTATGTAACCACAGTACAATACATCATCAACACCCAAAAATTAATATTGGTACAGTATTAATTAACTCTGGTATAGACCTTTAACTGACTTTTAACATGTATCAGTTTATGTATTATTTTGCATTAATATGATATATGTCAAATGTATGGTAAACTGCATAAATTAGGTTATCAGTCAGATTAAAATATTTAAACCAATTATAACCAAGAGGCAGCATGTATTAAGCTTAGTGTTTGGAGGAATCATTTAACTAGGTCAAATTATTTTTCTATCATGAGCCAAAAATTATATATTTTAATTTATTTTGGTGTTTCCATTCCAAAAACATGACATTTGGTATCAAATATCAGTGCTGTACTTACCAGCTGTATAAATTTTGGTAAGTATCTTAATTTTTCTTTAGCTTAGTTTCCTTATCTGTAAAAAAGGAGATCATAATAGCATACTGTCATATTGTTGTATTGGTAAAATGAGTTAATATATGAGTTAATAAATGGTAATTTACTTACTGTCTTCCATCTCCAAGATAACTATTCTATCCTTTGCTCTATGATGCTAAGACAAGAACTCTACAAAGTACCTTTTTTGAACTTTGTGCCAAACAAAGGCCAAACACACCCATGACTATTCGTTTCTACCAAAGGGAGGCCCACAAGGAGATTGGGAAGTGGAAGAATGGCAGTGCTTCTAGAGAAGACACTTCCTTCTTATTTCAAGTCTTCATCAGTAGCATATCATCATGCAGTTTCTGCAGCCTTATCTTTCATTGGACCCCTTTCTCAGTCAGACTGCAGCCTTACTCATGCCTCTTTTCCCAGAAAGACACAGCCTTACAGGGAGCATCTGATGGTTCACAACTGTGTCCAAGTCTGAGCATCACTGCAGTTTTCCCCAGGGGGCAAAGCACCATCCCTATAGATCCCACTGACTTCCCGGTTCTGGTCAGGCACTTCTTGTGTGTTCTTCTGGAACTAGAGGTGGTAGATGTTTCATGTAGTATTCTATGCAAATTCCTCATTCTTCTACTCTTTCAGCCTCCTAACACTTCTATAACCAATTCTGTACATGAAATGTCCTATTTTTGTAATATTTAATGGGGCTTCCTTTCCTAACTGACTTTAACTACTATAGCATGTGGTACCAAGAGTGGTTCCAGGGTGATGGTCACACAAATATGGGATTTTAATATTGGTTTTCCTTTGTCTTAGACCTTGAAACAACAATGAAAAACTTACTAATGGAAAATAGGACTAGTAATCTGGTAATCGCTGCAATGTGGTGTCATCACAGAAATTAAATTATTACTGCAAATAGAATGGGATAGAATACCTATAGATATCAAGGCTTTGGGAAAGCAAATGGCCCCAAACTTAACTATCATTGTAGGAATTTTAATGGAAAGAACTATAAGGTGTAGTGGCTCTCTTTATCTACACAAGAGAGTTTTTAAAAAGAAAATGAAAAACTGAGGAGCTTAAACTCTGTTTAATATCATATCAGAAAAACTGAAGAAATTCTATGACAATCTCAAATTTATCTCTAATTTTTTGTAGCCTCAGTAAACATGTAGCTAAAAATCAGACCAATATATTCAACTTGTGGGTATAAGAATTTAAATACTAAATCTCTTTTGTGAATTTTGGAGTATTGATTAGGAAGAAATAGGATCATGATGCTTGGGATACATAGTTATATTAGAATAAAACAGATAATCTTGACTTGCTAAGCCTTCCTGACCCTCACTTTTCCACAGAAGCCACCCAGCTCTTTCTCCCTGAATGTGGACACCAATCTTCCTTTGCTTAAAGGACCTGTAATAATTGAATGTAAAGTAGTTGCCCTGCAAGGGAAAGATTATTTTCCCCAAGAGTTTTCCCCATCATTTCTCGCTGCCTTTAAATGTACAGCTAGTGGTGGATCCCAGCATGCTCCAGGAAGGAAAAGTACAAAGTCTCTCTTAGAAGAAAACATCTTATACTCTAGATGAATTACAGAACTTTATAATTTTATATGCAGGATGCTGAAAAGTACACATGAGGATGTTAGGTTAAACAAAAAAGAGGATACCTTTGTTTCACCCATTTTATAGATTTAAGAACACAAGAACAGATATTTTGGATTTAATAAGTTAGTTTGAGCGGTTTGCTTGGATATTTGATTGAAATCTTAGGTCAAGCGGGTCTACTGTGGATAAGGTTAAGATGATAAAACTTTGCTGGCATAATGTAGAGGAAATAATCCAAAGGCTTAGAAATGAAAATGTAGAAATGGATTTTATCATATGCATTCTGCATATTCACTCAGTAGTGTATCTCCTAAGGGAAACCAGGAACTTTTCCTTCAGTGAAGAAGTAGGAGGTGAGGAGGCACCAGCATCCTTGAAAACTTCTGGAGTTGTTCTCTGTAGGCTAAGGATAACGGGGAGGGCTGCATGTCAGGAATCATACTGTCCGGTTTCAGGAACTGTAGCCTCACCAACAGGCGAGAGGGCTCTAATGCTGGAGCTAAGCAAAGAGGCCTTGGGAAAATAGGCCACTGAGGAAACAAAATCTGTCCCCCTGGCAGGGGCGCAGGTCCTGCCCCCCTCACATCACCCTGCTCAGCCCCAGAGGACGGCTGATAAGTCAGTGATGGGTAAGACCCCTTGATGACAGAGGCAACCTAAGACAGGCACAGCTGCAATAGGCCTCGGAGAAGAACTTGGGGGACATGGAGAAAGGGCAAAAGACCCTCACCCCTGGGCTTTGTTGTGGCTGGAGTCCTCATTCAATCTGAAAGAAGTCTCCTCATCTCTTGGCTGCTCTGCTCCGCCCGCCTGGCTCAGGCTTGAAAAAACACTGGAGGCAGCCCTGGGCTGGATCTAGTGGTTCCCAGGGAAAATCAGGCTTAGAAGTAAATTCCTTGAAGCATGCTTTGTTTTTTCCCTTAAAGCTATGATAACCAGCTCACATGGGAAGGAAAATTTTTACATTATTCATAGATCCTGACCCTAAATCATTTAGCATTCTCATGTTTACTTGTCTTGGACCGATGCAAATCGGTGTGTTCCTGCCCTTTGTCTTCTTCAAAACATCACATAGTTTCTGTAAACATTAACATACTGATGTAATGAGATCACCTGTACATTCCTGTTACCTAGCCCCTGCTGATAACCCTTTTAATAAAAGCCATTGGACATAGGGGCTCAGGGCATTCTCCACTAGAGGGAATCGCTGCCTCCTTTTCCTGACAGACTGAGAAAGTGTCTGGAATGGCTTATTTTTATTTCCCAATCCATGACGACATGGAGCAGCTCTGTGGGACCAGAGCCTGCCTCTACTTCAGCTGCAACCATTGAGATCAGCTCCCTGACTTCAACCAGGATGATGAGATTCCCCTGACTAACACAATTTACAAAACATCTAGTAGAATGTCTGTTATAAAACAAATTACATATAAATGTTAACTAACAATCTTATATTCTCTGTTTCCTGATTTAAAAATATCACCTCCTATTATGCCTGCATCCTGAATGCTATGGTGGTCCAATAGTATTGCCAATAATAAAGACATTCCACTGGGTATATAATGCATTTTATTTGTTTAAAAATTTTATTGTTTATGCTATTACAGTTCCTCCAATTTTCCCTCCTTGCCCCTCTCCACCCAGGCCCCTCTCCTTCAGGCAATCACCACACCATTGTCCATGTCCAAGGGTCATTCATATATGTCTTTTGACTATTCCCTTCACCTTATTTCATCAGTCCTCACCTCCCTTCTTATAGTTGCCAGTCAGTTCCATGTTTTCATGACTCTAGTTCTTTTTATTTTTGTTGTTACTTTATTTGTTTATTAGATTCCAGTTCTGAATGAGATCATATGGTATTTGACTTTAACTGACTGACTTTATGCTTCTTTCACTTAGCATAATAATCTCCAGTTCCACCCATGCTGTCACAAAGGTAAAAATTCCTTCTTTTTTACTGCCAAGTAATATTCCATTGTGTAGATATAGCATGTTTTGTTGTTTGTTTTTTTTTAATCTACTCATCTACTGATGGACACTCAGGCTGTTTCCAAATCTTGGCTATTATAAATAATGCTGCTATGAACATAGGGGTGCATATATTCTTTGAAATTGTTCCAAAACAAATATTCCAAAATTTTATATGGAACCAAAAAGGACCCCAAATAACTTCAGCAATCTTGAGAAAGAAAAACAAAGCTGGAGGGATCACAATAACTGATATTAAAATATACTATAAGGCCAATGTAATCAAAATAGTCTGGTATTGGCATAAGAACATACATATAGATCAATGGAACAGAACAGAGAATACAGAAACAAACCCACACCTTTATGTTTAGTTAGTATTTGACAAAGAAGACAAGGACATACAGTGGAGTTAAGGCAGTCTCTTCCATAAACAATGTTGGGAGAACTGACTGATACCTGCAAAAAAAAAAAAGAAAGAAAGAAAGAGAGAGAGAGAGAGAGAGAGAGAGAGAGAAAAGGGAGGGAGGGAGAGAGGGGGAGGGAAGGAGGAAGGAAGGAAAGAAGGAAGGAAGGAAGGAAGGAAGAAATTAGACCACCAACTTACACCATACACCAAAATAAACTCAAAATGGATAAAAGACTTAAATATAAGTTATATGCCATAAAAATCCTAAAGGAAAACATAGGCAGTAAAATTTCAGATATATTGCATAGCCCAATATATCTCCTAGGGCAAAGGAAACAAAGTAAAAGATTAACAAATAGGGCTACATTAAATTAAAACTTCTCTGCACAGCTAAAGAAACCATTAGCAAAATGAAGTCATTAGCAGTCATACTGACTGTATGAGAGAACATATTTGCCAATGGTATATTGGACAAAGGTTTAATCTCCAAAATGTATGAAGGACATATGTGACTCAACACAAGGAAGACAAATAATCCAATTAAAAAACAGTCAAAGGACCAGAATAGACATTTCTCCAAGGACATACAGATGACCCATAGACATATGAAAAAATTCTGAACATCACTAATCATCAGAGAGATGTAAATTAAAACCACAGTGAGATATCACCTCACACCAGTCAGAATGGCCATCATTAATAAATCAACAAACAAGTGCTGGCAAGGATTTGGAGGAAAGGAAACCATAGTGCATTGTTAGTGGGAATGCAGACTGGTGCCGCCACTGTAGAAAACAGCGTGTAATTTCCTCAAAAAATTAAAAATGGAACTCCTTTTAGACCCAGTAATTCCACTTCTAGGAATATATCCTAAGATTCCCAAAACACCAATTCAAAAGAATATAATGTACTTTATACAAATTAAATAATAAATCTATATGCTCTTAGTATTCCCAGTTGACAAATGAGAAATATTTTTTTTGTCAACCTTAGGTGAAAGAACTGAATCTTCAACTAGATATTTTCTTTTCTGTTTAGTCAAAGCAATGCATATTCAATAAATAACTGGCAATCATTTATATCACTAGCTAAATTTATTCCTTTAACTTATAGGCCAAAGACCACTACTGTGTTCCTTTCTATATGGTCACAATGAGGGCATCTAGAAGATGTGTGAGGTCATCTGGTTGATACAGAGATGGAGATGAAGTACTGTTGGCAGTTAGTTGGCAGAAGCTAAGAATGTCACATGTCCCATACAGCACAGAGCTGTCTTCTGTGCAGCACTGTTTTAAAATATCCAGCCATAGTAAGCTCAATATAAATCAAGAACACCAAAATTTAAAATGTTTTATAAAAATTTCAAGAGTATAGAGGAAAGTTGTTATAAAGAGAAACACTTAGTTTGATGTAGTCCTATCTGTTTATTTTTTCTTTTCTTTCCCTTCATTGGAGAGGTATAGCAGACAAAATATTTGTACAAGAAATGTCCAAGATTTTGCTGCCTATGTGTTCTTTATGATTTCTATGATTTCAGATATAACATTTAAGTCTTGGATCCATTTTGAATTTATTCATGTGTGTGGCATAAGAAGATGATCTAGCTTCATTTTTCTGCATGTATCTGCCCAATTTTCCAACATATTTATTGAATAAACTATCATTACCCATTATATGTGCTTGCTTCCTCTATTGAATATTAATTGACTATAAGGGTGTGTGTTCATTTCTGGGCTCTCTATTCTGTTCCATTGATCTCTGTGTCTTATTTTACACCAATACCATGCTGTTTTGATTACTATGACCTTATAGTATAATTTGATATTGGGTTAGAATGATTAGTCCAACTTTGTTCTTTCTCAGATTGTTGTTGTTATGTGGGACCTTTTGTGATTCCATATAAACTTTTGAAATATTTGTTCTAGTTCTGTAAACTATGTCAATTGGAATTCCTACATCACATAGGAATTGTGCTGAATCTATAGACTGCTTTGGGTAATATGGACATTTTAATGATGTTAATTCTTCCTATCCAAGAATACACTATATGTTTCCACTTATTTGTATCTTCTTCTTTCTTCAGTGTCTTATAATTTTCTGAGTACTGGTCTTTTACATACTTAGATTTATTCCTAGGTATTTTGTTATTTTTGTAGCAATCAGGAATATTATTGTTTTCTTAATTTCCCTTTCTGTTAGTTTGTTATTGGCATATAAAAATGCAATTGATTTCTGGATATTTATTTTATATCCTGCTACTTTGCTGAATTCATTTATCAGATTAAGTAGTTTCCTGGTGGAATCTTTGGGGTTTTCTATGTACAGTCATGTTATCTGCAAATAATGACATTTTTACTTCTTCCTTTCCAACTTCAATGCTTTTATTTCTTCTTCTTGTCTGATTACTTTAACTAGAATTTTCAGTACTAAGTTGAATAAGGGAGGTGAAAATGGACATCCGTGTCTTGTTCCCAATCTTAAGGGTAAGGCTTGTAGGATTTGCCTGTTGATTATGATGCTGGCAGTGGGTTTGTCATAGTGGATAAAAAACTATGGGATATTTACACAATGGAATATTACTCAGCAATTAAAAAAAAAGTTTATCCTTTACAAGAGTATGGATGGATCTGGAGAACACTATGCTAAATGAAATAAGTCAGTCAGAAAAAGACAAACATCATGTGATTTCACTCATATGTGGAATCTAATGAACAAACTGAACTATCAAGGAAAATGAGGACAGACTCATAGAGAGCAGGTTGACAGCTAGTGGGGGTTAGTGAGGAGGAGAAGGGATTGAGCAAAAAGGAAAATGACTCACGGACATGGGCAATAGTGTGGTCATTGCTGGGGGAAGGGGTATATAACAGGACAAAATGGTAATAGAAAAAATATAATAAAGATGAAATTTTTAAAAAGAGGAAAATTTAAATTAAACAAAGGCTTAAATGTAATAAAGATGTTTTATGAAATTTATTGAATAATTTATTCACTTGGACATACAGTCTATTCTATGTATTACAGCATTAGCAACTAAATAAAAATTGAAAAGATTTCAGTCTAGTTAACAGCTATAGAAAAGACATTAAATCCAACTGAAAATACAATATTTAACTGCCCATCAAGATGGAGGCATAGGTAAACATGGCTTACCTCCTCGCATAACACATCAAAATTACAACTAACTATAGAATAACCATCACAGAACCCTCAGAAATCAAGTAGAATGGAAGTCTGACAACTATGGAACTAAAGAAACCACATCCATTCAGACTGGTAGGAGATGTGGAATGGGCTGGTCCCATACCCATGTGTGGTGAATAAAAATTTAAAACAGATATATTGGGAGTGACCGGTTCCAGGTCCACACCAAGCCTCTCAGGCCAGGATTCCAATGCCAGGAAGATATGTGCCATAACTTCTGACTGTAAAAACCAGTAGAGATTGATTGGTGGAAGAAACTACTGGGTTCTCAAGCAGTTCCTCATAAAGGACCTGGATATTGACTTACTCAGACTCAATCCCTCTGAACTTAAGCATTGAGGTAACAGCTTGAAAGTGGCAATCATTTGACATGTGGCATATGAGAAGGAAAAAAAGTGTCTGGAATCATGGCAGAAATGGGAAACAGAAAGATGGGCAGAGGTCATTGTTCCTTTTATGAGCACTCCCCCCAACAGAGCCACAGAGCTTGCAGGTATATACCATATCTGAGACTCCCCCAACCTGGCCCACATGGTTTCTCCTGCCCTGCAGATCCCCTGTGACTCCATCCCACCCAACTTAGTGGGCCCACCCAAGCTGTTAACCGTGGCTTTTCCATATGAATGGCTTTTCTTAGTTCATTATTCACATTCTCCTAAACACTTTCTAAGTAGCAACGGCTGACCTCAGTGAGTCCCTAGCCCCCTTACTTCTTGCTAAATGGCCCCCCGGACCAACACTAGCAGCAGCCCATCTTAGATCACAGCCTGGCTTTGTCTGGGAACCTCCAAGCCCAGCAAAAGTAACATCCATCTGTAGGGTGCTTGGTAGCTCACCCTGCATGGCCCTGGGTTACTGACCTTGCCCTGAACCACCCAGGAAATCCTAGAGCCTGTGCATCCATTGGACAACTACAGACCATGTTGGAGCACCACCACACTGCACCTGTACAGCTGATCCTCCTTGGAAAGTAGAGATCGGTGGTCCATGGTCACAACCAGCCATTACAGCTGACTGGCCTGGGTAAATCCCTCCCATTGCTCTTCTAACAGCAACCAAGCCTCAACTATAAGAAGAGGGTGTACTCAGCCAACACAAAGGACGCACCTCAAGTACCTTACTTGGGTAATAGGGGAGGCTGTGCCACTGGACCCTACAGGACACCTATTACATTAGGCTACACTACCAAGACAGGGAGTAATAGCAGCTCTAACTAATACATAGAAACAAACACAGAGAGACTGCCAATACAAGGAGACAAATAAACATGCCCAAATTAAAGAACGGATCAAAACTCCAGAAAAATTAAAAAATGGGGATAAGCAATCTCTCAGATGCAGAGTTCAAAACACTGTTTATAAGGATGTTCAAGGAACTTAATGAAGACCTCAACAATATAAAAAAAATCCAGGTAGGAAAGAAAGGTACACTAATTGAAATACAGAACAATTTACAGGGAATCAACAGTAGAGTGGATGAAGGAGGGAATCAAATCGATAATCTGGAACATAAGGAAGCAAAAAACAACCAATAAGAACAACAAGAAGAAAAAAGAATCCAAAAAACAAGGATAATGTAAGCAGCCTTTGGGACAACTTCAAGTGTTCCAACATTCACATCATAGGTGTACCAGAATAAGAAGAAAAAGAGCAAGAAATTGAATATCTATTTGAAAAAATAGTGAAAGAAGACTTACCTAATTTGCTGAAGGAAATAGACAGGTAAATCCAGGAAGCACAGAGAGTCCCAAACAAGATGGACCCAAAGACAACCACACCAAGACTCATTGTAATTGAAATGCCTAGTTTAAAGATAAAAAGATAACCTTAAAAACAGTAAGATAAAAGCAGTTAGTTACTTACAGGAGAGTTCCCATAAGATTGTCAGCTGATTTCTCAAAGGAAATGTTGAAGACTAGAAGGGATTGGCAAGAACTATTCAAAGTCAGGAAAAGTGGAGACCTACAGCCAAGATTGCTCTACCCAGCAAAGCTGTCATTTAGAACTGAAGGGGATATAAAGACCTTTCAAGACAAGAAAACACTAAGGGAGTTCATCATCACCAAACCATTATTATATAAAATGTTAAAAGGATTTATGTAAGAAAAAGAATAGGACCAAAACGATGAAAAATATAAAGGCAATAAACACGTATCTATCAACAATTTACTGAAAAACAAACTAAGTAAACAAAAAGAATGGAGACAGAATCATGGATATGGTGTTTTGATTGTTGCCAGATGGGAAGTTTTGGGGGGAAATTGGTGAAGAAGTGAGGGGATTAAGAAGTACAAATTGGTAGTTATAGGATAACCATGGGGATGTAAAGTACAGTATGGGAAATGGAATAGCCAAATAATTTTTATGCATGTCCCATGGACAGAGACAAGTGTAGTGATTGCCTGAGAGAATGGAGGGATACTGAGTGGAGGGGGGCAGAGGAGAAAAATTGGGACAATTGTAATAGCATAATCAATAAAATATAATAAAAATATTTAACATAGAAATGTAAGCTTGTTTAATAAACTTAGAAATAAAATTTTGTAAATTAGCAGGGACACATAAAACCCAGAAATTTTTTTGGATTTCTTTAATAAACATTGTTGTACAATATCTTGCATTATTTATAGCCTATCTATTTTTTTATTTATTTAGCACTATAATAAAAGACTATGATGAGATCACTTATTGAGATAATCTTTTTAAAGGTTTTATTTATTTATTTTTAGGGAGAGGGAAAGGGAGGTAGGAAGAGAGGGAGAGAAACATCAATGCATGGTTGCCTCTCTCACACCCCCTAGTGGGGTCGGACCACAAGCCAGGCACATGCCCTGATTGGGAATCGAACTGGCGACCTTTTGGTTCACAGGCTGGCACTCAACCCACTGAGACACCAGCCAGGGCTATTGAAATTATTTTTAAAGTATAGTTTGAGCTTTATGCTTTCAATCATAGAGGTAGATTATATTATTTATAATTTTATTTCAGAGTAGTGAAAGGTGGCAGTGGGTATGGTTATACCTCTGCAGGTATACACATAATATATTAATAGTTATGAGGCCCTTAGTATGTGCTGTGCACAGAGTAAAGAAATTTTCATTTATAAACTCTGTTGATTCTCATAACTAATGTTTTGAATTGATGTTTTTATTATTCATTCAGGTTGTAGACCCTCAACATCGGTAATCAAATTGATATTTCAACTTAACGTGTTCAAAACTGAACTCCTAAACTTTCTCCTCAAACTAACAAGCTCAGTTAAGGACACTCAATGCTTCAAGGAGAGATACACAAAAATAAAACATCAAAACAAACTAATCAAATTTACATACCAAACAATATATCAATCTATTTTTGACATCAGTCTTATTCTCATAACCCACTGTTAAGGAACATTCTTAACTTTACACTCTAAATCTATCCAGAATACCCAGTCACTTCTCATCTCCTCCATTCTACATTGGTTCAAGGGTGCTCTTTTCTCTCTCTCTCTCCTTACCTCCCTCTCTCCCCCAAATTACTGTAATAACTTTCTAACTTGTATCCTGGCTTCCACTTTTTCCACAAGCATGTGTGTTTTCAATACAGCAATGCACCCTCCTCCATTTTTTAAAGGTTTTATTTATTTAGTTTTAGAGAGAGGGGAAAGGAGGGAGCAAGAAAGGGAAAGAACATTGGTGTAACAGAGAAGCATCAATCTTGTATCCCAACTGGAGACAAAACCTGCAACGCAGGCCAACAGGCACATGCCCTGACCAGGAATGGAACCAGCAGTATTTTGCTTTGTGGAACAATGCTCAACCAACTGTACCACTTTAGCCAGGGCACAATGGTCCTTTTTTTAACACATAAATTCAATAATTACCTACTACGGTTCAAAAGTCTCTAGTGGCTCCCTTTTTTTTCTATCTTGGAATAAATTCAGTCACCCTTTAAATAGCCTACAAGGCCTTTGTCATTAGCCATGTGGCCTCTGTGATTTCATGTTGTATTCCTCTACCTGTGTCACTTTGTACCTTCACTATGACTACACTGACTATGTAACAGTTACTCATCCACCCCCCCAGGTGTTTGAATTAACTGTTTGCCCTTTCAAGCATGGTTTCTTACCTTTAAGTCTTTATCAAGTGTTTGCTGAAATGGTGTCTTTTTCTCAACCACTCTATTTAATAGTTCCCCATAGTACTTCTAAAAGCATGAGTACTGTGATTCTGCTTTATTGTTTTTATTGCAGTACACACTTAGGTTTTGCAGAGCTAAGTTTGCATGGGAAAAAAAAAAAGATGAGAAAGACTTTATTCAAGACTATAGCAATAGGAGAGAGAGACCAAAAATTCAGTTGGAACTTAAGTCTGCTTAAAGAAAGACCTGGAGAGGTTTTAAGAGCTGGGGTGGAAAGGATAATAAGCCATTTGTGTTTGCTAATGGATCCTACCCTAAGGAAAAGTAAATTTTCTTAAACATTTATGACAGAAAGTAGCTTTACAACTTAGAACAAGGTGCCAACTGAATTTAGGCTCCTACAGTCTCTGGACTCAGGAGACAGGGCCATTATCTTCCTTGATGACCAACTTCAGAGGGGTGGTTCCCAGGTCTTAGAGAAAGGCAGTCCATGGTTGTAAAACTGACAAGATTGTTTTAAGAAGATTTCCATATGTAAGGGAAAAAACAAAATATACAATGAGAAATTTTCTAAAGTAAATGCTCTAAGAAAAAGGAGGAGAAGGACCTCTGCAGCATGGTCATCTGGATTCTGTAATGACCTCAGTGAGAAGGAACTCAGGAGCCTAGCAGCAGAAAGGCCGTCTAAAATTTAGCCAAGCTGAGGAAAAATTTAAGGCCATCTTGGTCAGTTTTATCTGTCCATCCCCACCCCCCACCCCCGTACTCCCACTCCCCGCCTCTTCCCCTCAGAATGTGCTTTCCATAGCAGCGGCAGGGTTTTGTTTTGTTCATTTCCATTTAAAAAAAAAAAAATCTTAGAGAAAATTCCTTCTGTTGGGTGGGACTAAGGTAATGATATAATTTGTTCTTTTTAATATGGTATAACACTTAAATAATTTCTTCATGAAAAAATATTGTTAAAAGAATGCTACAAGGAATAAAATTAATTTATAATGGTTGAACACTAATGTGTAAACATGAATAAACACTATTTGGTATGTTTTCCTTAAAATTCTTCTTAACCTGTCTGTGCATCTGGTTCTCTGACCTGCATTTATTTGCCAACATACTAGGAACACAAAATTAATTTAAAAGGTGCATACTTTTTCATTTGCTGTAATAACTTTTATTTAGTTCATATACTTTTTATAACCACTGATTATCTGAGTACTGTGAATAGTGATGAAAACGCTTTTATACATGCTAGAAGGTTTTATTAACGCAACTTATAAAAACAAATCTAAATATTTCACTTTTACCTTATAGTCGTTCCCTACTTATTGGCTGTGGCGAATACAGTGATGAGAGAAAGGGAATGGTTATTGTGAAATTGCTATATAAACTTTGACTTAAACTTACCCTTCGGAAAGATCAGATATAAATATTAGAGAAATTATGTATTCCCTGAAAAGATTATTTTATTAGTGAATGAAGAAAAGTTATTAGTGAATGAAGTCTTATCTAAATCAGATAAGATACATTCAATTGAAATGAAACTGAATGATTATCAGGAAATAATAATATTTTGTGGTCCAACTTATTTAAATTTTCTTTTGCAATCTCAGTATTTAGATTTGCTTAGATTTTTCTCTTGTCATTTTGGTATTATCATAATATGTAGATATTAACATATAGGGTAAAAACACTCAATGTTTTATTAAAGTATATATGCTCTACTTGTTTTATTTATGAATTACAAAATTTTATTGCAAATATTTATATTTTGACAAATGCCAACCATCCTATGATAATTTGGGCTTAGACTATGTGAAAAGCACTCATATTAACAATACTGCACACAATATAATATTGTAGAGATTAAGCAGTGGTAGGAATACATGTGAATTACATTTTTGAAACAAATGACAATATTAAACATAAACAAAGCTTTTGGGTGAAAGTTCTTGGTATTTTACAAGAAAGAAAAAGGAGGGTTGAAAAGCTTAAATGGTTTGCTCAAGCTTGCATAACAAGTTAAATGTGAGAAGGGACTAGAATAAAGGCTTCCCAATATGTGTGGAGGTAGTTATTACACAAAGCTCTTGATAAGTGCCGGAGGACATATTCTTGTTTCTTAAGAAAGCTTATCACAGTACTGACTTCTGATTTATTTTGTGCCCGACATCACTTTTAAAACCTCTTTTTGGGTCCTCAAAGGAAGAGTATCCTTTGTTGGGAAAAATTCATATTACCACTGTCATCTAATGTTATCATTATGAAACAAAGGCATCCCCATTATTCAAATCCTCGGATGCTTATTTCAGAGTAGGTATGTTCCAATTACCAGAAAATAGTTAACCCTACAGATTATTTTTAATTGGTCTTAAATCTTAATTGATGAGCTATAAATAAATATACAAAAGTGCTTTTAAATGAGAACTACCCTTATTCCTCCTTGACAAAAGAAGGATTACAACAAAATTTGACGTGCTATAAATATTCATCAGTAAAGTAGCCTCTTTGCTACTAAAAACACAAAGAAGCTAAGGCTGGAATTCTCTAGTTTAGCTCCAAAAACAAATTTCCAGCACATTTAAAATGCTTAATTTTAACTATTTCTTCATTCTCTAAAACTCTTTAGAGAAAATCTTATGTGAGTTATGAAGAGAAGACTATTAAAATCACAACATTGATCTGAAGTTCAGCAGCCAAGAAGACTTTCCTCTGATGATTTCTGATTATAGGTATTCTTAATCTACCGCATTTTAAAAGAACAGACATACGGAATGCTTGAGAAATCAATATATTTTTCTATAAAAAGTATTTTAGAAGCAATTTCTATTCCTTTGTATCTTGAGAAACAAAATAATATCTAATAGGTGATAAGAAGACATATGGAAATAAATTTAATAAAACAATTGGAACTGAGTGAATTTTTATTAGATATATAAATCATCTGTTCTTTTATTAAGTCCTGCAATGATTTATTAAATTTTGCTTGATTTGAAGAACACAGCTGAATGTAATAAAAAAGATGGATGGATTTTAATCCAGTTTTCATAATGATCCAATGGGTTGATTGCAACATTTTGATTTAGGGAATGTGGAGATATAATTTTAAAAAGATTTATTTTTAAATTATAATTTTTGAAAGTTATGTCTCTTCAGTACATCTAATTGTCATTAGCTTGGGTTTTCTCCTCACTATCTTTCCATCAATGATCAATTTTTAATTTAGATGGATTATAAGGGATGTATTTATTAAAATATTCACCAAAACTTTTCAAAATTGAAACCACATGGAAACAATGCATTCTTGCTGTAAACACAATAATAAATAAATAAATAATACGGATACATTTACAGTAATTAGATTTTTGAGCTGTTCTTTACTAGACTACATAATATCCTTTCTACTTGGTCTCAGAGTAAAAGATTTATTCATTTAAAGCCAAAAGTAATTGTGCTTTTTATAAGGCTCTTGTTTCTTTTACATCATTGACACAGTATAGTGTATATGTATCTGTGTCTGTGTCTGTGTGTTCCTGAAAAGCACAGTCACATTTAGAAATAGTGAAGGGCTGCAGTATACACCAGCAGGAGGCAGGTCACTGCTCTACTTATACTGTTTTCCATTGATTACCCAGACCATTCGTGTTCCAGAACCTATTTAGAAGGATCTATTCTCCTCCCAAATAGCTCATTAATTCAATGATGTCAAATGAACAGGAATGGTCATCTTCTTCCATCCCGCTCCTTCATTCATTCAACAAATATAAGCTGGGAGCTCCTTAATGACAAACCCTCTTGTGGATCTCACAGCTTGGAAGTCAAAGTGAAATATCTCTTCTTCTCCTAGAGTTTACAACTTAGAGACCAAGGACAATGAACACACAAATAAGTGTATGTGTCAAGTGATACTAAATGCAATGACATTTATTAAAGAGGTTCAAGGAGTATAGGGGGTTGTAACACGTGGTGTTTAAGAAAGGCTTTTCTGATAATGTGACTTAATTGAATATATAAGAAGTGAAGCTTTGAAGTATTTGGATATCTGGGGGAATATGCTTGGCTTTTTCATAGAATACAAGGAAGCTACTGTGGCCAGAATGAAGTGAAGCAGGTGACAGTAATAGAAGAAAAAGGGTCAGATTACATCTGTATTGATAAGCCATTATGAGAACTTTGACTTTTCCTCCGATAACATAATAGTAACTGAGAGAAATGGTATTGAACAGTAGAGTGTTACATTTGATTCATGTTTCTAAGGATCACTCTAAGTACTATTTGGAAAATAGGTTTTATGGGTGAAAGGTGGATAATAGAGACAAGTTATGATACTACTGGAATTACCCAGGTTGCTAGAAATGAAGGTAAGATATAGCTGAATCTTGTGTTTTTTGAAACCTTGTTGTTTGATTGAAGTTGAAAATTAAGAGAAAGAAAGATATCTCAGGAAAGAAATATGTCTCAATGATTACAACAGCTTTGGAGCCTGAACTGGAATCATGGAGTTGCCATGTATTGAGATGGGAGAGACTGTGGGAAAAAGCAGGTTTGAGAAGGGTATTGAGAGTTTGTGTCTGGACATGTTAAATTTGAGATGCCTACTAGATTGCCAAGCGATTTCAAATAGGTATTAGGGTAAAAAGCCTGGGAGGTAGGAAGAAGTCTCAACTGGAAATGTAAATGTTTAATCACTAGGGGAAAGATGATTTTTAAAGACAAGAGACTACTGGAAATCATCCAGACAGTCATAGATAGAGAAGACGTGAGAACCAAATAAACGTTTAGAGTTGGTGGATAAAAAAGAACAAGCCATACTTTTGTGGAGAAGATCCAAGAGAAAATGAATTTCCTGGATAAAATAATTGATCAAACTATGGGCACCTCTGTTGGAGTTCCCTTGAAAGCAGAGCCTGAGAAAAGCATTACATAAGGGCAGTTTATCTGGGAGGGAGTGTCAAGGATGATCCAGGGAAAGATAAACACAAAAAGACTTTATTAATCTGGCTATCACTATGGGAAACTGTGGCTTCTAAGAAGTAACCAATGATGGCTGGGGCATTTATTTGCCAGCTCTCATTCTCTATTGATAGAGAATTGCTCCCTGGACATTAACACCAGCCCTCAACCCATTCCCTGCCATCTTACCTGGCTGCACCTGTGTATGAGCCCATATGGCTTCATGGAAGTTCCTGAACAAAAGCAGAAAAAAAAACCTGCACTTTTCTCAAAGGGAGATAGCTCCAGAATAAGTCTACACTTGTACAGAACTACCACTACTGCAGATGGAATCAGAAGTGGCCACGGGAATAGGACACGCGGTAGTTCATGTGGCAAAAAGAAATTTCCAAAATATCTGACTCAAAGTAGCCAACATAAGATTTTTATTTCCACAGCCACAGTGAAGGATTTATGCTTGTGGACATGACCCAACTTGAGCCAGAGTCTTTCTCTAATTTTGTTTTAATTTAGCTTGTAGGTAAACCTTCTTAACTTTCTGGTTGTGGATTTATGAGTATGTAAACTCTTGGCCACATAAAGCCATTCCCTTAATGTATGAGGAATACCATTATAGTAGAAAAAATACCAGTAAAAAAGAAGCAAATATGAGTGTCAACTTAAAGTGTTCCTGTCCGACTGTCTGTTAGCTGAGGATTTCAGAGCTACCCTTACCCTGGTGCTTCATAAGGCTGGTTTCCTTCAGCCTCTGTCCTACCCTAGTGTTCTTATAATCATTCATTTATGATTACATTAGCTTGAACTGTGTTTCTGTGATCAATAATTAAGAAAGTTTTGTCCTTTTACAAAGACTGCTGTCATTTTTATCTTTATTCCAATTTTTAGCTACTCATTCTCATTTATTATTAATGCTGTATTTCAAGAATTTGCATAAGTCATTTTAGTTTATTTGTAAAATAAATTAAGTTATGAATGAATTATATATAATAAACTGTTATCCTTAATGATAATAACTTTAAATTAAGATAAAGCACCACACATAAAACTCACATGCTGCATTGGCTGTAATTTTATATTGACTCAATAATACATTATTATTTCATTTATAGGTGGTGTTTTATTATAGATATTTTATAAACATCATTATTGTAGATCATAAGGCATGTTTCTTCTTGAATTCACACAAATTTTTATTTAGTGCTCAAATGGTTAAAAAATGCATAATACATTCCTACAGATTAGACATGCATAATATTGCAGCTTCAGGTACTGGAAAACAAGTGTGGAATAGGCAACTTAACCCTGCAATGAGAAAAAATATATTTTCCCATGGACAATTTATTTGTGTGTTTAGATAATCAAATTATTTTAAGGTAATGACTTATTTTCTAGTTACCCAAAACAGGGTTATAAAACAGTTTTAATCCTAGATTCAGATAAGTTAATTTTGCTTATTATTCCTTTTTCTTGGGATATTTATTTACCTGAGGTGACTTTGATTAATTTAAATAATATACCAGCTACTGGATGATACTGATATAAGGCTCTGGAACATTGCAGATAGGACTGCAACATGGCATCAGATTGCCCTCACTTAGGGCAAGCTCCTTATCCTCAAAAGTATTTACTTTGTATGAATGTGTATGTATTTAGTGAATTAACAAATGAAAAATAGTGTCTGGAATACAGTAAGTGGACAATAATTGTTTTCTATTTTGTCCTAATAAGGATGATTAACTATAGTGGTAATCAAGAACATTTTAATTATTCTACATCAAACTGGCCTCTGGGTGTTTACTTACTAGATTTTGGCAAGGATTCACTATTTCTTTAATCCTATGTTTTTTCTCTCTCTTGATTTACTCCCTTATTATTCTATCTTGTAGTCAATTATTCAGAAACGATGTATGTGGTAAATGTTGTTGAGAATTGATATATCTAAAATAAGTTTAATTTGTTCTCTCATTTGAGTAGTTGTTTGCTGGTTTTAAATCCCTCTATCTGTATGTTTTTCTGATGTATCTGAATCCCTGTACCTGAGTTCCACTTTGTTCACTGACATTGTTCACTCAGGTTCCAACTTATTTCCCTTGTTACTAACTTTCCTGGTGAGAATAAAGTGGGTCCATGCCCAGGCCTCACATGTCACTGTTTAGAACATAGATTGGAGAAGAAAAAACATGGAGGCATATTCAAGTGACCCCATTTTGGCTCCTACACTGCAACTGACACACAGCATAGAAATAGAGATTTAAATGAAGTGGCTTATGCTTTTTTCCTATAGGCTGGACACCTCCCAGACCTGTACCTGGGAGTTCCTGATGTATGTTTTGAAATTCTCTTCCTCTACTTCTTGCAATATTAACATGCATCCAAGAAAGAAAAGATGTGTCTTGGCTCATAATCTACCATTCTGGAGCAATAAAATTATGTTATTTCTGTAGAATTTACAGACTGAAGAAAAGACTTGTTCTAAGTATAGCACAGATGTTGTAACACTTTCTATTTCTTTCTAGGATATTCCTTTATAAGACATACCTTATCTTTTAAAGAGAATTCAGGCTCTTCTAGATGTGAATCTCGTGAAATGCTGCTAAAGGTTGGGATTTATTTACTTGGGAAGTGCCTTGGTCTCCTGCTCAGTGAGAAAATATTTCCATTATTCTTGTGTAGTATATATATTAAATCTTTCTATGACATTGCTCTCAATATCATAGAATCAAGGGATGGTGGGGCAATTTTAAAAGGTATATATAAAAGAAGTAAGAGTTCCTCAGCCTTTCTAAAATGTCTGATATTCATTAATCACCTACCACAGATCAGTTTGCAAGACTACAAAAATATTTGAGAAGTATAGGTATACTGTTGGAAATAGTATCAACAGTTCTGAAACTTTAAAGACTACTTTTGTTCAAATTCCTTGAAAGTGATAAGACCAGTGATTGTTTAAATTTAACTACAGTTCAAAATCTGTGGAATAGTATCATGGGGAGAAAATGTTGAAATAATGATTGGCAACATGTTTTTGTTTTCTTTTGTTTTAATGAGATATAATTTACATGTTACACAGTGTAAATTTAAGGTGTATAACATTGATTTAGTATGTTTATATATTGCAATGTGATCATCGCCATAGTTTTAGCTAACACCTTTATTTTATTAGAGCATATAATTTTTTTTGTGGTGAGAATATTTAAGAGCTAGTCTCTTAGCAATTTTGAAGTATATAATACAGTATAATTTATTATAATCATTATGCTGTACATTAGATCTCTAGAAATTATTATTTTTTCTATTTTTAAGTTTATACCTTTAACATCGTCCCAATTCCCTCACCCTCCCAGGCCCTGGTAACCACCATTTTAATCTTTGTTTCTTCAAGTTTGATATTTTTATATTCCACATGTAAGGAACATTACATAATATTTGTCTTTCCCTGTTTGATTTATATCACGTAGCATAATGCCCTCAAGTTCCACTGATGTTGCTGCAAATAACAGGATTTGCTTCTTTCTCATGGCTGAATGATATCCATATGTATATAAAATAGTAAACTTGTCCTTCAGACACTTGGAGTGTATTATAAATTTGACTTATCTAACATGTGTGATACAATATTTAAATAGAAAAAATGAAAATCTGTACTTTTCAAAAATTATTTCCAAAAGTTAATTCAAACATTCATATTAATATTATATTAACTAAATCAACAATCATAAAGTGAATTTTATTAAGCCAGCATTAGTATAATTAAATGTAAGAATACAGACAATGTAAAATAGGTCTCACACCATGTGTCATAATGTATATTGAATGAATAAATAAATATATGCTAAAAATAATTAATTAAAAAAAGCATTTTAGAATAGAGAATCAAGATGGAAGAGGAGTGAGTGGAAGTCACACTGATCTCCTTCCAGGACCAGTCTGAAAGTACAACTAAATCGGGGAGAAATCACCTGGAACAAACAACTGAACAATAGTGAGAGAGGAGCCTTGTAACCTTGGACAATAACCTTGGACAATCAGCTTTAACACAACATAACTGGTAAGGAGTGAGGTACAGACTCCAGAAGGCAGGCAGGGAACCCAAAGGTGGCAGCACCAGATGGATATTGAAACGACAAGTTGGATCCCCCTGAGAGGAGTGGGGTCTAAACCATAAGTGGGGATCCCCAGCCTATAACACCAGAGCCCAAAAAGTACACGGATAACAACCAGCTGCAAAAAATGGCAGAGTTGCTTTCTGCCAGAGACAGCAGGCTGGAGATGCAAAGAGCTATTGACAGGGCCAACGCATGTTTTTATTTGCAGCCACTTACACTGGTCTCCGGCAAAGGAGGGAGCAGAGTGGGCCATAAATGCCTGAGAAGAGACTGGGGAAGGAGGCTTTGGGGAGAGAACGGAGAGAGTGGCTAGCAGGATCTCAGTGCTGACTCCTCCCCCATACTACAGCAGCCATCTGGCTCAGGCAGACCACTCCCCTGAGTGGCAGCAGCATGTGAGGACCCAATAACCCCATCCCCAGGAGGGAGTCTGCCCCGCCCTGTGGTGTCTAAGCCAGCCTTCTGAGTGCAGAGTGACTATATTAACAGCTGACGAAGACAGGCACAGAAAGTAGATTCCTGGAAGCCTCGAACAGACTGCCTAAGGTCAGACTGGGTCAACGTCTGACATCATCAGAGGCAGATCCAGAAAGAAAAAGCAGTGGTCTCCTACCATAGAAGTTCACACCAGAAAGTCAGGAAGTCAAGACAGATCAATTTAAGAAGCAGAAAGAAGCAAAAGAGAAGAGTCTCACAAATAATGTGAGGGGGAAGACAAAGAAACACCCCCAAGTCAGAGGGAAAGGAGGAATCTCCAGAAAGAGAACTAAATGAAATAGAAGCAAGTAAACTATCAGATATTGTGTTCAAAACAATAGTTCTAAAGAAGTTCAACGAGCTCAGAGAGAATTACAAAAAACTACAGGGAAACTACGAGAAACTTACTGCAATCTATATCAGCATGAAAAAAAGACATAGAAACTATCAGTAAGAGACAAGTAGAAATGAAGATTACAAGTTCTGAACTGAAAAACAGCAGGAGGAATCAAAAGCAGTCTAGATGAAAAAGAGGATCAAATCAGCGAGCTGGAGGATAAGGTAGAAAAAAGCTCCCAGAAAGAGCAAGAAAATGAACACAGACTCAAAAAGAATGAAGAGGCATTTAAGAAAATGCAGGACAACCTGAAATGTAATAATATCCATATAATAGGGATACTAGGAGAAGAAGAGGAACAAGCTATAGAGAACCTATTTGAAAAAGTAATGATGGAAAACTTCCTTACTTGGAGGAGAGGAAAAAGTCACACAAGTCCAGGATGCACAGAAGGTCCCATTCAAGAGGAACCCAATGAGGACTACTCTAAGACATATCATCATTAAAACAGCAAATGGCAGACAAACAGAGAATCTGTGCTGGTGTCATGTTATTTTAATTGCTGAGACGTCATAATGGATTTTGACATTTCAAAAATAAATAAATAAAATCAATCTGCATTTTAAGAAAAATAGAAAGAGAAAGAAAGAAATGAAAGAAAGAAAGAAAGAAAGAAAGAAAGAAAGAAAGAAAGAAAGAGAAAGAAAAAAAAGAGAGAAGCAACTCCTACCTTTTGCGACAACATGGATGGAACTGGAGAATATTATGCTAAGTGAAATAAGCCAGGAGGTGAAAGACAAATACCATATGATCTCACCTATAAGTGGAATGTATTCAACAAAATAAACTAATGAACAAAATAAACCACAAGCAAGGAAACATGGAACAGACTAATGAACAAACTAATGAACAAAATAAACCGCAGGCAAGGAAAGTGACCAGATGGGATGGGGAAGGAGAACAATGGTGGAAAGAAGGAGAAGGGACTAAAGAAGGAACATGTACGAATAACCCATGGACATGGACAACAGAGTGGGAATTGACTGTGGGAGAGGAGGATGGGGTGGGATGCGTAGAGGAGGGCAAAGGGGGAAAAATTGAGACAACTGTAATAGAATAAACATGATTTAAAAATAAAAAATTTCAAAATTAAAGATAATAAAGAGAAAGGCCTGAGAAGTTTTTAAAAAAAGCATTTTATAGCAGCTGAATAAAGATACATATACTATTTTAATAGGTCAGAAGGATGGTTATATGTTATAATATTCCAGTAAAAACCTAGTATATAATATAATGAAAACAAATATTAAAAATAAGAAAATATGTTACAAACATAACAGAGTATAGGCATTATCCAAATGTAAAAAAAAGGATCCCATTATGTTAGTATAATGGATAAGTTATATTTGAAAAGTAGAAAAAGAAGTGTTCAGTTGGGATATGCTTATTATTATTAGATATTAGTATATCTGACTTTACAAATATTTTGTAAGCTTCCTTGGTCAGAATTTATATTATGAGACAATTTTACCCTCCTTAATTTTTTTTGAAGTTTCCGTTTTTAATGCTTTTTTATTTCATTTGAAATTTATTTTTAATCTATGGCATAATTTTTTTAAATCCTCACCTGAGGATATTTTAATTTAATTTAATTTAATATTTTACATTTTTATTTCTATTGTTTAAGCTGTTAATAGTTGTTCCCACTTTTTCTTCCCCCACCTCCACCCAGAACCATGCTCTCCCCTCCCGAAACCAATCCTCATATTGTTGTGCGTGTCCAGGGGTACATATAAGTGTTCTCTGGTTAATCCCTTCACCATCTTCCATCCCCCACACCCACCCCTGCCTCTGCCTCCTTTCCAGCAGCTGTCAGTCTGTTTTATGTATCTAAGCTTTTGTTACGATTTTGTTTGTTTATTGTGTTCGTTAGATTCCACATTTAAGTGAGACTATGTGGTATTTTTCTTTCACTCACTGGCTTAATTCACCTAGGATAATTTTCTCCATATCCATCCATGCTGTTGCAAAATGTAAGAGTTTCTTTTTTTACTGCTGCATACTATTCCATTTTGTAAATGTACTACAACATTTTTATCCACTCATCTACTGATGGACATTTAGGTTGTTTCCAAATCTTGACTATTGTGAATAGCACTGCTATGAACATAGAGGTGAATATATTTTTTGTATTGTTGTTTTGGGATCCTTAGGTTATATTCTCACAAGTGGAATCACTGGTTCAAAAGGGAGTTCCATTTTTAATTTTTTAAGGATACTCCATGTGGTTTTCCATAGTGGCTGCACCAGACTGCATTGCCTTCAACAGTGAACTAGGGTTCCCTTTTCTCCACACCCTCATCAATGCTTGTTGTTTGCTGATTTATTGATACTAGATATTCTGACAAGTGTAAAGATTGGGAGAATTAACATCATTAAAATGGTCATTCTACCCAAAGCTACCTATATATTCAATGAAATTCCTATAAAAAATTAAGGCATACTTCACATAACTGGAATAAATAGTCCAAAAATGTATATGGAACCAAAAAGACCCCCAAAAGCCTCAGCAGTCTTGCAAAAGAAGAACAAAGCTGGAGGTATCACAACTCCTGATATCAAACTATACTATAATTTAGATGCCTAGACTAAAGCACAGTCTTACCAGAGTGTGCACCCATTAGGATGAATCAGCTGAAGTCATTCTTAGTCCTCAGGTTAATGTTTAGTGTTTAGGAAATAGCCAGTGTAAGTTGTCCACTCAAATCACATTAAAGTAGGAGAAGACTGATTATGCAAAATACCTAATTACTAGAACAATGCGAAGGAAACCAGACAGCTCAAAGCAATAAAGGTCACCTATAGGTACCTATGAAAATAATAAAAGTGAAATATATCTAATTTAGTGTCATGATATGGGAGAATAGATATATTTGTATGTTGATAGTAAATTGCCTCAGTCTTTTATCAGAACGAATTTGTTGTATGTGATATGAGCTATAAAATCACTCATATATTTCACCAATAAAATGCTATTTGGGAAACATGCTCCAAAGGATTTATCCCCCATTTCCTCTGTCCCTTATTTTATTGAAACATTCTTAGAAGTGATATTTATCATTTTGAATATTTTTAAAAAACACTCAAGTGGCCAATAATAATACATGGTTAAGTAAATTATGTATATTCTGTATAATATGAAATAACTACTTGAACAATGAAAGCCCCAAGAGAAGGTACTATAATTTTATTTTTTATTATCTTCTTTTCAACAATTTGTTTGTTTTTTCAATTATATGGGTAATATTATACAAGGTAGTCTTATTTCCAGTACGGCCTAATAAGCTTCAAATTGATCTCACCTTCTGTAGATAACTGCCATAAACACTGGGGGTGGGGGATCACAAAAAACAACTACATGAAAGCATTAGAAAATAATCAAAGAAAAGTGGATACTGAGAAGAATCTACTCTTGAGTAAAGGGAATGACAGGAATTAAATATCTTATTTTTATGGCTTTTATTTTATTTTATTTCATATATTTGCCGTGGGGAATACCTAAAGCTCCAATGAAAATCTTGTGGTCTTATTGGCTCAAAGGACCGAGGACAGGATTTGGAAAACCTACTACATACAACTACTAGAGCGTAAGGGAAAAAATGCAGAAGGAGATAGCCAGAGAGCAGGAGCACCAAAATCTGTGTACAAACACTGCATTAATACCTGGCTGGTACCTGACCACGTGGATTAGCCTCCAAGTGCTACTATACAAATAACTGCACAAATGTAAAACAACACAAACTTATTAACTTACAGTTATAGAGGTAATAGTTTGAAAAGTATCTCTTTGGGCTAAAATCTAGGTGTTGGCAACATTCTCGAGGAGAATCTACCTGTGTGTCTTTTCTGGCTTCTAGGTGTTGACTTTCCTTGACTTTTGGGCATCTTTCCCCACCATCTGCAATGCCAACAATATTGCTTCTCTATGACCATTTTTCCATAGTCACATCTTCTTCTGACTCTGACCTCAGCTGGCAAAGTTTCTCTGCTTTTAAGGCCCCATATGATGAGATTGGGCCCACATGTATCCCCAGGACACTATTCCCATCCCGAGATCCTTAGTTGAATCACATATATAAATCTCTCTGTTTTAATATAAGATATCATACCCACAGGTTCCACAGTTTTGGACATGGATAAAAATTGGAGGCAATTATTCTGCCTATTACACCATGTATGTCAGGTACAGCAACAGGCACCTACCTAAGACTAAAACAAAGACTAAAATAATACTGGAATTTGAGGTTCTGACTACCATAGGGAGAGTGTGTTTTATAGGTTGAGTTAGATCCAGTTAACTGTCTGCTTAAAAGAGGAAATGCACACGCAATATTCTCCAGGGGTAAGCCAATAAGGTGATCAGCTTTTAGTATAATCCTGCTTGTCACTGATAACTACAGCGCGTGCTGAATGCAATCACTAAGAAACCGTAACAGAGGCTACAGGTGTGAGCAGGTTTGGGAGAAAGTGGTTAGATCAGCAGAGAGAAAACTGAACTACTTTAGGAAATTCCTCAGAACCTGGTTACCAGAGGGCCTGGCTGCAACATTGCATCCTCAGTTCTACTTGTTAAGGACATTGAATGAATTGAGCTTTAATAATAAACAAGTCTCATTGCCACTCTCTGAAGATTATGAGATGATATCCATGGAAGCCCACTAAGGTGAAGGGATTAAGCAAAGGAAAAAAAACCCCAAAACTCATAGACACAGACAATAGTATGATGATTACCAGAGAGAGAGGTAGGTGGGGGAGGCAGAAGAAGGTAAAGAGAGCGGGCAAATGGTGATGGAATGAGACTTGACTTGAGGTGGTGATCACAATACAAAATACAAATGATGTATTATGGAATTGCACAACTGAAAGCTATACAATTAATTGTATAACTAATGTCACCCCAATAAATTCAATAAAAAATAAAAAGAAAAGGGAATCAGTGAAATAGTGATCTAATAACTGGCAAGAGAGTCCAAAGAAGCTATCAATATGTCAGTATAACCAATTTTTTCTTAACCAGAGATATACATAGTAATCCCTGCAGAAATTTTCTCAAAATGTACTGGATCACACACATGCTTCTTTGGGCTTTCTGTTTCTGATTAAGGATATACTAGTTGTGGAGGTGGGGATGGTTGACCTCTGGATCTGAGGGTCCCTGTCCAGGGGACCAGCTGAGGTGGGAGCAGGCTCTGAATCCCACAGAGCCTGCCCTGGGGGTTTCATGGTATGGGGGAAATAATAGACACTTTTGTCTGTCTGCCAGAAGAGGGGTGTGGTTCTTTCTTCTAGTGGAGAAGGCAGCCCGAGCCCCCTTTTCCAAAGGCTTTTATTGAAAGGGTTATCAGTGGGGCTAAATAATAGGAATGTACAGGTGATCTCTTTATATCAGTAGTTAATGTTTACAGAGAATAGATGATGTTTTGAAGAAAACAAATGGCAGGAACACACCGATTTACATGGGCCTGGGAGGAAACAAGTAAACATGAGAGTGTAAACATAAGAGCACCAAAGGGTTTAGGGTTTGGGTCTGTGAATAATGTAAATTTCCTTCCCAGCATGAGCTGGTTATCATAGCTTTTGAGGGAGAAACAAATCATGCTTTAAAGAATTTACTTCTGGCCTGATTCCCCCTGGGAACTGCCAGATCCAGTTCAGGGCTGTCTCCAGCATTGTTTCAAACCTTAGCCAGGTGTGGGGAAGGGCAAGGCAACCAGGAAATAAGGAAACTTCTTTCAGATAGAATGAAGACCTCGGCCATGTCAAAGCTGAAAGACTTTTAGGGTCTTTCACCCTTTCTCTGTGTCCCCCGGGTTCTTTCCTGATGCCCACGTGGCTGTGCCTGTCTTAGGTTGCAACTTCCATTGAGGGGTCTTACCCATCATTGACTAACCAGCTATCCATTGCAGCTAAGCTGGGTGATGTGAGGGAGGCAAGGGTGCAGCCCTTGCCAGGGGGACAAGTTTTGTCTCCTCAGTGGCCTGTTTTCCCAAGGCCTCCTTGATTATCTCCAGCCTTGGGGTCCTCTCACCTGTCCGTGGGTCTACAGTTCCTAAAACCAGACAGGGTGTTTCCCAACAAGTTGTGTTCAGACATGTGAACTTTTAGGAAAAAAATCTCAGGGTGTGATTACAAAACACAACATATCTGAAAACTACTATGGCTACAGATTATCGTTTGCAAATATAAGCAAATAGGAAAAGTCAGCAGACTCGCAAAGAAAAATGGATATTCAAAAAAAGTACAAGAAAACCTAAACAGCCAACACAGAGGTTGTGGTCCCAGAGGAAGGGAGTTGATGCAGAATGTAACTTTAACATACATTCTGTGTGGTTTAAGATGTCACTAACTTAATCCCAAATAAATTACAGTCAAAAATAAACTCTGGGAGTATTTTTTTAACAAACACTGTGAAGGAAATTCTGGTACTGTAGTTGAAAACCAGTATAATAGAGAAGAGATTGAAAGAATAGAAAAAAATTAATAAGAACAAATGGCCAATTAAGAAAAAAAATATAAGTCAGGCTGTCTATGGGATTGGAAATGTTGAATGGTGAAGGCCAAGTAGAAAATAAGAGATCACTTAAGACAATTCTGCAATGGTCCAAGAAGAGATGATGTCTTTGATCACAAGAAAGCAGTAGGGAGGAAATGCTTGAATAAATGCTAGATAAATGTGAGAGGAAGTCATGGACGTCTTGGTTATGGAAAGTGAGGGAAAAGAGGAAAGTAGCACTTAGGACCATGTACTGAAATATAAAGGAAAGGAAGAATAACATGTTCCAGAAGATGATATCACAGTTTATTATGGAAACATCGAGTTTGTGATCTCAGTTAGACATTCAAGTAGAAATGTCAAGCAGACTGTTTTCGATGTCAGTGGCAATGCCTGTCCTTTGGATATAAATTTGAGAACTATGACCACCTAAAGTCACTGAATAGACATCTGTTCCTATAAACACTATGCTAGTGTTTGACAGATTCCTTTTTCCCTCCTATGTTTAAGAAAGTCTCCTTAGCTGAGATTTATATACATACGTGCATTTTCGATGAAGTTAAGATGCCAAATTTCAGAATTTTATTATTGGGCTCTAGCACACTGCCTCACTACATATATTGGACTGATAATAAATGTTTGTTTGTAAGAAAGGGAATGAATTTAATTTTGCAGAAAAGATGTTTTTAGGACAACTTGTGACACTTTAACAAAAGAAATTTCCTATAAATTATTTTTTCTGACATTTATCTGAATACTCAAATATAATTTATTTTATTACAATAAAATAAACAGCTACTGGGAAACTTTAATCTTACATTCTATCTATGCTTAAAAGTCACAGTAAGGTAGTAACATTATAGTTATGATAGCTTCCTGCTTTACACTCAGTAAAATCTACTTCTGAGAGCAAAGCCCTTGAATAGATTTCTCTGTAGTTTCCTTCACGGTTTTGAAGGACATCTCCCAACTGGGCTTCCCAAATGTCCCTTTAGGTTTCTATCTGGCCAACACCTAGACATCAAAACAAATCTGTTCCTTATCTCCCTCTGATACCACTCAGCAGTCTGACACCTTATTCAAGAGTTGTTGTTGTCATTGTTTTTGAAAATTATAGACTTAAGATTAGTTTCTTAATAGTTTCACTACATTGCTGCAGGTCTGTATAATAACCCTATTCTACACAAAGCAATGGCATAATTAGGGATTCAATTCTATCTTCAGAAAAACGTTTATTTTCCTTTTGTAATAAAAGGTTAACACCCAAGTATGACTTAGAATATTTTGTCCCTCATATCCTGTATTAACTATCTTTTTTGTGTTGAGTTGATTTTTCATAGTAAAATGTTTAAATTCAAAAAAAAAAAGGTTAACACCCAAGACAAAGTCCATGTAATTTTTATTTCTTAGGCTTATCATATATTTTAGCAAGAATACCAATGCCTCCTGAGATGTTTGCCAAATATTTATAGAAATATGCCATGATTTAGGAAAAAAAATTTAAACTACCTTATCTCTACTGTTTTAAGTCACCTCTTTCACTTCAGATCTGCAAACCCAAACATCTATTCTAAGTGTTATGACTCTTCTAATATACTTCTATTCCATTGCTAGACATGCCAGAACTTTAGTTTCAAAGAGGACTTTTTCCTACTATTTTTATTTAACATGAGAGAAGAGTATCTTATTACTAACAGATTGTTACTGTACAAAATTTGGCAAATAGGCCTTCCTAAAAGTGGATTGAAAAATCCAGGAATGTAACTTTGGTTATAAAGTTTAAAGGACTTTGTGCCTATTGAGTCAGAAAATAATATTGACATAAATATAAATGAGGTAATCATGAAAAGCTTTCTGAATTATTCACCTATAGTGGGGTCCGTCCAGAAAGTATCCAGCATGTAATATGAAAAATAGAGACATTTATTGAAGAAGATACAAGAAACATTATACATAGGACAATGATGCCTCAGTCCCCTTCAAAGTAGACATGTTGGGACCTCACACAGTTCTCCCAATTTCCATAAACTGCCCTGTAGTATTTTCCTGACTCTCATTGACAGTCTGAAATCTCTTCCCCTTCAGAAGTGATTTTAGTTTTTGGAAAAGCCAGAAGTCACAAGGCACCAAATCTGGGCTGTAGAGGGGCTGAGACACTTGAGTGATTTGATGTTTCACCAAAAAAATCTCTTTATAAGATGTGATGCATGAGCAGGTGCATTGTGGTGATGGAGCTGCCAATCACCAGTTGCCCATAGCTGCTTCCTTCTGAATTATATGAGTAATTTTGGCAGATGGATGTTAAAACTTAACACAAAATTTGATGCAGATGTGTTGTTCTACTTGCTCAGTCATTTTGAATGTGATGGCTACACAGTACAAATGCTCACTCAGCAGGGTCTACTGCCCCCACTGACTAGTACAGTGAAATTGTCATTGTTCACTCATTTCACCCATGTGTCCATTCTCCTTGGGTGTCATGTGTGCAAACTGTTCTTGTCATATTAACAATGGCTGGACTTTTTCCAGACAAACCTTGTATATATTTTGAGAAATAAAATATTGTTGTGGCTAAGTCTCAATTGACAGGTACAAATTTCTCCATCATATTAAACTGTTAATGGGTAGAGAATACATTATTCAATTACAAACAATGAAGGATAAACTGTTAAACTGTAATAAATATAGAAGTTTATATTTTGTGATTTTTTTTGTAATTTAGAAAAATTGAACTGTTACCTGTTCCAACACAATAATTTCTTGGTTATCTACAGTGCCCATTGGGCCTACTGCATATATTAGTTATGTGGTTTATCCTGCAAAGTTCTTTATTAAAGTGCTCTCAAGTGTCTATACCTGTATTAAATTTTTCACTCTCTGATGGCATAGTCACCAATAATTACAACCCATTGATTTTTATCACCTTTTCACTTCCCTCCTTAGCCAATTTAAATTCATGGTCAATTACTATCATTGCTCCCTTACATATTTCAACTCTCTTGTCTTGCTTTACTTTGCCACAATTGCTTGGCAAAACTCAATCTGTGGTTTGGACCTACAACTTCTGAGCTGAAACACACACACACACAGCCATGTTGATTATTTGTACCTTAAATTCAAGGGCAATAACCTCAAAGGGGCTCTTAAGGCTTCCCAGCAAGCATACTGTATAGTGCTGGTTCTATATTCCTTTCTTTTCATAGACAACCATACACATTCTACTCTTATTTTTAAACTACTCACACCTTCTCCACCCCATTCTGACAATCCTTCAACACTTCTGAGAATATAGGATAATCAGAAGAGATTATTCTAGTCTCCCAACATCATAGTTACCAAATAACCAGTGAAGGAGAGCAGAATATGCCAGCCCAAAATATGTCACTCTGGCACATGGATTACTGTGAGCTGAAGGCAGTCAAGGCCCAGCCAACTCAAGAAATCTTTTACCTCTCCTTACCTACCTAAATGAATTTAGATAAGAGCCTCTACCAGGAAGAGAGGTATTACAGTGACTACTTTTTTTACCTGAAAGACAAATCTGCACAGCAGGACAAACTTTTAATTATCAAACTTCTGCTCTTCTTATCCTCTTGTGAGTTACTCACCCCCTCCTTTTTAATCCCCTACCTCCTATCTAACCCCTTAGCTAAGGATGGCTATATGCCTCAATTTTTGCACTTGACCTTGAGTCTCATATCTTGGGGCTGCTGTATGTACAAAATTAAATTTGTTTTTCTCCTGTTAATCTGTCTTATGTCGATTTAATTATTAGACCAGCCAAAGAACCTAGAAGAGAAAAGGAAAACGTTTTTTGCCCCTACATCAGCTGCTGTGCTGTGACCTGCTTTACCATGTCTTTCTGTAAGACCAGCTCCTCCACTTGTGCCCTCTCATCCAGCCAAGAACAATGTTCAGCAATTCCTTTCTCAAGTATTCTCTCAAGTATTTTTGATTGCCTCTCCTCTCCACTACATCACTTCCATCAGCATCCATGTATCTTGTAATTTCTTTCATCTTACAGTGTATCAATTTTACTCTATTTTACATTTAACTACAGTTCCACATCAGTGCTCCTATTTCACTATCTTGCATTTCTTTGCCCCTCCTCTCTTGAGCTTATAGCATCTGGGCTTTCATCTCCAGGACTTCACAGAATTTGTGATTTTGGATCCCACCAATGCCTTCCACATTGTTGAATCCAATGGTTAGTTCCCAGTTTTCATCAGGCTTGACCTCATCAGTATTTGACACAGATAATCAATCTGCTTGTTACAATATTTTCTCATTTTCTGTACAGAACACACTTTCACCTGGCTTTGTGTTCTATTTCATGGAGCACTTCTTCACAATCTTCTTTACTGATTCCCCCCCATCTCCCTAATCATTTTCTTTGTTATGCTTCAGGTCTTAGCCTTGGAATCACTTCTCTTTAAATCTCTAATGAACAGAGATAAAGTGGTCAATTGGCTTTAGTCTCTTGCCTTTAAATGCTGTCTGTACAGTGAAGACTCCAAAATTATAGCCCTAACCCAGACCTTTCCTTTGAATTTCAAACTTACATGGCTACATTTCTGCTTAGCCTAACAACTAGGAAGTACAAGTTATCTTCCACTTAATACATTAAAACTTCAATTCTTGATATTGCCTCCTCGACCTTGTTTCTCCTCATTTTCTCCATATAATTAAATCTTTTCTTTCAGTTGCTCAGTCTTAAAACTTTAACATCTCTTTTCTCTCACTTCCTGCAACTTATTTATTAGCAAAACCTGTTAGATATTGTAAACACATATGAAAACTAAAAAGAAGAAGATTAATTCTTCCTATTGAAAGTAAGAGAAGAGCCCCTCGCTTAGAGCTTTTTCTTTAGACAGCTTGTAATTTTAAGTACTTTCCATGAAATGTATGTGTGTGTGTGTGTGTGTGTGTGTGTGTATATGTTTGTGTGTGTGTGTACACACACACACACACACACACTGAAAACTGTATAGGTCAGTAGTTATTTTTATGACCAGCATGGTCTTTCTTAAGGACTTGGAAACCCTCTCTTTGACATGTAAAGATTCCTGTAGGAGGGTGTGAGCCTGGCTGACTTTAGTGACACTGTTACAGGACTAGAAAAATGGCCCATTTGCCTGAATGTATCAAAGCCCAATAAGACAGGAGTAGGAGCTTACAGCAAAGAAAGTAAGGATTTATTTTTAGGAAAGTGCCCCACATCTGGAGACACAGTTAAGTTAATGCTCAAAGATCTGGATCCCGGATGGTTTCCAGGGGAAGGGTTATATAGGGGAAAAATCATTATTATGGTGACTAAGAGAGCTAGAGTGGTGGTCTAGCTCATGGTCTCTACTGACTGGTCAGTGCTAGGATGGGAAGGTAGTTTATCATTGCACCTGGTTCTGATGTCAGCCATGGCATTGCTTTGTCTGACTTTGCCAGTTTTGTGGATCTGGAGCTGGAACACAACTGAAGCTTAGATGTCATCTCCAGTTTGACTGACATCTGCCTCTGGGGTCATTGGACCCAAGGCTTTGTTTCTAAGATTATTTGATGATGATTATTCTAAGAACTTTGTTGTCCTGAGGGCTTAATGATTAAGGGAATGGACATATAAGAGAGAAGCCAGCTGAGTTAGGGTGCTGCATGAGGTTAGTTTGAATCAAAGGGAAAGAAAAGACAAAAGATTATATTTTAAAAATGAAGTTTGTATGCAGTTACAACACCTTGCTCCAAGTTGCAAAATTCCTTACTGTCATAAAGATATAAGAATCCTGTTTTTCATGCCAACTTAAAAGAACCTATGTACCCCAATGTTCATAGCAGCACAATTTACAATAGCCAAGTGTTGGAAGCAACCTAAATGCCCATCAGTAGATGATTGGATCGAAAAACTATGGTACATTTACACAATGGAATACTAAACAGCAGAAAAAAAAAAGAACTACTAAACTTTGCGACAGCATGGATGGAACTTGAGAGCATTATGCTAAGTGAAATAAGCCAGGGGGCGAAAGACAAATACCATATGATCTCACCTATAAGTGGAACCTAACAAACAATACAAGGATGCAAGGAAAATAAGACCAGCAACACTGAAAGGAAAAGAAACCAACAGAGACAAGAGGGATGGAGGGAGAGGGGGACGAGGGAAAAGGAAGGGAATGGGAGGGTCAGGGAAGGTGTAGCAAGGTCTCATGGACAAAACCAAAGCAGAAGGATTGAGGGAGGGAGAGGGAGGGGGCAGAGGAAGGTGGTGGGGGGAAGGCAGAGACAAATGTATTTGAAAAAATAAAGAAAATAAATTAAATGGAAAAAAAGAATTTAAATTTTATATTTAAAGAAAAAAATACTTAAAATAAAAAGAAAGAATCCTGGTTTTTCTTCTGGATACAGCTGATAAGTTAACACCTATGTTTACCTCAATTACTGAGTAAACTTAGAATAAGCCATATATGGCAAATGGTGCTATCAAGTCCTCTAATTGAAGACTAGATATTGTTTGTCTTGAGAACATGGGTGTATGGGTTGTGTTGGCTTTACTACATGAAAAAGGGAGATTTCTTTTTGTCTGCAATCTCTTAGCAGATTGCTAAGGGTGTACACCACGTTCTAATTTAATGTTTATTCAATAATACAACTGTTTCTTTTCTCTACTAATTTTGTGGAGAGGATTTCTGGGTTGGGGGAAATTTTGTTTTTAATTTTACTGTCCCTAAAACTTCTCTTCCAAATTAACCCCAAATCTGCAACTTCTCACAATCCTAACTTCTTTCATTCTGGTCCAGGCCACTTGCTCATCTCATTAGTCACTTAATTAGCCTCCCTCTTTTAGCCTTTGCCTGCTAAAATTTTATTGTAACACCATAGCTAGATCTTTTAAATCATAAGGATCATATGTTTCCCTTTCCACATCAATTTTTATACAGAATTATTATAATCTATAGAAAAATTGTTTATAAAATTAGCTTAATTACTTTTGCAACATTATCTTATCTCTTTGCTAAACATGTATATGTTTATGAGTAGAATATATACTTGTGTTTATATTATACATATATAGAAAAAATATATTTCTGAACCATTTTAAAGTACATTGCAGCCATCATTATCATTTAGCTCTAGATATCTCAACATATATCAAGTAATTAAGAACAAGGAAAATGTTTTATATAAATATAATACCATCATCACACATGTTAGCCTAAATTAAAAAGCCAAAATGAGAGATAACAAGCTTCTATTTGACATTAAAGAATTACAATTTGGCAACCACAGCCTCAGGCAGAAACACAAATAGAGTCCCGATTATAAGGTGAAGGCAAAGGGTTTTATGAAAAAAGGCAAGGAATATTTTCTTGAAAAGAAGAATTACTTTTGGTTCTATAAACCTGAGTTACCCTTTTTGCTATGCATGAATGGCTACTGATTCTATTTTCAGATAGTCAATAATCATTATCCTGTGTGGTCAGATTATCTACTGTTCTAGTTTTAGCCCAGCCCAAACAGTTCAAAAGTAGTTCCTCGGGAGGAGCAGCTCGTACTCCATTCTCAAAACGGCTCCACTTCGATCAACCTTCATAAACCCAGAAAATTTAACACTGATACAATTATATTGCCTAATATTTATTTTCAAATGTCTCAAATTGCTCCAAAATTCTTTATATATTTTTACTCCAGAATGTAATAGAAGATAAGATAATGCATTGCATTTGAATATAGAGCATCTTTGGTATAAAGAAAAGTGCCCTTCTTTTTATTTGAATATTCTACAGTTTTTAGAATAAAATATTCTTTAATTTAGAATTGACTGATTATTTTCCTATGTTTAAATTTAGGCTGAACAATTTGGAAAGAACACTAAATAAGAAGTAAGTACTTATTAGAATGACTAAAATAAAGTCTAGATGTGATACTCAAAAATTTGCAGTTTAAATAAAAATTATCAACATTACAATTATTATTATAATTTTGAAAAACACAATTTTTTCAGGTGTAATGTCAAATTTTAACCACTGCTACATTAGTCCTTCTGTAACACCAATTTCTCAAATTCCACTGTATTTTCAATCTCCTCCTTAAACACTCCTTTCACCTCTCTATTTGAACTCAAGAACATCTGTCATTACTAAAAGCATGGCTTCCCCTGAGGCCTTCCAAAGTGAAGACTGCTAATTTTCCCCAAGTTCTAATACTTAAGAGTATTTTCCTAGTTCCCTCTTGCCAGATCTAAATTGTTGGTCCTCTGTATTCTGCAGCTTTGAAGCTCATGCTGAAGTACTCTATTTTACATCTGACTTCTCTGTAGTCTTTTCTTCACACTTATTGAGTATTGTGGCTCTAATTTACCCATTATTTTAGTCATGCCAAGTGCCAGAATTAGAAAAATATGTAGCTTAGTATGTCCCACATTACATTATCCAGCAATTACTCTTGCCAGTAGGTTATATAATTTCCATAGATGATGTCCAATCCTTAACAACCTTATGAAGTAGGTATAATAATTATTTTAAAAAATTTAGTTTTAGAGAGAGATGAAGGGAGGGAGAAAGAAAAGAGAAACATTGATGGGTGGCCTCCCATCTGCACCCTGACTGGGGATCAAACCTGCAACCCAGGCATGTGTTCTGACCGGGAATTGAACTGGCAACCTTTCGGTTTTCAGGATGACTCTCAACCGACTGAGCCACACAGGCCAGGAAAGGATGAATAATGATTATTAAAATTTTGTAAATGAGGAAACGGAAGCAATAATAACTAATTTGTCCATAGTTACAGAAATGAAGCCAGGATTTAACTCAGGTTGGATCTTTCATTGCTTACACTCCATTGCCTCTAACAGTACAACAAAAAAGAGTAACAACTTTTTCAATTAGTCAAAGTTTTCTTCCATAGAGGAATGTGGTTGATACTCTCTTGTCTTGAGGAAAATATTCAATACTCTTGGAGGATAACCAGAATCTTCTGATAAAAACAAGTTATATAAATTTATGACAGTTAATCAAAACTTGAGGAAAACGGGGAAAATAGATGTATGATCAAAGAAATAGAAAATAATTTCTTTTAAGAATGACTGCTACTGAAAATTGTCCTTAGGCTGCTAGCCTCACTCTTGGAACACCTTCACATGATGGTGGTAAATCAATTCCCATTAACAAGAATTTCCATGTTTCTTCCTAATTTCAGTTAAAAAGAAGATGAATTCTTTTCTTCACTTAGTCTGAGAACCATCCCATTTCCTGCTTCATAATAACTGATAATGAAAATTTCCATTTCTTTTAGAAAAACATGAAACTCAGACCTCTTTCACACACTCTCAAAATGAGATAATCTTGACTCTTATAGCTGAGTAAAAATTGGTCACAATATTCCACAGTGCAATTCTCAAATCTGAGTTATTCGGCCTTAATTTACACAATGATAGACTCTCTCAATCCAGTTAAGGTAACAATAATCCCAGTTCAATCAAGCTTTTTGTCACATTCTCTTCATCAGCTAGATATGGAAAGAATGTTAAGCCAATGTATGCTTTCCACACACACACCCCACCCTCAGTTTTGCAATTTTCTGAGAACAAATGCCTCGAAAAATTTAAAAAACTGAAAAATCTTGAACTGTCTTCTTTTTTCTCCTTAATATTCGTATCCTAGATGTTCACCTAGACAATCACTGATATCAGACTTTTAGAGCCAGCAGCAACTTGAGAATTAGTCTAAACCATTATTCAAGTAAAAAAAATTCTTTATACATGCTTATGCGATGTATGGTCACTTACCTAGTAAATGCCAGGGCTTTGACTAGAATCCAGTTTCTCCATACCTAAATTTAGAGAAGTGTTTCTAGGAAAATATACATGGTTTTCCTGTCTGCTCTTCTTGCAGGAGTCACCTTTAAGAGTTACATGTACAGAAACTATTAATTTATATCAGAGAAAAACAAGTTTGATATAATTGAAGTAGCCTTCTGTTACAAAAAAATATCAGGATGTACACATATATACAAGGGTGGGCTGGAGCAGGTTTACAGTTTTCTGTATGGAAAATAATACAATAATTAGTAAATAATAATACAAGAATAAACTGTTTTGCACACTCACAACTGTAAACCTACTTTTTCCCACCCCTGTATATGTGTGTATTTATTGAAAGTCAAAGCAGTTAACAGTCTATCTATAATATGATTTTCAGGGAGCACAAATTGTAATTGTGAGTCTCCCTTCCTTTTTGCTAGAAATCTTAAACAGGAGTTGGCCTATTTTTTCTGTAAAGGGTCACAGAATAAATATTTTCAGTTTGGTGGGCCATGTGGTTAATCCACAGCAAGAAAGTAGCCATAAACAATATGTAAATCAATGGGTGTGGCTGCGTTCCCATAAAACGTTATTTATAGAAACAGAATTCAGGCCGGAGTTTTCCAGCTCCTACTCTAGACTGACACATGTGTCCCTTTAATTGGTCAGTCACTTTTTTACTTATTTATTGAGCAAATATTGTGTTCAGTAACTAGACATTGAAGTTAATGCAGCAAGGAGAGCAAAATATTCAATACTTGCTCCAGGAAGCTCAGAGTAGGTTACCATAAATTCATAACATAGTATGTAGTAATTAATAATAATAAATTAACAACTGAATATATAGTACTTTGGGTGAGGATAAGTAACATGAAGAAATATACAGCAGAATAAGTTTATAGAGTTTGAAGAAGTCAAGAAAGACTTGGATAATTTTTACAAATGGCCAAGAAATTCTCTCTGATGAGGTAACATTTGAGCATACAGCTGAACCTGGTGGATATAAGCACCATGATAACATTTAGAAAATTTAGTTAAGAGTTCTGTATGGCTGTTTCATTTGCCTTTTTTCCCACCTCCTTCACATTAATTAGTTCTTTTAATGTCTGATTTAAATGTGTTCTGTGCATGGTTGTAAGTTGATATAATTCTTTATTACCTATTTCAACTGCCCCTAAACACCTTGGTAAAGTGTGGGGTCACTTGCCTGATGCAGAAGACTATTGAAATATCCAATCGCTAGTATTTATGAACTAAGTTGGCAGCATTTCATTTTTGCTTCTGAGCCAGATAAAACTTTAACACACAAAATCCCTAGAGAGATGGAACTACCATCTTCAAACGTTTTCTTTTTAAACAGAAAATAATCATTAAGTGTATTGCAATAGTCCATAAGTTTAGAGGTTGGATTCACTAAATTCTTAACCAATTAAGACAGCAATTATATACAGTATTTTTTAAAAAGAAAATTGTTTGAAATAATTTTATGATCTCATTATATAGGCTTAAATTTTGTATTTTCACAAATCATATGATTGGCAAACTCCATAAAAGAAAAGAATTCCTACACTGTATTAATCCATTTATTAAAAATATTTACTGGGTAATTCCTATTTGCCAGGCATCAAGCAAGGTGGTAAGTAAATTATAGTAAGGAAGATGGCCTATATCTTTCTCATATGTTCTGCCGGGGCATAAATTCTGTGCCCCACTTTTAATTCCCTCACTTCGTTAAGTGGTACAGCTTTGACCAGGTATGAACAATGCCTGTCCTTGTATCACCAGCCCAGACCTCCACTTCCCATTCCAAAGTTCCCTCCTCAGGGAATGGGGCCCCATGGGGATTTACTAAGCATACAAAAGTCATGGGCCATTCTAGACCAGTGAGGATGGAGCCAATGAGTAAATAAGTTTCTCTTTCAGTTTCAGGGCAGACACTTGTGAGATGAATTTCATAACATTTCTCATCGGCTCCAGTTGGACAAAGCAGCTGTAACTTTTAGTGACCTTCCTACCTTCCTTCCTCCCTCCTTCCTTCCCTCCCTCCCTCCCTCTCTTCCCTCCCTCCCTCCCTCCCTTCTTTCCCTCAGTATGGTCTCTCAGTATAAAATTTACTCACTATGGCATTTACTGGTCTCTCATTTTGGAATTTACATGTAAAGACTTTATATCCCTCAAGTAAATAGACAATTATAAAGAATATTTTGAAGGGCTATGTGATCATATTGCTGAAGTAGTTCACCAAGACTAAAGGGGCATGGAAAGGATCTCAGAGGAAATTATGCTTAGACAGGGAGATCCAGGCCGAGGAAACAGGATGCACAGAGACCCTGAGGACTGAAACAGGACAACTGTTCTGGAAGAATGAAAAGCAGCTAATGTGGCTGACATGTAGAAAGCCAGTGATAAGAGAGGGGACCAGGCCTTACAGACAGTATGGGACAATTTTTGACTATTTTTTTAACAGCCATAGAGACTCACTCAAGAGTTTTAAACAAAAAAGATTTGAACATATTTGCTGAGGGATTTGTTTGTTTGTTTAAGATCACTTTAGATACATAATATTTACAAAGACAATAACCACAAAATAACAAAAACCAGTTTTAAGGCAAAAATCACCAAATCTATTCCCAAATATTATAATTGAATATAAAGTTCTTATTTACTAACTCTCAGACTCTATTTCTCTCTCCACGAAAAGGGGATCTCTAAAAATTTCCAATTCTGTCAGCTGTTTTCATTTTTCTACTTCAACTATAATATTATGGTTCAAAATAATGATTTCCTCATTACTTGCATAAACTTACATAAAATTAAATATTAATTTTTAGTTCCTGTGCTTCACAGCCCCTAGCAACTTCAGGCACTGATTAAGGTAGAGCTCTATTTTTTTATCCCAGGGTTTTTAAATGATTCATGTAAAGTCTTCAGCCTGGTAAATTTTCAACCGATATCAGTTATTATCAACAAATAAATAATATTAATTTAAAAACTATGTTGTATTAGATTTTAAACAAGTTGAAGATAGGAGCGTTGCTTGATTCAATTTTATCTTCAACATTTACATAATTACCTATACTTACAGGCAAATTGAGTGAGTGAGTAAATAAATGAATGAATTTCTACCCACTTGAGTAAGGACAACCTATTTGGAATTTAGTCAAATGGGCAAGAATTCATTTATTCACTCACTGTCACTTATCAGGGAAGAGCCATATGGCTCAGTAAGCCCTCACCTTAGGCTCTATGTCTTCATGTCTTGTCTTTTCTCAGAGGGCTTCTGCTGAAATACCTGCCTCCCCAAATTGCACAGATAATCAGGACCCTCACCTCAAACTATGAGGGCTCCGTTATCTTATGAATTAAAATGCCTATATTTTGAAACTCTGTGTGTGTGTGTGTTTGTTTTAAAAAACAGATTTGTATGCCAGGTTCAATATTGACCAGAGACATTATCTTTGATTTCATATTAAAAATCACCTTTTCTCCATGTGATGTTTTTCAAAAAATATAACAAATATTTTAAAAGTTGTATAAAATTTGATGTTTTACAATTGCATGATAGTAACACTAATTCAAAATTGGAATTCAAATGATTGATTTTATAATGAAATTGCCAACTTCAATCTACTTTCTCAAACATGTTTCCCCAGATCTCCATCTAGTTGTACACTCTACTCCAATATGCACCGTTGCCTACTAGATGCTTCTTCTTGATTAATTCTGCTCTTGGCAGTGGCAATGCTCCTGGGAGAGGTGTGTGCTTCTACACCCCACTGCCACAGGCTGAAAACATTCCAAACATTCATGAAGTACTTGCTCTTTTATCCTCACAATAATTCTGTAAGGTAACATATTCCTACTTAGGTAAGGAAATTAAAATGAAAGTAATAAAAGCTTAAGTGAGTTCTTTGAAGTAACATGATGTAGAGTCGTGGAACAAACAAGGTCTTTGATGTGGAGATCTTTTGCCCTACGTTTCCCCTCCTTCGTTACCCCTAACTAAGATCCCAAATAGTCAAATATACCTGGCAACCTCATTCTACTCACCATGCCCCAGATATATCATGTAAGCTCTCCTTTCTATATCACTGGTCAAAAAGTCCCTGCTCTGGATTTAAAGTCCTGGTTTAAAAATATGTTATAATGAAAATGTACGAAAAAACTTGTGAACACCAGGAAGAACAAGTTTCCCCATAGACCTATGTATAGGGACAATAGGAATTCAAAGATGTTCACATTTACTCTTAAAGAGCATGCAAGTGGGCTCAATATCTCTCAGTTACTATTTCTGAGGAAGAGATTATGTCCCATTGCAACAGAGAATATTGCCTCAGGTATTTCAAGAAGTGGTGCCAGCCCCTGCTGCATCTCGCTTACTTTCTTTTTAAAATGTGGAGTGAGATCTACAATGAACACAAACAAATACCACACTTGCCAAGATTTCTGAGTCAGTTATGACAAAATCAGGACCTCTATTAGGTTTCTTGATCATACTATTTCATACTTTCTTTCTGAATGACAGAGAGGAGCATGTCTAAGTCATAGACCTCCTCATGACTGAACCATAGGTCTTCTGCCCTGGTTTCTGTACACAGCATGCCAAACCCCAAGAAAGCTCCTGTTCCCCACATTACCTAAGTACTGTATAATTCCTCTTATAAATTGATACCTAAGCCTGGGTGACTCAGAATTTTACCACTTTTCATTGAAGCAGCCACTACCATGTCAGTCTGTAAAGATTAGGTTTCCCCATAGAAAATTACAGGCATTATACTGAATTACATCTGAACAGGCTATGCCTGCAGTATATATATGTTGAGCATTCCTATAGTGAATTATTTGCCTACCTTTGAAGAACTAGTCTCTAGCTTGGTTACATTCTTCCAACCCAGATATATTAGCTCTGACTTTCACCGTTATCTCCACTTCTAAAAAATGATGATTTAGAAATTTGACATCATCTTTCTACATATGCATAAATCATATTAGAGATTTTTTTTTAAATAAGAGTACAGAGGGCTTCTGGCCAAGATGAAAGAGTAGGCAGACATGGCTTGCTTCTTTGCACAACAACATCAAAATTACAAATAAAATATAGAACAACAGTCACTCAGGAATGTCAGTGAATGGAGTTGAATGGAAGTCTGACAACTACAGAAATGAAGAAACCACATCCATACAGACTGGTAGGAGGAGCAAGGATGTAGAAGTGGGCTAGCCAAATGGGTAAAAAATCAGAAGGGATGTCTCAGGAATGAGGAGTCCTAGACCCACACTAGCCCCTCTAGCCCAGGGTTCCAGTGCCAGGAAGGTAAGTCCCCACGATCTCTGGCTGTGAAAGCCAGCAGGGACTGAGTCAATGGAGGAAGCTGCTGGACACCTAAGCATTTCCTCTTGGGGAACTTATATACAGACTCACCTATTCAGATTTGCTTTCTCTGAGCTCCAGCACCAGGGTGGCAGCTTGAAGGGTACCAGGGGCATATGGGGAGAGACTGAAGTTCCTAGTGTTGGGATGAGCAAAGGCCTTGACCTTTTTCTTAGCCTTCACCCCACAGAGTTGGTAGGCTGATGCCATATCTGAGCCTCCATAAACCTGGCTAACACTGTGAGACCCACCTTGGAGAAAGGCTCTACCCGCACCTAATTTATGGGCCCACCCAAGCTGCTTTCCCATAAGAATGGTTGGTTTTGGCTCCTAAATCCTATCAAAAAAGCAACAGCTGGCTTTAGTGAGCCCTAGCAACAGCCAGATTAGAGTCACAGCTTGTCTTCACCTGGGAATCTCAAAGCCCAGCACAAGTAGCAGCCATCTTAGGTTGCTTTAAAGCTCAGGCAGGGTGCCCTGGACAAAGCACAGGTGGGGGCTGATCTTTGCATGCACCACCCAGGAACCCCCAAAGGCCAGTGTACCCAGTGGACAGCTACAGACCACATCGGAGCACTGCTACCCTTCTTCCGCACAGCTGATCCTCCATGGAGGGTGGAGGTTGGTGGTCCATGGTCACAGCCAGTCCTTGCAGATGACTGGCCTGGGTAATCCCTCTCATTACTCTTCCAACAGCAATCAAGGCTCAACTATAAGAGGAGGGTATACTCAGCCCACACAAAGGACGCAACGCAAGTACCCAGCTTGCGTGATAGGGGAGGCTGTGCCACTGGACCCTACAGAACACCTACTTCATTAGGCCACACAACCAAAGCACAGAGTCAAAGCAGCTCTACCTAATACACAGAAACAAACACGGGGAGGCTGCCAAAATGAGGAGACAAAGAAATATGGCCCAAATGAAAGAACAGATCAAAACTCCAGAAAAAGTGCTAAACAAAATGGAGATAAGCAATCTATCAGATGTAGAGTTCAAAACACTGTTTATAAGGATGCCCAAGGAAATTAGTGAGGACCTCAGCAGCATAAAAAAGACCCAGTCATAAATGAAGGATACACTAACTGAAATAAAGAATAATTTACAGGGAAATAATGGAACAGTGGATAAAGCTGAGAATCAAATGGATTTGGAATGTAAGGAGGCAAAAAACAACTACGCAGAACAACAAGAAGAAAAAAGAATTTAAAAAAATGAGGATAGTATAAACAGCCTCTGGGACAACTTTAAGGGGTCCAACATTTGCCTCACAGGAGTATCAGAAGGAGAAGAGAAAGAGCAAGAAATTGGAAATCTCTCTGAAAAAATAATGAAAGAAAACTTCCCTAACTTGGTGAAGGAAATAGACATGCAGTCCAGGAAGCACAGAGAGTCCCAATATGACTGATGCTAAGAGGCCCACTCCAAGACATATAATTACTAAAAGGCCAAAAATTAATGATAAAGAGAAACTCTTAAAATCTCAAAAGAGAAAAGTTAGTTACCGGAAGGTTGACAGATAGGAGTAGGGAGGCGGAGAAGGGAGGAAGAGGTGAAGAGATTAAGAAGTACAAATAGTTAGTTACAGAATAGCCATGGAGATGTAAAGTACAGTATACAGGAAAATGGAGTAGCCAAAGAACTTATACGCATGACGCATGGACATGAGCAACGGTGGGAGGATTGCCTGAGAGAGTGAGGGGTGCTGGGTAAAGGGGATAAAGGGGGAAAAATTAGGACAACTCTAATAGCATAATCAACAAACTATAATTAAAAAAAGAAAAGAAAAGAAAAAAAGAGTACATAAAATACATCAGTAGAGTTTATTAAAATGAAAATTTTTGGACAATGCTCCAGATCCTGTTTATAGAGGGCTGGGGTGTGATCCGGTAATCTGTATTTTTAAAAAGTACCTCAGAATGATTTCAGTGGAGACATTCTAAGCACCACAGTTTTAATAACACTGTTCTAGACGTTATAATGTATAACTTCTGGAAAATTCTGTATGTATACTATATCCAATAAACTGATTAATAGGATAGCAGTCCATTTGCAAAATATGTTGTTCTATTAAGCACAGCTCCTTTTTTACATTCTATATGTGGGGATGAAGAAAAATATATACTCTAACATGTTATTATAAGATTTTTAAAAATGTCATCAATTTCCTTTTTAAAATTTTAGTCATAAGTGACAACTAGACAATTTATATTTTGTTCTTTAATAAAAACATGCAATGGGAATTTTTTTTGTTTGTGTTCCTAATATATGTCAGACACTGTGGCATATTCTGGACAAGCTAGAAGGTTAATAGGTACTAAAAGCGCTTATTTTACCCAGGTGTTTAAATTAAAATGTAAAATTTTAGTCAAAATATGAATATAAAAGACCACAAATATTTATTCTTCCTGATTTTTAAGGCTATCAAGCAAGGTAAAAGATTAAAATCTTTCATTTGAGAGTGGCTTCATACAGTTTAAAAATATAATTAAAATTAGTAAGAGAATTACTATCTACATTATCTTTCAGAGATACCCACTTCTCTAAATCAAGCATTTTATTTAAAATATGAGAATGGAAAAACCTGAATATAGTTTAGTCTTTACAAGTTCTTAGAAATTATGCATTAAAAGTTTTAACAATTTGGCTGACATTTATATTTAATCTCTCTCCTTAGTCACTCTGAGATATTATAGTTCACTGACATTCTCTCAAAAATAAAATGATTGTTATTATTAAATTTCAATTTTTCTCCCTTTCATTCGGTGGAGGATTATTTTCCGATGACAGAAATTTGACTCTTTAGATTTCAATGGTATACAATTAGCCTCAGTGAGTGCATGCCTTCCATAAGCACTCTCAAACTTTGCAACAAACACTATGAGAAAACAAATTCTATGATAAATATGACAGTGATTATGCACATCAATAATGTGCAATAACTGCAATCACTTGTCATTCACAAAATGTAAAAGTAATTTCTAGAGTAACAGAAGTTTTAAAGAGAAGAGAGCCAACATAAGATGGTTTCGCAATGCTCTGGTTAATTTGAGATTATCTAGGAAAGAAATGTAGATAATACAGGCAAATATGAATGGACATTTGCAATTACATACTAATGTATAAAGCTGCATCCAAACTGGTTGCAGAATAATTTCAGCTGCATCCAAACTCGGGTTGCAGAATAATTTCAAGAAAGGGATATTACGGCTGGTGTATTCTGGACAACAATGATTCTCTTCTTGTGCCTCTGTGTGTGTGTGAGAGTGTGTGTGTGTATGTGTGTGTGTGTGTGTGAAAGATGGATTAATACTGTGTATTTTGCATTTTTCAAAGCCTTTGTTTTATATTTAAGAATCATCTGTTTAAGGCTACATCACATAAGTTGAATTATTTAGCTGGCTAATTTTCACAGAAACAGTTTAGTGGTATTGTGAGTTAAATTGTGTCCCCCCGCAAAAAGATACACTGAGGTCCTAACCCTTAGAAACTATGAAGGTGACCTTATTTGGAAATAGAGCCTTTGCAGATATAATCAAGTTAAAGCAAGGTCATACAGGATTGGGGTGGACCCTAAATCCAATGGCATATGTTCTTGTAAGAATGCTATGTGAAGACTCAGGCACACATGGAGGAAAGGTGAATATGCAAGGCAGATAGGAGTGATGTAGTTATGAACCAAGGAATGCCAAGTGTTGTTAGCAATCACCAGACACTAGGAGGATAAAAGAAATGATGAGGAAGTGTGCCCTGCCAAAACCTTGGTTTCAAGCTTCCAGCCCCGAAAACTGTGAGAGAATATAGTTCTGTTGTTTTTAAACACCAGTTTTTGATTTTTTTTTCAGAAGACTTAGGAAATACAAGCTGGTGGTTTCTTCTTTCACTTTACTAAAGTAATATATATTCAACAGTCAACATCATAAGTACATTGAGTCCAAATACTGAAGAGTCAACTAGACATACTCACTGTCAGAAAGCCTTGCTTAATTCAATGTGTTCAGCTCAAAGCAATTAAATCCAAGTTCATAACTCAAAAGTATGGTAACTTAAGACACATCTTAGAACTTTAATTTAATAATGACTATTCCATAGTACTGATGTAAAATATACAAGCTCATTATTTTTCATAGAATTATAACCTTATTATAATTCAAGAATCTGTGTGGCTTCCCTGACTACAAAGGACTAAATCTTTAATTTTCAATGTACCTTTACTTCTGAAAATTCTGTAACTACACTACATAGTTAATTACTATATTACCAATGGAATTTTATTAAGTCTGTAAAAATAAATTAGTTATTTATCATAATCATTAACATTTCTCATATGTTCAATGACAGGATATTGGGACTATTCTTTTTACTAAGAAATTATCAGAATTTATAATAAAATTTTCTCTTTCAGATAAGTCTAAATATTTTAAAGGGTCAGAAAATGATCAATCACTTATTGTATACTTATTTTATATTTATTAACTTTAGAGAAAGAAAAACAATATTTAAATTTCATTTCAATTTATTTCATGAATTAGAAATAAAAATTAATTTAAATAGCCATACCACTTTTCAAAAAATAAGTAAAACTTCTTTATAAATTCTTGAGTCTTGGTGATCATTAAATTAATTTTATAGTAAAAACTTACTTTTTTTAACTAAAAATTAAAACTTAAGTTCATTATTTCAATAAAATATTATAACCCTCTTTGAAAAGAAAAGAAATGTGCCTACTGTGGAAAGACAAGGGCAACCTACAAAGTCAAGGGCATTAAAATTGCCAAGAGCTAAATGATTCTTTCAAAGTGTTCATGAGAGACGTTAATGATGCAAAATAATAATATAAGGAATCAATTATTTTACAAGTAACTGAAGGTTAAGACCACCTCACAGTTAAAGGAGAAACACAAGACATATATGGGGATTGGCAAAAGTACATTTATAGTTGTTTGTATGGAAAATAATACAGTAATAAATAATAATGCAAGAATAAACTTTGTATCACATACAACTGTAAACCTTCTTTTGACCATCCCTGATATATACAACTAGGATTTAGGAGGATTTAATCTAAGGATAATAAAACAATTATTTAAATGTTTCATCTTATAACATTTTTAGGAAAAATAAGTCATTACATCGTATCCAAAAAATATTTATCCAAACTCTTTGAAAAGATAAAAGAAAAATTTTGGGTAATCCTAAAATAATAAAAACAAAGTAAGAGTAATATGAGAACCATTACCATGACTAAAATTAGACAGAGTTCCCAAAATATTCAGAGAAGAAACATGAAACTTTAAAAAGTTAAATTTAATGCATGGAGATGCATTAAACTAAGGAAATGCTGGACTAATGGTGGATGGCAAGAGAACACCGCCCTGAAATCAGTCACATCACAATAACTGGTTCTTCATTAGGATTTGGGAGCAGTGTGGACATTGTATTATCTGGATTTTAGCAAGGTATTTATCACACACTTATGAACAGGAGGAGACTTGTGGCTTGAATTATGTAAGTTAGTTGTTACCCAACTGGGATAAGGTTTCTAATAAAAATAGATAACCTGTACATTACCACTTTAGCTTTACCCACTTCAATGTTTTCCCAAAGGTTTGGATGACTACATAAAATATATAATTATTAAAAATTAATTTTACTCAAGAATAGAAGTAACAAAGAATACCTAAAGGAACCAAGTGTAAAAGCAAAGGAAGTTTCATAGCTTTGTGTCCTAAAAGCCAATACCTATATTCATTTTAGGTGATTTATATGAACCATTTAAATTGAGAGGTTTAAAGCTGCTAATGGACTTTTGGACTACATGAATAGATAACTACATCTCAAGATTACATCTACACTATACTAAATATATTTTATATTTTGGTACTCAGTAGACAGCCTTAGTGTTTCTCTAAGACAGACTAAACATTAGACACATGTCCTCTAACTATAGGCTTCTGACCTCTCTTTTCTTAGAATGTTTACTCTAGAAAGCTTTCCATTGTGACTTCCTTCTCTGCTTAAGATGTAAAACTTCTCATACCTTGTTGCCAGTTCTATAACCCATGGATGTCTTTCTCAAGGACCTGAGAGCCATTCTTTAAATGTAATCATTGCTTGCCTTCTAGCCTTTGTGGTAAAATATGAGCCTAACTTCAGTAAGCACCAGTCAGCAAACACAGTTGGTCAAACTGCATTGACCAACCTACCCCCTAAGGTCCTCCAGTACTTTCCCACCCTAGTAGTCTTCCACCCCAGTTCTTAAAAACTCATGTGCCTTTTCTTTCAGTGGAGCTGAGCTCAACAGCTTTCTCTTATTGCGATAGTATGAATAAAGTCTCCCTTGATGGTTTAACTTGTCTGGTGCAATTTTTCTATGCCAAAATTTCTAGAAACTACATATCAGAAAAATCTATAAACAAACTTATACACGTTCAGAAAACAGACAGAAATGTAATGGAGAAGCTAAAACTGAAGTAGCATTGAAGAGAATGAGTGTTTGTGCCTGCCTTTCATCAGCCCTTTAGTGTTAGCATAACCTGAGGAAGTCTAGTCTTACCAGATCATTTTTGACTTGTTCCTAAACAGTTTTCTACCCTCCTGTCCCTGAGATCTAGAGTTATCTTAAACACAGTCTCCAGACTATCCAGAATAATCCTTGGAAAATCATGTGCCTGTAAAGTTGCAGCCCTCTTTCCTAATCCATTGATTTTTTTTCTTTAAACAAGGAGTATTTTCCTTGCTTTTTTAGTTTTGCACTTCACTAGGGAATGATATCCCTCCTTCAGACTAAGTTTACGCCCTGCCATTCTCCTCTGATAGGGAAAGTGACCTCCAATCTCTTTAGAAAACTGCTTACTACTGACTGATCATTTAGAACCAAAATATTGTAGGCATGCCTCATACTGAATATTACCTAGGGACTAATTTTTCACTGTTGTATCTCCTTCCTCAAATTAGACTGTGTGCCAGACACTGATAGCTTTGCTACCTATTCATCACAATGAAGTTCCTTCTCCTTTTTGGCTAGGTTACATATTGCAAACTCCCTTACTGTTCAGCGTGGTCTTGTGTTTAGCTCCTGTCAATGGAATGCAAATGATATAATGTATATGCCATGTCTTTTAAGATGTGGGAAATATTTGTTTATTAGGAGTTTGTAGGTTATAGGTGGGGCAGATAAATTCTCTTTTAGTTCATATGACATGGAACCATGAAGAATTACTTCTGGATTCAATGCAATCCCTATCAAAACACGAACAACATATTTCACAGATTAAGAACAAATATTTCAAAAATTTATATGGAACCATAAATGACCCCAAATATCCTCAGGAATTTTTAGAAAGAAGTACAAAGTAAGAGAGATGAAATACCTGATATCAAATTATATCATAGGTTCACTGTAATCAAAAGAGTCCAGTATTGGCATAAGAACAGGCACATAGGTCAATGGAACAGAAGAGAGAGCCCAGAAATAAACCCGTGTCAATATGGTCAGTTAATATTTGACAAAGGGGGTAGGTGCATAAAATGGAGTAAAACGAGCCTCTTCATTAAATGGTGCTAGGAGATCTGGACAGCTATATGCAAAAAAAAAATTGCAACTGGACCACCAACTTACACGATACACCAAAATAAACTCCAGATGGATAAAAGATTTAAATATGTCATGATACTATTAAGTCTTAGAGGAAAACATAAGCAGGAAAATTTTAAGTGTCCCACACAGCAATATTTTCACCAATACATCCCCTAGGGCAAGGGATATACAGGAAAGAATAAACAAATGGGAATACATCAAACTAAAAACTTCTGCAAGGCTAAAGAAAATATCAACAAAATGGAAAGGGAACGAACCATGTGGGAAACCATGTTTGCCAATGATACCACTGACAAGGGTTTGATCTCCAAAATATATAATGAGCTCACATGACTCCACACCAGGAAGACAAACAATCCATTTAAAAAATGGGCAAAGGACCTGATCAGACACTTCTCCAAGGAGGACATACAGAGGGTCCAGAGATACATGGAAAAATGCTCAGCATCACTAGCCATTAGAGAGATGCAAATTAAAACTACAGTGAGATACTAGTTCACACCAGTCATAATGGCCATCATTAATAAACCAATAAACAACAAGTGCTGACGAGACTGTGGAGTAAAGGGAACCCTAGTACACAGTCAGTGGGAATGCAGAGTAGTGTAGCCACTATGGAAAACAGTATAGAATTTCCTCAAAATACTAAAGCTGGTACTTCCTTTCAATCCAGTGATCCCACGCTGTGACTATTCCCTAAGAATCCTGAAACACCAATTTGAAAGAACCTATGCACCCCAATGTTCATAGCAGTGTTATTTACAATAAGCAAGTGCTGGAAAAAGCATAAGTGCCCATTGGTAAATTAGTGGATCAAAAAACTGTGGTACATTTGCCCAATGGAATACTACACAGCAGATAAAATGAAGGAACTCCTACCCTTCAAGATAGCATCGATGGAACTAGAGGATAATATCTTAAGTGAAGGAAGCCAGGTGGTGAAGGACAAATCCCATATGATTTCATATATAAGTAGAATCTAATCAACAAAACAAACAGATGAGCAAAATAAAACCAGAGACTTAGAAATAAAGAACAAACTGACAGTGACCAGAGGGGACAGAGGAGGGGTAAAACAGGGTAAAGAATGGGAAGGGATAAACAAAGGAACACAAAGAGAGGACTCATGGGCATGGGCAATGCGGGGGGAGGATTGACTGTGGGGGTCGGGGGGAAGGGGTAGGGGCGAGCAATGAGGAAAAGGAGGGACAACTGTAACTGAACAGCAATAAAAAGAAAACAAAAGATCTGTATGACCTTGAGATTCTGGAGTTTGAAGTGAATGTTGTAAACAGCGAGGACTTTGGGTTGTCTCCTTTTTTAAAGAATGTGAATGTGTTGTATATGTGAATGAAGGATGCAAACGGATAATTGATGAGTAGAATGGCCTGTAGTGTATGGTTCACCAAAAAGAGTTTTTTCTCCTTCTGGGCACAGAACTATGCAAACTTTCCAGCCTCCCTTGTGTTATATGTGGCCATACAGTATATTCTCATGAATGGAAAGTACATTAAAGTGATGCTCATTACTTCAGGGCCAAAGTTTTTAAGATATTGAGGTGTTTCTTTGATGCTCTTCTCTCCTTTTTCACTGCCTTAAATATGAAGTGCAAGATTAAATTGAAAGACTTCATTGAAGACAGCCAAGTCTCCAGCCTGGGTCTCTGAAAAACTGCAAAGGAGAGATGACTCATCAATCTGCTTTCTTGCCCAGGCATACTAGGAGAGAAATGAACTTTTATTTTATGTAAACTTTTACACGTTTTAGAATCTCTGTGATAGCAGTTAGCATTTCACTAATGTTTTTCAGCTGCAGGAGGTTTTGGTTCCTTATCCCCAGGGGATATTTCACAATATCTGGCTACATTTTTGGTTATCACAAGTAGAGGGGAAGGTGAGTACTACTGTCATCTAGTGGGTAGAAGTCAAGGGTACTAAATATCCTACATGCACAGGACAGCTCTCTCCCCAATAAAGAATTTTCCTGCCAAAATGTCAATAGAGTTAAGGTCTTCCTAACTAATATAAATGATTGTCTCATAGCTTAGCTTAATCTGCACCCTGCCCAAATGTGCTATAGACATTTAAATAAATTACTCAGACAACTTCCTTTGCAACCAGATGTCTTATTGTGGAGAGGATATTTGTGTAGTCCTGAGGATTATTCAAATGGTGGTATATCTGTAATGTTTAAATGCACTAAATCTAATTTTGACTAGGTATTATATATTAGAGATGGCGCACATGGAATTTCATTTCAAAGGCAAGAAAATACACTAGAATTATGGAGAAGATATTCAATACTCACTGATATTAGTGTAAGAGTAAGAAAATTAATATTTTATTGTTCTCAGTTAAATTTCTGAATCACTTAATTTGATTTAACAGATTAAATATACCCTCATGGTTTTCTAATACCAATTTGAAAGAATTTGAAAGGTAACAGCAGTTTTCTGATGTAGTTTTTAACAGAGATCATTAGTGCAACAAAAAAGAAGATATAGGGTGGAAGGAAAGTGTAAGGCTAATGGAGCTGAGTTTCACGAGTTTTTACCAGTTTTATTGAGATATATTTGACCCATAATATTGTATAACTGTAAGATATATGATGTACTCATTTAATATATTTGTGTTCAAAAGAATTAACTGTAACATTAGCTACCACCTTTAACCCTGTCACATAAGCCACCAATTCTCTTTTGTGGTGAAAACATTTAAGATCTCTCTTAACAATATTCAAGTATGTGATGCAGTGTTATTAGTTATCATGCTGTACATTGGATCCTCAAATTTGTTAATTTTATAACTGGAAGTTTATACACTTTGACCAATATTTCCCCATTTTCCCAACACCTCAACTCCTGGTAGCTGTCACACTCTACTTCTGTTTCTCTGAAATGACAGGAGACTGTATTTTTGTTTAAGATTTTTTCCTCAGATTTTTTAATATAATAAAATGTTTAATAGTAAAGTAAAAATGCTTACCAGAGGCTTATTTAAAATAATCTATCATTGAAAAGTACTTATTAATCATGAGCAAAATTAAAGACAAAAAATATTGTTCTCAAAACTGAAAATTAAAAAAAAAATTACTAAGATCAGCAGACCTATGTGACCCTGAAATTGAAATAGGAAGTTGAATGAATAATATCTTGGCATGTTAGAAAAATTATTAACATAGTTCCTTTTTAGATTTGAAATTAAAAATTGAATAATCCCGTTTGGATCTAAGATCTATCGACCAGAATCATATGAGTCTAGGCTAATTATTCTCACACAATTCTGCACACTTTTTTTTTTTTTATTCTTATTTCTGTGAAAGTAAACCTTGCCTTGGAGCCCTTAGATTGTGAATTCAGCAGCTCAGTAATGAAGGTTGTTCTTCTTGCTGATTCCCCAGGTATCATTTCAGTTAGGCTACATTCAATGAACCAGGGTGTCTTTTGCAACTTGTGATAAAATGAAACTGATTTACTCTGTGAGATTTAGAAACATCTAGTACAGCTGGCCAATAAGTCATGTCTATTTTGTGTCAGTGTTTGCTACGCAGCTTTGTTTTTCTAAATATCTTGCTAAGTTTTTACTGATTATAAAGAGAGAAATCCACATGTTTTACTGTGTTTTGTAAATGCCTGATTTGAAAACAAAATAAGATATATTTTATATGTAATATTAACCATATGGTAAACTAATTAAAGTAGTAATTTAAACATATCCTGTTATATAATTTATATCATATTCTATGTTACATAATTTATGTGTGTTATATATATGGAATGAATATGCATATATATTATGACTATGCCATAGTAAAAAGTATTAATAATCTAGATACAAAGCTGGTCTGCAAGGAAATACTTTCTATTTTATGCAGCTGCTGTAGTTTGAACATGGACAAATTCATGTTGAAACAGAACCACTGGATTCTATTGCCTGCCACCAAAAACAACAACAACAACAACAACAAACTGTGACTTCCAATGCCAGAGTCTTATTAAAAAGGAAAGGAACTATTTATTTAAAAGTTAGATTTAGAACTGGAGGAATTCTACCATCAAATCCCATTCCCTTTAGAAACAAAAAAACACCCATAAGCACACACAGTCCTGCCTCCCCTTGCCAACCCAGGCCAGTCAGGGGTACTATCTCTCAGGAAAACAAAAAACAAAACAAACAAACAAACAAAAAACCCTCCAGAAGTCTACAGCTCAGCATTCCGCCAGTCTTAGTTCAGCATTCCCAGCTTCTCCCAGGAATCTATGCTTGGCTAGGCTCTGGCTCTTAATCCAAAACTGCATGTCCCCCTCCTCATAGTGGCCAGTGGAGATCCTTCTGCATCCTTTCAAACCGCGTAGACAAGACCGCATGGCTGCCCTGCACTTGAGTTTAAATCTGAGTACGGATCTTTCTCCATGACCACATTTCTGACTCCTCCCACAAAGGGTTACACCTGTCAGTACTCTGGCTTCTTCTGCCTTTCTTGACTTCCATTGTTAGTTTGGGCAGGCTTGGCCCCGTGATGTAGGAACCACCTCCAAGCCACTGGTGCAGGCACTGTAGCCCAGGGACCCCCTCATGGCTCCATCATGGGTTAGAGTTATGCCCATTTCCCTGGCTCTAAGGGCCTGTCACAGCTATTAGCATTACTAAAATACTGGCCAAGTTCTTTAGATATGCTAAGTAACTCTCAATGGCCTGCTCTGTTTCCCCTACCCTCAGCCCTGTTAGTCCGGGTTTAGGGGACTTCTTGCTTAGCACTCCATTATAATAGTATGGTCCATTCAATGGAAGGAGAGTTAAAGGAGGTCTCCCTGTTGATCAGAAACCTACAACATTGGAGCCCAAATAGAAAGCAGAAAACTAGATTGCTTAGTGACCATTATGACAGATTCAGAAACCATTAGCTTTGAGTACTAAAAGGGAAATTACAGTTTGGCCTAGATACACTCATCAATTTCTGTGGGACCTTTTAACTTTCTCAGTTTCTCTAAATTAATCAGTCAAAATTCTGGTGTAAAGAGGAGTTGATCAAAAAAGTGTTCCAGATAATGATATATGACCAACTACAGAATAGAAGCTTCATAACTAAAAGAATAAGATGGCAAAGTGGAGTAGTGTTGTGCAATGTTACACAATTGTAACAGTTAAGAAAGAATGCAAACAGTACTGATGTCAAAGAACACTATGCAATGTATTAATTCTGGATTTTTTCATAATTTTATTGCAAAAGTTAATGAATACATTTTAAAGATAGTCTTCAATATTTACTAAAGCCATAAATATATGACATTGTGTTTAATTTCCAAGTTGTTTTTTTAGGAATCTGGTTTTGATTATATTTTCTAATATTGACATACAAATTATAGAATATAATGTTTCTTACTTGGTGAATACTTTTAGTCATAGCATAAGCAGAATCAAATACATATATTTGATTATTATCTATCATGCATATTAGTTTTTATTTGAGCTATAGCAGAGGCAAATACTCTTAAGCGAAGAATCAAACAACATATATTGAAGACAGGCTTAAAACTAGGTGTATGAATAAATCACTTCTCTGTTAAAGCTTTCAAATTTTTCCTACATAAAATAATATAATACGAAGTAGAAATTAAGTAGCAAATTAAATTTTCCAATTAAACAAGATGTCTTAGGCTAAATAAATTAAATGTTTGTCTATTCATCCACTTAGATAGTTAACTGAAAAATATATGTAGGGAGAAATCTAAAATTTTGAAAGACCAGCTTCAAATGAGGACGCACAGGGAAACTAATATTCCAAAGCAAAAAATGGAAATGGTTGGAAAGCCATTTCCATTGGATTGTTGTTGAGTAGAGTAAATTAAATAAGACAATAAAATTAAAGAACCTTTTGTAAGGTTCTGAGACAAGGGTAAATGTATTATCAGTGCTCAGCAATGAACTCTGAAGTGTTTCGAATGAACTGAGAAATAATGTATAAAACATTTAGTATCAATAATAGAGTATACTAAATGTGGGTGTTTCTTCACTATGGTATTGCGACATTCCTGAATATGCTGAACAAATCTACTAATCACTGTTGCTGAGATGGCTACTCTACCAGACATGTAATCCTAAATGACACCTTCCTCTATTTCATGAAAATAGAATTATAGCCAGTGAACAAGCCAATTTTCAAAATTTCCCTTTAATATGTAATGGGAACTTATTTATTTATAAACTTAGTAGAGTTTTTGCATTTTTCTGAATAAATAACAAAAACGAAGTCATCTGAAACATGTTTACCAAGGATCTACTCTAGTTGAGGAATTCTTAAATGGAATAAATGGGTGTGAACGGGCTTTATTAAATATAAAGTTTTGTGCAAGTGTTAGTCACATATTTAATAAAGCCATTGGGTGGTTGGACAATGTGTTTGAATACAAAGATAGATGTGACATGGTCTGTAACTGTCAAAGCCTTACGGGAAAAATCAGAGAAGTATGGAGTGGGTGTCTTGTGGATAGAGAGGTGTGTCCACCTGGGGCTGGAGCGGAGGCCTTTGGAGAGCAGCGGGTGCTTTGGGAGTTACAACTGTAAATAATCAGTAAGAGCATTGAATGTCAACGTCAAAAATTGTAATATTAATGTTTTCTATGTTATAGTGATATTTACATAATCATAAGTTTGGGATCCTGTTGCTTCGATTATGTTTCCATTTTTTTTGTTTTAAGAGCAAGAATATTCATGGGCTTATTAAAATGCTACCGTGTGTGAGAGAGCACTTGCAGCTGGACTATGTATTAATTGAGAGAGTGAGCAACTGTAGGAACACCTGTGCTTCCTTATCTGGGGCTCCTTCAGGCTTCAACTCCATTTAGAGCTTAGGCTGCAATTTTGCTTTCTACAGCCAGTAATCCACTCCACGACTCACCCCTCTTTACCACACACTCCATTTAGGGATTAAATTTCTCCTCAAAGGAAACCTAGTAACTAAAATGACTCTACTTACATGTAGTTAGCCTAGAGGAATCCTAGCTTACTCCTGGTGTCCCAGCAAAATTATTAATAACATCTCACTTTATCCTCAAGAACATCCTGGTTCAGTCAAAAACTATATATTGTCACTCTAAATAAAATGAACTTGAATCCCTGCCAATGATGTAGCCCCCAGAATTCTGGAGGGAAAATACATCATCACACATCACACTCTCCTGTTTTTGCTCTGTCATGCTCTGTAACTCCCAGAACCAATTTGTTGTTTGACATCGGTATTTTATTTTCTTCTAATTTAATGCCAGCAACCCAATCTCCCCAGTAGTCATAAATAATATACAATATGCTAAGAGCATTTGGTTTTGCATTAGGATAGCAAGCCAGTCAATTGTTTACAAGTAGTAAAGATGGATTTTACAATGTGATATAGCTTAATCCTCGAGTTATATAAATTAAAAATGGCATAACATTATCTTTTAGGTTGTTACTTAGAATTTATTGTTAGACCTGAAAAAGGAAATAAAGCTTGCTATTGCAATGTCTTTTTTCCTAAGAGCCCTCTCATAAACCACATTTTAGTACCAGATTTTTATCTACATAACTGCAAAAGAGAAATAAAATAGTAAAAGGTAAGATTGCAACTTATTAGGATGAGAGAAAGAAAGATAGAGAAAGAGACGAAAGAAAGAAAGAAAGAAAGAAAGGAAGAAAGAAAGAAAGAAAGAAAGAAAGAAAGAAAGAAAGAAAGAAGAAGAAAGACTATCATGGAGATTATATATATTTTTTATTAAAAATATGAATATATACATATTGTGCAATCAGCATATTTATAACAATATTTAACTTTCTGTACTTTCTGGTTCATAGTGTTTTTCATACACTTTCAAAATTTTTTCTTCATAACTGGTCTAAGTATTAGGTTTATTATTACTCCCATTTTTAATATAAGGAGAGTAAAAAAGAAAAAACTAAGAGATTTGCCCAAGATTACACAACTTGTAAGTAAGACATGGAATAAGTTTGACTAATAGAACCTGCTTTCTTAACTACCATGCAAGCATAGTAATTTTTAAAGTAAATACTTGGAGTATAATACGCAATGAGAAATGTAGAGCTCAATGATTTTGTAAAGCAGATTTTAAAAACAACTAAACATATATTCAGTACCCAAAATAAGAATGAATGTTTTTTACTTGAAAGACCCTGTTTATACTCATCCCTGGTTATATATACCTCTCCTAAAATTATTAGATTAGTTTTTCCAGTTTTTGGAACTTTATACAAATGTAATTATACCAGGTATAACATTTCTTTTGTTTAACATTGTTTCTGAAATTTCTTCATTTGTGTGTATCAAAAGTTCTTCTGTTCTTATTATTGTGGAGTAGTTTATTGAACCATCATACCATATGTATATTGTGTCAATTTTCCTGCTGATAAACATTTGCATTGTTACAGTGTATGGTTATTGCAGAGAGTGCTCTCTGGACATTATTTACTTGCCTTTTATATTTATAGGTATATATTTCTGCCACATGTATATCTAGAAATAGAATCATGCAGTCATAGGGAGTTACTGGGAATTTGTGTAGGGTTACCTGTAGTAAATATCAACAGTTTTTCAAAATGCTTATACCAAGCACAGTAAGAGTTCTGCTTGCTCCACATCCTCCTTAATCTGTGGTATTTTCCTTTTCAGCATTCTGGCGATTGTGTATTATATTTTGGTTTTAGTTTTCATTTCCATGATGACTAATTGAGTTGAGTATGTTATGTTTATTGGTTATATCTCCTTCTGCAAAGTGTCTATATTAATTTTTATGACTCTTTCTTAATTATTTGAAGAACTACTTTGTACACTATGGACAAGTTTTTTGAGGATGGCAGCTTCAGCTCACGCCCTTTAATTGTACATTGTCCTTTCTGATAATCTGTTCATAGATTATCACATTTGCCTAGACAGACCCTGCAATCACATAAGCCAATTTCTTGCAATAATTCTCTAAATACATGTCTCACCGGTTTTGTTTCTCTGATAAATCTTGACAGAAACAGTACTGTTAACAAACAAAAGTGGTGTTCAGCTGCCTGCCGCTGAACATAGAACACAGGCATATTCTAAAGACAAAAGTTGGTGGGGAAGGAAAAAGGTCTTCATTAAAATGTTGCACAATTTGGGAGAAGAGGGAACTCCCCAACTCCAGGCCAATCTCTTCTGCAAAACACAGAAAAAAACATTTGGTCCCCCCAAAACTAAAGCTCAAAACCATGCATAGAAACCCCACTGGATTCTCATCTGTCCTTCAGATGAGTCTTTTACATGGACTGCTTTCTGGCTTCAGGCTTCCTGGAGTCTAATAATGGAGATGGTGCTGGTTTTGTTACATTGATGCTTCACTATTTCTATTTTGGAGGTGCTAGTGTAAATGAAATTGTATTTTTAATTTCAAATTCATTGCTAGTATATAGAAAAGTGATTTACTTTTGGACATTAACCTTGTATCTTACATCCTTGTTATAACTGTTTATTAGGTTCAGGAGTATTTTTGTTCATTCTTTCAGATTTTCTACATAGATGATTATATCATCTGTGAAAAAAGACAGATTTATTTCTTCCTTTCCAAACTGGGAATGCTGGCATCGTTCTATCAGAGTAGGAACCCTGATGCCATGGTATCTGCTGGGGCAGTCCAGAAAGGAGAAAGGAAGGGAGTATAGAAAGAGAAAATACCAACTTAACAGGAGCACATTTACACACTTGCCTGGGTCCCGCCCAAGCTATAAGAGTTTGTACTCTTCATTTCAGGATGAAGAGTTTGTGTTCTTTTCAGGATGCAAGCAGGAATGCCCTTACAGTTTGTTGATCTCAGGGAGAAAGGGTAGAATAGAAGAATAAAAAACAAAATCTGGAGTTTTTAAATGTGGTTTGTATTTTATGACTTGTTTATTTTCCTAGCATAATGCTGTCAAATTGTATCTATGCTGTTGCATATTGTAGAATTTCCTTCTTATGATGACTGAATAATAGTCTATTGTGTATAGAATATCTTCTTTCTTTATCCACTGGAGGACACTTAAGTCCTTTCCATATTTGGCTATTGTGAATAATATCTCTTTGAGATATTGATTTCATTTCCTTTGAATATAGTGGTGGGCAAAAGTAGGTTAATAAAATAACAAATAATACAATAACTAATAATAATACAAGAAAAAGTTTCTTATACTCACAACTGTAAACATACATTTGCCCATCTCTGTATCATACACAGATGAGAGATTAGTGAATCACATGATAGTTCTGATTTTCTGCCGAACCTCAGCACTATTTTTCCTAATGGCTATACCAAGATTTTATCAATATATAATAAAACCTACTATATACTAGGCTGTATCTAGCAATACCTAACTCCAGAAACTCGATAGCTAATGCAACGAGGTATATGCACATAATTCCATTGTTTTTGGTGTGGATGCATTGACGGAAATAGCACCAAGACTTTTCACCTAAATACCCCAAGATTTCTAGTTCTAATTTTCATACTTAAATGCCATATAAAAGCAAATATCTTCTGAGAAGCAGCTCAGGGAACCTGCACTTTATAATTCAGTATTCATTTCTTTCTTGCCAAGAGAGATTCAACCAATCAATGAGAGAGTTTTTAAAAATGATTCCCCAAATATGAGATAAAAAATGTTCTTTATTTGTCAGGTACCTCATTCCTAGGGTGACTTTTTGGTCTTCAGAGGCAATTCGTTTATGGATCACAGAGAACTGAAATTGCTTAATGCTGTGGAGGCATGTATGCCAGTCTTGCTAAATATAAAAATCTTTCAGCTAAGTATCATATGTCACAATTTTGTGTTGGCTTCCCATCATCAGGGTCAGAGATAGCTGTATTTTAAAAACCAGGTTTTCAACTTTTAGAGACAATTAAAAAAAAACAAATTGTCAGTAAACCTCTTCAAATTATCTCACCCTATATAGATACTACCCTTTTTTAACATTTTTTGTAACAACCACTGATCTAATCTACAGCTAAATCTTCACCAAGGCAGCAACTTCTTAAAGGGAAAATAAACCTTCTTTCCTGAAGAACTGTACAATATCTGAACACAGAGTTAGAAAGATACAGGTAATAAAAGAGTAAAATGTCATCTATAAGAAAGCCTAACAAGGGAATGAAGGAAAGCACAGTTTGTTTGAGGAGTATTAGGATCTTATCTAGACATTGATCGCAGTCCAGGTAAGCAAATGCTAAATCTCTGCTCCGAGGCAGAAAAGCTCTTTTAGTATTAAAGACTCATATCAAGTAATGGTTATGGTAAAAAGTGATGACTTGCAACATTTAAAAAAAAGAGCAAAGGAGGAAAAAATTTTCTTTTCAAAAGTTACCATATTTTTAAAGGTAAAGTGGGGAGCACATAAATGTGCAGTATGGTTGCAGTAGGTGCAAATAAAGAACATAGATTTAAAGAATATTCCTAAAATAGCTCTGGCTGGTGTGGCTAATGGATTGAGTGCCAGCAGGCAAACCAAAGTGTTGCCCGTTCCATTCCCAGTCTAGGGCACATGCTTAGGTCGCAGGCCAGGTCCCCAGTAGGGGGCGCACGAGAGGCCACCACACATTGATGTTTTTCCTCTCTCCCTCCTCCCTCTAGAAATAAATAAAATCTTAAAACACACACACACGCACACAAAATACTCTTTAAAAAATATTCCTAAAATATAAAGAAATTAAAAATTTGGGGGCTAGATTGACTTTAGATTTACTCTGATCTAAATCCTTTTATTTTATAAAGAAAGGCAAAAATCAAAAATCTGTAAGAGAATCAATCTTTCCCTGAGGTCCCAAGACTAAAAAATGACAAAATTGAGATGGGCACTCAGATTGACCTGGAATACTTTGTCATAATTTTCAACTTGGAAAATTTATAAACATCATTTTTGAGTTATATTGGGCATATTCTCCTCTTTGACAACTGGATATTCTACTTTTTTAACATCACTAGAAGCAAAATAATATTTTTGTTATTGGCTTCTGGTATTGCTCATTTATAAGTTGTTTTGATGAATACCATTTTCAAAAGACTATGAGTCGTTTGAGGTCAAGACTTAATTTTATTTACTTTTGATTTTACTAGAACCCAACATCACATGTGACACATAGTGAGTAAAATGTTTGTTAAACTGCTAAATCTTAAGTTATTTAATTTCTATTTAATTTCATATATCTGACCCAGTTGAAACACTTGAGATTCTTTCAATCCATCTGTTCCCCTAATCTTGGCAGCTTCTTGGAGACCTGCTGGTTGCTGCCTCTATTGCACTACCTCCCATCGCTGCTGGCGCTCAACCACACTTTCAGTGACGATGGCGTCTACAGGGAGTCTGACCATACCAGATTCAGAGATGCTAATGACCTCTTTCACTACTTCTGCATTATGATCCCAACATGGAGCATAAAATCTGGCTTCTGCAGTAGGTGGCCAAAGGTACCAAACAGCAAAGATTACAAATGTAGTTGGGGAATGAGATAAATGTCTTTCAGGATAAAGTATGGAGATGAGAAGGGACTGACAGATATATTTCTCTCCTTTCCTCTCCTTGATGAACTTTTTTACAGCCTGGCGGTTCCACATGAACCTTTTTTACCTTTCCCTTTTTTCCCTTTTTCCCTTTTTTCATTCAAATTTGCTACTCTGGGATTTTTACCTCTCACTAAGACCTTAGTACATATGTCTGCCACAGGCTCTGTTTCCCAAGGAACCACATCTAGAAGAATTTCAATCTGCACTGATTTCTTAGTTGAGCTTCATGAAATTTTTGAAAAGGATAGTATTTCACAATTCAAGGTGACTCTTTTGTAACTTCTTTTGTGACAGGTAGGTTGGTTTTTAGACTCGAGATTTTTTTAAAGTGCAGGAAAACCTACACTTAACATGTTTTCTATATTCTGTCTGAACCTCACTTTATTTTTTTAAAAATTAGTATAAATATGTGATCATTCTTCATAATTCATAATTGGGTTATGAAATATATCTCGGATTGTCTCTCCATAATTAGAGTTATTTTACATCACTATTTTAATGTTAAAATGTTTAATACATTGCTTGAATCATGAATGTTAATGCTTATTGAAATAAATTGTCTCATGAAATCATACTTTTAAAAAAAAATACCCTTCAGTTTTAAACATATCAATATTGAAAAATAGCCAGTAGTTGGGCAAAGGCAGATGGGCTAGGCATATCTTGTTATTTCACTTACAATCCAGTATCCAAGTTGAGTATAAGCAACAATTTTTTTATCATTTCTGATGTTTTCATTGTTCCTTTGTACTCATGAGTTCTTTTTCTGAAAATTTTTTCCACTTGCTGAGGATGAAAAAGGCTATAACTCAAATAATTTCAGCCTATTCTATAAGCTCAAACAAATAAGTCTTTTGATTTAAGATTGTTTAATTTCAAAAAGATCAGTATAGAAAACAGATTAGAAACAAGGATGAAGTGGCCTTCAAAAAGAAGCTCTATTCAGCTCCAAAGCTAAGCAATGGCAAGTCTCAAAAGATGGCTTCATGATGTGACCTAAAATCAAAGATATGACTACAGTCCTTTGAATTTAAGTGAGCTTTTAAATCAGTGGGTGAGTGCATCAAAAACTGATCTTTCCGAAGAAATGAATATGAGCCAATGCTAATTTTTCTCTATTCTCTCAGGAAACTTACTAATGTTTAGATTGAAAAGAAAATGAAGCTCTCCTCCTGATTCAAAATCAATCTATGCTGACAAAAATGTTTTATTGGAAAATGTGTGTTTCATCGCCAAGCTATATTAGTTCAAAATAATAACAATAATTACAGCGAAAGCTGACATTAATTGAGTGCGTACTATATGCCAGGCATTCCTTTTATATATCTTGCATGAATTAATTTAATTCTTACAATGGCACTGAATAACTATCTCCACTTTACAGAAAAAGAAATGAAGCAATAAGCATTTATCCTAGAAATTCCTGGGTTATATTCTTCTGGGAATTCACTGACAGAAAATGTAGCTTCCCTTCCTGAGAATTAAAATGATATAATACATAAAAAATAATTTGATACGCTTCTAAAAGGCATTTGCACAATGAGGCTGTTAAGCTGACACGTGAAAGAATATCTAAATCATAGAAAGAGGTATATACATATTTGGACTTAACACCAGAAATTAATACTTTTTTCATAAAAAAAACTTTCAATAACACTGTAAAATTAGAAAAAGAAAGTAAATCTAAATCATAAAAGGATAATTTAACTATGCTAACTATAGTATAAGAACTAGAAATATTCTTATGTTTGAGCATTAAATTTACTATATTTCCAAGCATACATAGCAGAAATGTAAATGAAAGATGGTGTCATTCTAATTATTTGAGGCAAGTCAAATCATAAGAAATAAGGTATTTTCTAGTTTTAACTCTCTACAAATATTCACATGTATACCTGCAGACCTGCTCCCCAAGGAAAAACACATTAACTGCTGAAAAATAATTAAAAATAAAACAGCAACAAAAAAAATAAAAACTCATTCAAAATCTCTGAAAATTGTTGCAAGGGAACTAAGCCAATAAAAAAAAAACATTTAATTGTGAAAATCTACTAATCTGGGTAAGCACAGACATTCTGGGGAGCTGTGGCCTGCTCTCTCTGCCCCTCCAGTGGCTGAGATGTGGATAAGGAGACAAGGCCTCTTCTCTTTTCAGCACCCTCTCAATGGCTATTGTGTCTCATCAGGAAAAGCAGGTTGCCAGCACTCTCACTTTCTGAGCTCTGTTTCCCAGAGGGTAAATTCCAAGTGGGTTTGACCAAGAAGTCTCAAGCTCCACTATTCCACTAGGCCCCCACTCATAGGGCAGAGATGGTACTTCAGGTACCACAGGCCAAGAAAACTAGGACCCAAATAATCTTCATCCTAACTTTTCATAATGTGAAATTTCTATAGAGGAGAGGCAAGCTGGGAAGAAGAGAGTGTACCAATCCCACTAAGCACCCTGCTCATAAGGCAGAAATGTCACTCAAAGGAAGATGGACACTGTTCTGCCCATAGCTTTGGAATAGCAAATCAAAAATTTTGCTCAAGGGGAAAGATGCCACAAGGACAGAATGCACTGAAGCTCACCCCAAAGGAATTGACTTTATTAGAACTGAGCATGGGGAAGTTCAAACCTAAGGGCATTCTCAAACACAATGGAGATTTCCTTGGTAAACAATTAGGAATAGGCTGGTAGCTCAACGGGATCAAAAAGCTTACCAGTGATTGTCAAACTTTTTAATCTCATGGCACACATAAACTAATTACTAAAATTCTGCAGCACACCAGAAAATATATTTTTTGCTGATCTGACAAAAAATTAAGCATAATTTTGATTCACTCACACCAGATAGCTATTATTGTGTTGATTGTTGACATTTTTTTAGTAGACAATCTAAAGCAAAAGAGGTCAGTGCCCCTGACTAAATAGTCTGGTATAATATGTTTTAAAAATTATTGCAGCACACCAGTTGAAAATCACTAAGATAAACTGTATGTTATCTAGATTACAAAAGAGAAGAATTACTAGGGAATGACTTAGCTAAGAACTGCCCTCTGAGATCAGAGCAAACCAGAGAATGGCTTTAAAACCCACCCCTGCAATGGTGTCAGAATTTAATTGGATCAGAGCATAGAACAATTTATGCTCCAGAGCTATGTCAGACAAAAAAAAAAAAATGAGAAAAAGAGAGAAATCAGCTGGATATTTGGGAAGTTCACACATTTGTCAAACTTAAACAGCTCACTTTGAAATTATTAATGGGTCAAAGAAGAAATCATATATTAGAATTAATATTAATATAAAAATTAGGAAATATTTTGGTGTGAATGAAAATAAAAACATAACATCAACTGATAAATAGACCAATAAAATATGGTATATTCATGAAATAGAATAATATTTATCAATAACAATGATAACTATTAATACATGCTATAACCTGGGGGAATCCCAATAAATTATTAACTTCATTTCCAGTTCTTCTCCCCTTTCTATAAGGTGGTGGGGCAGTTGAAAATTCCAAGTTTTTAATCATGGCTTTGTCTTTCTGGTAACAAGCCCCCATCCAGGAGCCTCTCAGCGGTCCGCCCAGAGTTACCTCATTAGAACAAGATGCTTCTAGTGCTCTTATCACTTAGAAATTTATAAAGATTTAGGAATGATGTGTCAGGGATGGGGTCAAAGACACATATTAGAATAAGAGATACCCCCAGTATTCTTATCACTTAGGAAATTTTAAGGGTTTTAGAAGCTCTATGCCAGGAACCAGGACAGAGACCAATACATGAGGTTTGTCCAGAAGGTGTCCAGCCATGAAATATGAAAAATACAGACATTTATTAAGAAAAGATACAAGCTACAACAAACAGTGTACATAGGACAATAATATGTTAGTCCCTTTCAAAGTTGGCACCTTGGGACCTCACACAGTTCTCCCAGTCACCATCAACCGCCCCATTTTATTTTTCTGAATCTCATCAACTGTCTGAAATCTCATCCCTTTCAGAGGTGATTTTAGTTTTGGAAAAAAACCAGAAGTTTCAGGGTGCCAATTCTGGGCTAAAGGGTGGCTGTGTCACCTGGGTGATTTGATATTTCACCAAAAAACACTGCACAAGACAGGATGCATGAATGGACACATTGCTGTGATGAAGCTGCCAATCACCAGTTTCCCAGAGTTGTGTCCTTCTGAAACATCCGAATAGTTCCTGCATAGGCGGAGAAATGTTGAAGCTTAATGCAAAATTTGATGCAGCTGTGTTGCTCTACTCACTCAGTCATTTTGAATATGGCAGCCACACAGTACTCATGCTCACTCAATGACATCTACTTCCCCCACAGAAGTTGTCATTGTTCACGCATGTGCATTCCAGTCCACTATCTTTGGCTGCCAGGTTATATCGATATCGTGCAAACTATTCTCATTATATTAACAATGGCTAGACTTTTTCCAGACAGATCTTGTACATATTTTCTATTATCCCACACTTAAGAAAAAGCACTAATTTCCTTTACAAGTGAGCCAATCCAGAGACGTAGATAGTCACTGGATAAGCTCAGCATCAGGATTTTCAGATCACAGACACCCCTTTTAACTGGTCAGGACATGGCTCTTTGCGGCCAAAAATTTATGAACTAGAAAGACAAGTTTTCTGTCCCTTTAGACACCCAATCCAATAATGCTATTCAATTATTTAAACAATTTCATTTTGGACAAATTTAATAACAAGGGGAGATGCTCATGATCTCTTGAGCAACAATGAGTGATACGTAACTATCTACAGCATGAACTCAGTTTTGTTTGTATTAATGGGGCGAACAAAAAATAGGTAATGTTTGTAGTGATTTTTGTAGTGATATTATTTAAGTAATTGTATATTAAAAGCAACTTTTCCTCTTTGTTCAGCATTTTCAAGGAGAGTCTAGATTCTAAAAAGAGAAACTCAGTTGTTTCTACCTACCATGAATCTTTAAGAGTCATCCTATCTTTTTTGCAGGACTCTCAAAGGGCAGGCCCAAATCCAGTTCTATTGATCTGGTCTGTCACCCGCCATGGTTTCTGAAAAGATGGTGTCTAGGAGGCTGGGATAAAGGTTATATTTCTGAGAAATGTGTTGATGTGTTCTGCACACAGAGATGACTTCTTCTTGCCTCCAGGGACAGGAACTTCAACATGATCATTCAAATCAGTGACCTAGAATTTGGGAGAGGTAGAAACTGCCATTTGAACACACTCTAGAAGTCAAGAGGCCACAGTACCTGGAGCTTCTCATGTCTGGTGAGGAACAAAAGTGGACTGTGGCCCTCAGTAAGTGCTGCACTTCCAATGACAACTAGGAAAAGGCTATGTTCCCTGGGGTCCCACTGTGGATCCTGTACGTGGAAGGCTGTCAGAAGTCACCTTATACGAGATGATCACCAACAAGACTACTGTGTACTTAAAGGGGCACAAGGAAGGAGCACTTCTAGGAGGGGTGGGAGAGGGCTGCGCAGCCACGCAGAGAGGCAGGCTCAGTCCCCTGAAATTCACAGAGCACACATCGAACAAAGAACTAAGTGTTTTCCACCAGCTACACAGAAAATGAGATCCAAGAATGTAGTTGATCCATCTAATTAAGAACTTAATCTTCTTACCTGTTTCTTGGCCCAACTCTGGAGGAGTCAGGAACAGTGGCAACTAGAGGGAGAGAAGCTAGAGCAAGACAGAAGCCTGTCGTTTCCTTCTCCAAGAGCTCTCCTCTCAGAGGTAGACAGGTACTGGGGAAAGGGAACATTTCACGAAAGATGTGAGTTTGGAATTTTCATTCATGCACAGGATGGGTATTTAATTATAGAAATTATCGATAATTACTAACAGGGGAGTTTGCAATTTCTGAAAATAAGTTAAAAAGCAGACAATCTGCCTAGCATATCATTGTATCCCATAGTTGAAATTAACAGAAAGTTAATTAGGTAACTTCTTCTGCCTGTTACCTAAAAAGACCATCTCATGCTATGAATAAGTTATGTTTGCAACTACATGGATTTTTTGTAATATATTACAATGAATAAAAATTATTATAAAGCATAAAAAATGCCTCTGTTGAAATGTTTATAGAAGTGTGTGTGTGTGTGTGTGTGTGTGTGTGTATCTGAAGTAGTATCAATGTATCTACCTGATGTCAAGACAAATGATCAATTTAGACAATTCAGTCCAAATGTCAAACTAGATGTTTGGCATGATACAAGTATAAACAACTTCAGCATTGACTGAATTTTTAACATTTCAACCAGTTTTTTGAATGTCATGGAGATCACAATATAGAATGGGGTGACCTAAAATCTTTAGCAGAAAGGTTGTGCTTTTCAGCAGCTTTCATTTTATGCCTTGTAGATTGATTTGCTAACTAAACAATTTCTCCCTGATTAGCCTTTTAATAATTTATAGGAGGCTCATCAGGTGCAGATAAAAAGTTCAAAACACTTAGTTTCAAGCAAATACTCCAGGACATTATAACATAATGATTATTTTGCAGTAACCAGTTACCAAGATTAGAATATAGCATTCATCCAGTCAAAGCTACAAATTAAAGTTCTATTTTCCTCCCCACAAACTGCACAGCTATTCTTGCTTAACCCATAGAACTATGCAAGCCAGCACTTACACAGACATGATGCTAAAGGAAACTGTAGCAGCACTTATAAGACATACATTTGCTATGTAATGTGAGCTGTTTTACTCTCTAACATTTGTCTTATACTTCAGAGCAAAATGTAAAAGTAGTACCTTTTCTGAGCTTGTTGAATCTTTCCTTCCTTGCACCCTTTATTCTTACCTCCTCTGTCTCTCTCATTCTTGCCCTCATCTCAATTGTTTTAAAAATCTATTAAATGTGTGCTACTATTTTAGGTAGTAAGGATACATGTGAGAATACAGAGTTGGCTCCTCTCACAAAATAGTCTTATGAAGAAAAAAATCATGCAATTATAATTCAAGCTAATATATGTTAAAATGAGAATGAATATTAATTTCTGAATATGAATAAGGAAGAGAAAACTCAGTGTTTTCTAGGAGAACTGAGGACAGGTTCATAGGGGCGATTTTATACACTGATTCTACCTCTCATACATTTTCAATGTCACTGCTTCGATTTACAGAAAAAGCTAGATTCCAATTTATTGTTTTTATTTTCCTATTAATTAATATATTTAGTAAACATTTACCCTGTTGGTTATTCCACAAACATGTATGGAGGCCCAACACTAGGCTAGACAAAGAGACAATGGATTTTCTGAGATTTTACAGTTAGTGTCAATAATAATGAATTCTTGAAAATTTCCTTGAAAGGTTAGTTAATATTGCACAACAGACTTGGAAGCTCTATAGAATTTGTTTCTAGGCAGCTTAAACATATTACAAACTCCCTAATTAAACATAATTTTTGATAGAGCTATTGATAATATCTCTTTATTTTGCACTTTATAATGCATTTCTTTTCCTTCACAATTGAACACAAATATTTAATTCCAAGTACCATCTGACTGTGGCCAAAGATTTTGAAAAACATAGTGTTTATATTTTTGTTTTATTTTCATTCAGTTTGTGAGATACACTGCTTGTCACTAGTGTTACTGATTTTTATTAAAGGAAAAATGCAATAAAATGCTCAAATAATCATGTAGATACTGTCCTTTAGACAAAGATGTTGACAGATTGAAATTGAACTTTCTGCTGGCAGACAGAGCTGCTACATTAGAAATCAGTCTGTCCCCTGTTGGTAGGTACTATTTTTATATTGCATAAAATCCGTGTCAATGGGTAGGAGAAAAATGTCACTATTTTCCATATTTTAATCATAGTGAAACATAAAAAGGATATATCCCCTCAAACCAAAATAATTATATACATTGAGAGAATTTCTACTGCATGAAATAAAGAATAATGAAGTTGCCAAAAAGTCCACTTGTCAAAAACTAATTATTTATTTTGATCATCCTGTGAATAATTCCGTGGGATCTTAAAATGTTCCTTGTCATGGCCAAAATCAGCGAAAGGCAAAACGACCTCGGAACCGCCTTTGGGCAATTTTTTGTAATCAAAGTAGGGAGACCGACGCGGAGGCGGCGGCCCAAGTCCTGCTGGCAGGTCCCCAAGGTCCTTCCGGACGCGACCACACATCTTCGCCACCATTGTGCCCACACCCACATCCACCTCATCCAACGACCCACACAGGTGCCTGCCGCCCCGGGGCCTGGCAGAGAGCCTGTCCGGGGACAGGTGCGTGTGGCGTGGGCCAGCAGGCATGCAGACGCGGCCTTACTCACCAGGTTCGGGGACGGGGGCACTAACTCCCGGGGACAGGGGAAATACAGCCCCACCGGAACAGCGGCTGGATACCCGCCCCGCCCCAGACCGGGAGCATTTCTGGTATCATCAGTTTCATATGCAATGACTCAGCGTTTGGCAGCAGTTAAGGAGGGAAGGCACTCAAAAGGGTTGTGCCGTGGACCCCCTGGGCTTGTCACTGGGAAGAGTCCTTGAGCTTGTTAGTGGTGCTTCTGAAGTCAAGGTGGTTTGCTTCTTCAAAGCCAGCAGCACAAAAAGAGTGCCTACAGTTTCCTGACTCTGAGCTCAGGAAAAACTCATTATCATGGGTTTCCTCCTTAGATTCTGGGCCAAAAAATTCAGCAACTATCTTTGAGACCGTCTAAAATCCTTTTGTCATGCCCCAAAGAGGCAGCAGCGGGAAAGGAAATAATAGCCCTGCCCTTAAGACAGTCCAGCCTGGACAGGAGTTTCTGCAGGCCTTGGGGGCTGCAGAGATAGAAGACCCCAGGCTAAAGGGGACACAGAGCTGCCTAGAGTCTCTGGAGGAGAGACTGGAGTCAGAGAAGTTGGGGAGAGAACTAAGAGAGTAGCCTGGGGGCGGGGGATATCTGTGCTGACTCCTTCCCCATTCCACGGTCTCCATCTTGCTTAGGAAAACCACTCCCCTAAGTGGCAGAAGCCTGTAAGGACATGGTAGTCCTGCCCTCAGGAGGCACTTCCCTGCTCTGCGGTGCCTAAGCTTGACAGCTGAGGGCAGAGTGACTAGATGAACAATTGCAGGAGACAAGTACAGACAATAGATTCCTGGAAGGCTCAAACAGATGGCCTAAGGTCAGACAGAGTCAACAACTGACATCATCAGAGGCAAAGCCAGAAAGAAAAGAAAAAATAAATAAAAAGACTCGCCTACTACCATAGAAGTTTAATTCACAAAATCAGGAAATCAAGACTGATCAATTGAAGCAGAAGAAAGGAAAAAAAAAAGAATCTCACAAATACTAGGAAGAGAAAGAAACAGCCCCCAAATGAGGGGAAAGGAGAAATGCCCACAGAAAGAACTAAATGAAATAGAGGCAAGTAAACTAGCAGATACTTAATTCAAAACAATGGTTTTAAGGAAGCTCAATGAGCTCAAAGAGAACTATAAGAAACTACAGGGGAACCATCAGGAATTTACTGCAAACTATATCAACCTGTAAAATGACATAGAAACTATCAATAAGACACAAGAGGAAATGCATAATAGCATTTCTGAATTGAAGAACACAGTAGGAAACAAAAACAGACTAGATGAAGCAGAGGATCAAATCAGTGAACTAGAGGACAAGGTAGAAAAACGCTCCTAGAAAGAGCAAGAAATGGAAAAAAGACTAAAAACGAATGAAGAGGCATTTAGGGATATTCAGGACAACCTGAACCATAATAATATCTGCATAATAAGGATACCAGAAGGAGAGGAAGAGGAGCAGGAGATAGAGAACCTCTTTGAAAAAGTAATGATGGTAAACTTCCCCAATTTGAGGAAAGAAAAGGTATCACAGGCCCAGAAAGCACAGAGAGCCCCATTCAAGAGGAACCCAATGAGGTCCACTCCAAGACACATCATCATTAAAATAGCAAATATGAAAGACAAAGAAACAATTCTAAAGGCAGCAAGAGAGAAACAGGTATTAACATACAAGGGCGCCCCGATACAGCTAACAGCTGACTTTTCAACAGAAACACTGCAAGCCAGAAGGGAACGGAAAGAAATATTCAAAGTCACAAAAAGCAAAGGCTGCTCTACCCAGCAAGGCTCTCAATTAAAATAGAAAGTGAAATAAGGAGTTTCCAAGACACAAGAAGACTAAAAGAATACATCTCCACCAAACAAGCACTACAAGATATGCAAAAGGGACTGGTTTAAGAAGATGAAGACATAAACGACCCCGAATAGCCACAGCAATTTTGAGAAAGAAACACAAAGTAGGAGGGATCACAATACCGGACATCAAACTCTACTACAAAGCCACCATACTCAAAACAATCTGGTACTGGCACAAGAACAGACCCATAGACCAGTGGAACAGAATAGAAAGCCCAGAAATAAGCTCAGGTCTCTATGGACATCTAATATTCGACAAAGTGGGCAGAAGCATAAAATGGAGCAATAACAGCCTCTTCAACAAATGGTGTTGGGAGAGCTGGACGGCTACATGCAAAAACTTGAAATTGGATCATCAGCTGACACCATACACAAAAATAAACTCAAGATGGATAAAAGACTTAAATATAAGTCGCAACACCATCAAAGTCCTCGAGGAGAACATTGGCAGGAAACTCTCAGATATCCCACGCAGCCATTTTTTCACTGATATGTCTCCTAAAGCAAGGGACATAAAGGAAAGAATAAACAAGTGGGACCTCATCAAAATAAGAAGCTTCTGCACGGCTAAAGAAAACATCAGCAAAATGATAAGGGAGCCAACCGTATGGGAAAATATATTTGCTAATGATAAATCAGATAGAGGTTTGATCTCCAAGATATATAAAGAACTCACTCGACTCTACTCCAAGAAGACAAACGATCCAATCAAAAAATGGGCAAAGGACCTGGGCAGATGCTTTTCTAAGGAGGAGATACAGGGGGCCCAGAGGCATTTGAAAGGATGCTCAGCATCACTAGCCATCAGAGAAATGCAGATCCAAACCACCATGAGGTACCACCTCACACCGGTCAGAATGGCCATCATAAACAGATCCACAAACAACAGGTGCTGGCGAGGCTGTGGAGAAAAGGGAACCCTAGTCCACTCTTGGTGGGAATGCAGACTGGTTCAGCCACTATGGAAAGCAGTGTGGAATTTCCTCAAAAAGCTGAAAATGGAACTGCCTTTTGATCCAGCGATTCCCCTGCTGGGACTATACCCTGAGAACACCAAAACGCCAATACAAAAGAACCTATGCACCCCAATGTTCATAGCAGCACAATTTACAATAGCTAAGTGTTGGAAGCAACCTAAATGCCCATTAGTAGATGATTGGATCAAAAAATGATGGTACATATACACAATGAAATACTACGCAGCAGAAAGAAAAAAAGAAGTACTAAACTTTGCAACAGCATGGATGGAACTGGAGAACATCATGCTAAGCGAAATAAGCCAGGGGGCGAAAGACAAATACCATATGATCTCACCTATAAGCGGAACCTAACCAACAATGCAAAGATGCAAGGAAAATATGACCAGCAACACTGAAAGGAAAAGAAATCAACAGAGACAAGAGGGAAGGGGCGGGCAGGGAAAGGGAAGGGAAGGGGAAAGTCAAGGAACATATAGCAAGGACTCATGGACAAAACCAAAGGGGAAGAGCTGAGAGAGGGAAGGTGGGAGGGGGCAAGGGAAAGAGGTGGGGGGGAGGCAGAGACAAATGTATTTAAAAAGTAAATAAATTAAAAAAAAAAGAAGATGAAGAAAAAAAGTGAGAAAGAGAACACAGGTACAAAGGGAAAAAATGAATAAGTTTCAATCAATAATAACTCTCAATGTAAATGGACTAAATGCCCTGATCAAAAGACGCAGGATAGCTGAATGGATAAGAAAACATGACCCACACATATGCTGCCTACAAGAGACCACTTCAGAACAAAGGAGCTGGACAGATTGAAAGTAAGGGATGGAAAAAAATATTCCAATAAAATGGGCAAGAAAAAAAAGCAGGGGTAGCAATACTTATACCAGACAAAATACATTTCAAAACAAAGGCCAAAAAAGAGACCCCCAGGGACACTTTATAATACTTAAAGGAAGACTTTATCAAGAAGACATAAACATTGTAAACTTATATGCACCGAACATAGGAGCACCCAAATATATAAGGAAAATCTTGGATGACTTCAAAACAGATCTAGACAGCAACACACTGATATAGGGGATTTTAACACCCAACTGTCAAAAATGGACAGATCTTCCAAACAAAACATCAACAAGGATATTGTGGAGCTGAATATTGAATTAGATTAAATGGATTTAACTGACATTTATAGAAACTTACATCCCAAAGAAGTAAAATACACATTCTTTTCAAATGTGCATGGAACTGTCTAAAAGATAGATCACATGATAGGACATAAAGTAAGTCTTAACAAATTCTGGAAAATTGAAACAATTACAAGCATTTTCTCGGACCACAAGGGCTTGAAACTAGAAACCAATCTCAAGGAGAAACCTCAAAAACTTGCAAACTCATGGAGACCGAACAGCTCACTATTAAACAATGAACAGGTCAATAATGAGATAAGAGAAGAATCAAAAAGTTTCTGGAAACAAATGAAAATGAACAAACAGTCCAAAACCTATGGGATATAGCAAAGGCAGTCCTAAGAGGGACGTTTATAGCAATACAGGCTTACCTAAAAAAGATAGAAACATTTCAAATAAAAGACCTAACACTACAACTGAGGAATTGGAGAAACAACAACAAATAAATCCAGAGCAAGAAGAAGGAAGGAAATACTCAAGATCAGAGCAGAATTGAATGATATAGAGATGAAAAGAACAATTCAAAAGATCAACCAATCCAGGGCCTGGTTCTTTGAAGAGATAAAAAAAATCGACAAGCTTTAAACAGACTCATCAAGAAAAAAGGGAGTGTATCCAAATAAATAATATCAGAAATGAAAGAGGAGAAATAACTGATATCATAGAAATACAAAGAATTGTAAGAAATTACAATGAACAATTATATGCCAGGAAATTTGAAAACCTTGATGAAATGAACAAATTGTAGAAAAGCATAATGTTCTAACACTGAATGAAGAAGAAACAGAAAACTTGAACAGACCCATAACAGCTGGGAAAATTGAAACAGTAATCAAGAACTCCCAACACACAAAAGCCCTGGACTGAACGGTTTCACAGGAGAATTTTACAAAACATTTAAGGAAGGGCTAACTCCTGTCTTTCTCAGACAATTCCAAAAAATCCAAGAGGAAGGAAGACTCCCAGACTTTTTTTATGAGGCCAGCATCACCCTGTCCCAAAACCAGATAAAGACCCTACAAAGAAAACTACAGGCCAATTCTGCTGATGAACATAGATGCTAAAATCCTCAATAAAATATTGGCAAACCACATGCAGCAATACATTAAAAAGATCATCCACTATGATCAGTTGGGATTCATCCCAGGGATGCAAGGATGGTTCAGTATATGCAAATCAATAAATGTAATACACAATAACATAAACAAAAGGAAGGACAAAAACCACATGATGATCTCAATAGATGAAGAAAAAGCATTCAATAAGGTACAGCACCCATTTATGATAAAAAACACTCAGCAAAAGGGGAATAAAGAGGGCATACCTCAACATAATAAAGGCCATATATGAAACACCTACAGCCAACATCGTACTAAACAGGCAAAAACTAAAAGCTTTCCCACTAAGATCAGGGATAAGACAAGGATGTCCACTTTCACCACTTCTTTTCAACAGAATATTGGAAGTCCTAGCCACAGCGGTCAGACAAGAAAAAGAAATAAAAGGCCCGAATAGGAAAGTAGGAAGTAAAACTGTCATTGTTTGCAGATGACATGATAGTGTACATAGAAAACCCTGTAGACTCCACCAAAAAACTCCTCAACCTAATAAGTGAATTTGGCAAAACAGCAGGATACGAAGTCAATATTCAGAAATCAAAGGCATTTTTGTACACCAGCAATAAAGTAGAAGAAGAAGAAATCAGAAAAAAAAGTACCATTCGATATAGCAACAAGAAAAATAAAGTACCTAGGAATAAATTTAACCAAGGTGGTAAAAGACCTGTATACATAAAACTATACAATACTGAAAAAAGAAATTAAGGAAGACACAAATAAATGGAAGCATATACCATGTTCATGGATTGGAAGAATAAACATCATCAAAATGTCCATACTACCCAAAGCAATTGATAGATTTGACACAATCCTTATTAAAATACCAATAACATATTTCACAGAAATAGAAGAGACATTTCAAAAATTTATATGGAACCATAAACGACCCCGAATAGCCACAGAAATTTTGAGAAAGAAGAACAAAGCAGGAGGGATCACAATACTTAACATTAAACTGTATTACAAGGCCACTTTAATCAAAACAATCTGGTACTGGCACAAGAATAGACACAGATCATGCAGATCATGCAGAATAGAAAGCCCATGAATAAACACGTGTCTATATGGTCAGTTATTATTTGATAGAGGGCAGGAGCATAAATTGGAGTAAAAATAGCCTCTTCAACACATGGTGTTGGGAGAGCTGGTCAGCTACATGCAAAAAATTGAAATTAGATCACCAGCTGACACCATACACAAAACATAAACTCAAGATGGATAAAAGACTTAAATATAAGTCGCAACACCATAAAAGTCCTAGAGGAGAACATAGGCAGGAAACTCTGAGATATGCCACGCAGCAATATTTTCACCGATATACCCCCTAAAGCAAGAGACATAAAGGAAAGAATAAAAAAGTGGGACCTCATCAAAGTAAGAAGCTTCTGCATGGCTAAAGAAACATCAGGAAAATGAAAAGGGAGCCAAACATATGGGAAAATATAGTTGTCAATGATACATCAGTTAGAGGTTTGATCTCCGAAATATATAAAGAACTCACAGGACTCCACTCCAAGAAGAAAAACAATCCAATTAAAAAATGGACAAAGGACCTGGGCAGCCACTTTTCCAAGGATGAGATACAGAGGACCCAGAGTCATATGAAAAGATGATTAGCATCCCTAGCCATCAGAGAGATGCAAATTAAAACCACAATGAGATATCACTTCACACCGGTCAGAATGGCCATCATAAACAGATCAACAAACAACAGGTGCTGGCGAGGCTGTGGAGAAAATGGAACCCTAGTACACTCCTTGTGGGAATGCAGACTGGTGCAGCCATTGTGGAAAAGTTTGGAATTTCCTCAAAAAGCGAAAAATGAAACTGCCTTTTGACCCAGTGATTCCCCTGCTGGAACTATACATGAAGCATCCCAAAACACCAATTCAAAAGTACCTATGCACCCCAATGTTCATAGCAGCACCATTTACAATAGCCAAGTGTTGGAAGCAACCTAAATGCCCATCAGTAGATGATTGGATCAAAAAACTATGGTACATTTACACAATGGAATACTACGCAGCAGAAAGAATAAAAGAACTACTACACTTTGCGACAGCATGGATGGAACTCGAGAGCATTATGCTAAGCAAAATAAGGCAGGGGGTGAAAGACAAATACCATATGATCTCACCTATAAGTGGAACCTAACCAATAAAACAAATAAGCAAGGAAATTATGACCAGCAACATTGAAGAAAAGAAGAAACAAATAGAATCAAGATGGAAGGAGAGAGGGGTGGTCGGGGAAAGGGAAGGGAAGGGTCAAATCAAGGAACATATATCAAAGACTCATGGACATAGTCAAAGTGGGGAAGGATTGAGAGAGGGAAGTGGTGGAGGGGGGCAGGGGAAAGTGGTGGTGGGAAGGTAGAGACAAATTTATTTGAACAAAAATTAAAAATAAATATTCCTTGTTCTTAATGTAATAAAATTAAATAAATTTAAGTAGCAAATTATATAATATTAATATCCACTACAGAGATATTTAGTTAGAAAATCTTACATAGGAATTGGGATGACTAATAAAATTTTCCTGTTCTCGGCTTCAAAGAAATTTCAGAGCAGTGAGGGATAAGGTAAATGCTAGGATTATGCCTTCTTTGCCATAGATACACATGGAGACACTTCACAGAGTTTGGAATGAAGAGAGGAAATGATTTTCATAGAGGCCTACCTGTCAACCATACCTGTTTAACTAAACTAAGATGTGAATGTTCTTTAAACTCACCTCTCACATGCAATCTATGAGAGTGGCAATTTCACCACAACATTGGGTGGTACTGATAAATAATTTTCTGTTTTGGGAAATTTCCTAAGGCCCTAAATATTTATTGAGCACCCATTGAAGGAATTAAAATAGGTATGCAAAAAAAAAGTCTCAATTTGCTCAAAACGTTTCAAATTCTATTGAAAAAAGAGAGACAATTATACCAGAGATTAAATAATTATATACACGGGAACTAATGCAGTTGAGGGGATGGCAGAGTGCGGCAGCTTATAGGTGCTTTATATTTACTGCAGAAGAAGTCATTATGCATAAGGAGGCTTAGCACAACTTTAGTAAGAGTGGCCATGGCTCCAAAATTGACATGTGAGATTTTAATGAATGAGACATATATTGGTAGAGTGTGGCAAAAGACAGAGGCAATGAGATACCATAGCATTAAGTGCATATGAAGAACATTGAGAAATTTAAAAGAAGTGTGCCTATTCAAACATTGAATCATTTAAAAAAATTCCTCCATAAATATTGAAAGATCATGTACTATACACCAGCCACTGGGGTCAAAAAAGTACAGAGTTGAATAGATGAGGCCCCTGATATTTAGAACCCAGATATTTTCCTACATAGAATATTGACATAGAACACATATGTACAACACAAATAATCAGTACTTGTTTGTATATGTACATCTATATATTTACATTTTATACACTTTATACACATTATATAAGTATATTCTGTGTATAGTAGGCATATATAAACACACCAATATAAATTAATATATTTATCAACCAATTATTAAATAATGATTATGTGCCAAGTACCATACCTGGTTATTTCATATATGATATATTTTTTGTAGTTTCTATAGTTTTAAGAAATAAGATCATTAGCCATTTTATAAATAAGACTTTTATTTATATTCCTGTTACTTTTGTTTACATATATATATATATATTTAAACCAATGTTTTTTGAGAACCAAATGTGCTTTCTTGTTTGTTACAGAAAATGCTTCCAGCTTTGATTCCTGGCACAATCAAAATTTTATTAAGATATAGCTATTTTAACATATTAAAGTGTGTTATATTGCTATATAGAACACTTTCATCTCAGAATTTAAAAATTATAAAAATAAATCTGTAGTTAATTATGGATGTAAAATCATTTTAGAGAGCAATGTTTTTTAAAATCATCAAAATCAAGTAATATAAACATAATTTGATCTTTTTAATTTAAATTGTGTCCTGTTTACAAATTACATATTTATAATGATCCTGACTACATGATGACATTGTGGAATTTAATGAACTATCCTCTGGAGGTTTAAAGCTTATAGCTTGGTGTTAAGTTGAGTACTTTCCTAATGACTGTTACTGACAGGAACCTAATGTAATTTGATTATTTCGCAGCAGATCAGCAGGTAAAGTTACAGAAAGATTTCTAAAGTTATCTTCTTTTTTCACTGCTGGAAATATAAATGTAGTTATAAAAATTGATCTTGAAACTGCTAGAATTTATTTCCTGCCTGTCTCTTTAATCTTCTGTCTCCTATTCTTTTCTGGGACAGTAATTGTCCTTACATGCTTGATCATGCCAATCACTCACTGTCTTTGCTCTTTTTCCTTCATGTTATCAAATTATCTTCAGGTTGTTTTACAATCACTTTCAAACATATCTACTTGCCATGTTTTTCCAACCAAAAAGTTAAAAAACTAAAAATAAAACAGTATTAATGACCACACATTTTTTTCTCTATTAAATGGCTGTCCAATTTGTCACCATATTGCCATTTTCAAATCCCTCATCTACCTTGTAGTACCCACCCTTGATTGTTTCTTTAAAAGATCAGTTTCTGAAAAGATAATTCTAATTGTGACATTATCTTTATTCTAAGCTTTTTATTTAATATATAATGTTAAAGGAAGATAAATTGTCTAAAAACTATTTTCAATTATTTAAAATCTAATGTTTTCTGTTCAGAAGCTCTTTTAATCATACTCTTCCTGAAGACAAGAGGTATCTCATATGATGGGTTCTATGTCAAGAATGTTTAATGTCATGAAATTTAGTATGAAATTAAAATTTTCTAGCTCTTTTACATTCTTTAATAAAAACCTACTTCATTTTGGGGGAAGAAATAAATTTTCTTATTTGTGTGTCTACATATCTGATTGCTTCAAAATAATTCGAGTAAATGTAACTCCTACCCTGGATGAGAAATGAAATCCATAGTAAACTTCCTCTGTCATAGTTAGCATTTGTATTTTCTGTTTGAGTCAAAAAATTTTTGAAAATACGTGATGACTAAAATAGTATGTTGTCAACATTTTCAGAATTCATAGTAAGCATTTTATTGAATTTAATAATCTTCAAGTGTATATGGATTGTCTTTCAAGTCTCTCACTAGGAAAATTAGCAACACAGTTCAGAGACTACATATTTATACCAACTTAGGTATATAAACTTTTCTTACTGAAAAGGATGTTAAGAACTGCTATAATTACACTACTATAGAGACGAGGTAGCGGAGGTACAGGGGTGAAAGTGACTATCCCTTTGTTACCCAGCTGACTGGTTTCAACATTTGCTGGCAAACAAGGCCCAGCTTTGTGTCACCCACAGAGGGGAAAGGTTTACCTTGGCCTGGTAACCACTTACTTCTCTACTTCAGGTCACAGTTCCTCCGTGCACTGGAGCAACTCAGCAAGAAAGAATTTTCAGAAATATGTTCTGGGCAACTTTACCTCCAGACTTGCCCTGTATTCTGGGTTAAGTACAATGGAAGAGGGCTCTGCCCTGGTAGCTCTTTGCTTTATAGAAATTTTCCAGAATAAAACGACTAAAAGATTTTAGGTTGTATTTGTGGATCTATGAAGGTTTTAAAATTGTGATTTACTTGTTGCCTCTATAATCAACTAGATTAATAGTTTAAATTTTACTAAATGTACTAGGTAAAAACTAATGCTGGTTACCTGTGGTTGGATAAATGTGCTTAATTTTACTGTAACAAAGTTGGTAATTAGTACATTAAACAAAATATCTTGGATTAGAATCCCAGCTCTGCCACTTAAGATCTATGTAAACTTCAATAAGTACAACTCTCCATAACTTAATTTTCTTGGTTTAAAAGGGAGATAATAAATTTAACATTATTTTTGTGTTGTTTGAGGATAAAAGAAATCAAAACCTGTTGAACTTTTGAAAGAGACTGACTCATATTAAGGGCTCAAAGATTTAACTATAAGTTAAATATTAAATAAATATAAAACTATTTTTAATTGCTGAACATGCCTTGCTATAGCTGGTTCCTCAGTGAGCCCAGTTACTATGCTATCCTTACCCCTTTTCTTCTTGTAGTTCTGGGTAATAGGGCCCAAGCTTGTGACTAACTTCTGGGTTGGACCATTGTTCACTATTTTCCCTCTCAGGTCTCTCTTCACCCAGTGACTACCTCCCTCTACCTTAGGATTATCTGGTGTGGATTTTCTGTTCCTGACTCGTCCCCAGCTGATATATCTTCCCCAATTCAATTGAAGTTTATTTTCTAACATTCATTTCAATCCCTCAGAACTATGTATTATATGTTTATATCTTAATTACTGCAAAGACAAAAACATGAATATAATACTATATGATTCTTATTTTTATATCTCTTCCTGTCCTGTACATATCTCTGTGCATTTCAATAAATTTTAACATTTTATTATAAGGAAGACACTAATATTTGTATTCATGGGCTTTATTGTATATTTAGATTTTTATGATATGTGCTTAATGAAAACTATTGGGAGAAAATGTATCAAATATTAACGATGACTCTATTTGGAAGATAGACTTTTGATTTTTTTTGCTTTTATTATTTTTAACAAATTATTTGGTGTTTTCAAAAATGTTTATAAGGAATATATATTTCTTTTATAATCAGAATATAATTTTATAATTGTTTATAGTTTTGGACCTTTACTTAGAGGTCCAAAATTTTACTTGGACCTTTACATTAAGCATATTAAAAGATACTACCTATTTCCTGCTTAGGAAAATCCATTCTTAAGTCAAATCCAAATGCAAATAGCCCCTTGAACACAAAATGGTGCTTCTTTCCAAAGTAATGTTACAGTTGGAAATTATTTTACTTAAAATGTTACACTTTGGAAACTCTAGGCTGGTTGATTTATGATTTAGTCTATGGTTAATTACATGTGACCACAACCCACCAGTGCGTCTCGTGACAGCAGGTCCCTCAGTGATTTAAGCGGCTTTATGGGAGGCTTCAAATCTTCTACTTTTCTTTCCTAAATAAATAATGATGATGATAAAGTGATAATAGTAATAATAATAGTATCTATTATTAATTATGTGGTTACCATCTACATTGAATTTCACAATATATTATCTCATTAATTGTCATTATAACCTAATAGAATGTTATCATCATTTTATACATGAGAAAGGTGTGCAAGAGAAATTTGTATGGGCTCACAGCCCATTAGGTAATAGAACCTAGATTTAAAACCAAAGGGGAAGAGCTGAGGGAGGGAAGGTGGGAGGGGGCCAGGGAAAGAGGTGGGGGGAAGGCAGAGACAAATGTATTTAAAAAGTAAATAAATTAATGAAAAAAAAATTTAAAAAATAAAAGGATCTAGTATAAAAGAATACAATAAAGACATTGAAATTCTTAAGTAAATACAATATTTCATCTTTCAGGAGTCATTGAAATCCTTAAGGAATGACGAATCCACATGTGGTACTCTGACAAAAATGTGTTTTCTGCCAGGATTTATGTTCTTTCTGTTCTAGATATGTACTACATATGAGAGAGCTTGTTCTAACCATGAAAATATTTCATAGGGCATAAAAGCCACTGATTACCTCATTGATTGCTAAATTCAGATCTGCTTCCTTCTTTTATTTTCCCCATAGGCATGCCCTTGGCAAATATCACAACACTAGCACTGCCAAAAGAAAGTCTCCAAGGAAGAATTATAATACTGTCTGTTAAGATTTCCAATATTTAAAAATCATTTCTCTTTTTAATGTCATGTCTGACATTTATCTATAAGAATGTGCCACCTGCAATAATGAATTGATCAGAAGAGAAGGAAAGCAAGCCAATAGAGCAAGAACAAGAGGTCATTATGAAAATTAATAGCTTTGTAGAGCACACTCAGGAACCTAGACACCAGGAATTAGCCTCCAATTGCTCCCAAAGAATTCAAACTGCAGTGTGTGTATACTCCACCCTAGATAAATAGCTGCTTATTTCTCTGGTTTCCCCCACCCGCACCCCATCACCACCACCACAAAAAGGCAGGGGAGAGAATGAATTTGCCTTCAGACCTCTGATAGTAGTAGTAGCTTGGAACCCCAATACCGCTGAGATATAAGTATTACAGATTTCCATTTTTAGAATTTTGCTCTTTAATTTTTTAATTTATTTAAATGACTACCTATACAGCCTGAGATAGAATCTTAGAATATTATTATTCTCTGAAAAACAGGAATTTACTTGCCTTTCCCTTCTAAATAATATATCAGATTTGTGTAAATATCAACAAATTGATTTCTGGAAAGTTTTAATTATTTTACTTTCCAACAAATAGTATCTGTTATCTGTCTCATTCAAGCTTTAAAAATTAATGTTGTAATTAATAATTGCTAAGTTGGTAGTTAAAAAATTGTGCCTCATTTCTGTGTTAATTTGCATTTTCTTTACTGTCAATTTGGTTGCATATTCATGAATGTATCAATCCTATGTAATTTTTGTTCTGTGACTATCTCCAGATGTTCCATTTCCATTAATCATGGGTTTTGTCATTTTATTCTGAATATCCTCAAAGACTATAGTTATTATCTAATTGCTTTACTTACGACCAGTAGTAAGTAACTTTATTTTCAACTTGCAGCTTTAATTTTTTATATTCACACAAAATTTTAATTTTTCATGTCAAATCTATTAATCTTTCTATGATATCAATTTTATACCCAAAAAGTCATTGCCATCCAGAGATGAGGCAAATATTCACCACATTTTTGTCTAGCTTCTCAAGCTGTTTATTTTTTTTACATTTGGCACTTTAGTACAACTGGAATTATTCTTTATGAATGAGTGTGAAATGAGTCTATATTAATTTCTTGCTAAATGCTCTAACTTCACAGTATATTTTATTGAATAAGACAAAATTTCACCAATTATGATATTCATTAAATATTAAATAGCAAATGAGAAATCACAAAAGAAAATCATGTGCACCCATTAGTCAAGTCAAATATTGTCAAGAGAAGCCATCTGGCTACCCCACTAAAACTTTCTAGACAGGCAATTCTATGACGAAATTACTATTCTTCAGGGTCCAGCTTTTTGCCTGACATAGTCCAACTCCTGATTTGTCAACATATCAAAAACAGATTTTCCTCTTGGGAATGATATATCTAAACCAAATTCACACAATGCTGATATACAAAGCCAGCTGTCAAAGAACTGATTTACAGTGAGAGGCATTTAAGTGTCACAATGACCACACACTCATGTCCCTAGGATGGATGCATTCCATTTCTGTAAGGCAGACTGGCACATAGCTCAAAATAAAGATAAAAATTGGCTGGCAGGGGTGGGGAGTGGGAAGGGGAGGAGAATGACTTACTGAATTAATCTGAAGAACTGTTTGAGTTTCTGCCATTAGGCTACTGATGCTTTAAAGTATACACAATTATATAGCTTCTTTATGGTGATGTTATATATACATTTATGTGATGTCACATTTCAGCCCACTGAGAGCTAGGTAATTTCCAAGTTCATAGAAATATGATTCATTTTTAATACCAATATCCTAATAATATTATCTTTTGTTTCTGCTTGTATTTTTTGTTTGTTTGAATCTGTCTGCTTATTCTTATAACTATTGTAGTGGTTAAATAGATTTTAATATCAGATAAGACAATTATAATTTCTCTATGTTAAACTATTTGTGGCCACTTTACCTCTTCCTTACTTAAAAACAATTTTTTAAACAACTGAGTTTCTGAATAAGAAAAAAATAACATTTTGAAAAGATTATTAAAATTCAGTAAGTAAATAAATATTGGAAAAACAGATTTTTTTATTTCTCTTTAATTTTTTTATTGTTGATAATTATGGTTGTCCTCATTTTTCCCCTGTTGTGCTCCCCTGCCCTGCCCACTGCATCCCCCAACTCCCTCAGTCAATCTCCACCCTTTTGTCAATTACCATGGGTCTTTATACATGTTACTTGACTAGACCCTTCCCCTTCTTTTTCCTGTTATCCCTCTCCCCCTTTCCCTCTTGTCTCTCTCATCTTGTTCTATGTCTCTGGTTTTATTTTGCTTGTTTGTTTTGTTTCCACTTATAGGTGAGATCTTATGGTATTTGTCTTTCACCCCCTGGCTTATTTCACTTAGCATAATGCTCTCCAGTTCTGTCAATGCTGTCCCAAAGGGTAGAAATTCCTTCTTTTTTTCTGCTGCATAGTGTTTCATTGTCTATATGTGCTACAGTTTTTTGATCCACTCATTTACTGATGGGCACTTAGGTTGCTTCTGGCACTAGGCTATTGAAAATTGTCCTACTATGAATGCTGGGGTGCATAGGTTCTTTTGAATTGGGTTTCAAGATTCTCAGGGTATAATCCTACCAGTAGGATCACTAGATCAAAAAGCCGTTCCATTTTTAGCTTTTTGAGAAAGTTTCATACTGTTTTCCAAAGTGGCTGCACCAGTCTGAATTCCCACCAACAGTGCACCAGGGTTGCCTTTTCCCTACATCCTTGACAACACTTTCAAAAATAAACCAACTGTTTGTTGGTTTATTAATGGTGGCCATTCTGACTGGTGTGAAGTGATATCTCATTGTGGTTTTAATTTGCATCTCTCTAATGGCTAGTGATGTTGAGCATTCTTTCATATGCCTATGTGCCCTGTGTATGTCCTCCTTGGAGAGGTGTCTGTTCAGGTCCTTTGCCTATTTTCTAACTGGATCTTTTGTATTCCTGGTGTGGAGTCATGTGAGTTCTTTTTATATTTGGGAGATCAAAGCCTTGTCTGAGGTATCATTGGCAAATATATTTTCCCATACAGTTGGTTCCCTTTTCATTTTGCTGATGTTTTCTTTAGCCATACAGAAGCATTTTAATTTGATGTAGTCCCATTTGTTTATTCTTTCCTTTATATCTCTTGCCCCAGACACTTGGATCAGTAGAACAGAATAGAGAGCCCAGAAATAAACCCAAGTCTCAATGGTCAATTACTATTTGAAAGGGGACAGGAGATAAAATGGAGTAAAAATAGCCTCTTCAATAAATGGTGCTGAGAGATCTTCACAGGTACATGAGAAAAAATGAAACTAGACCACCAACTTACACCATATGCCAAAATATAGTTAAGATGGGTAAAAGTCTTAAACATAAGTTGTGACACCATAAAATTCCTAAAGGAAAATGTAGGCAGTAAAATGTCAGATATCTAACACGGCAATATCTTCGCCAATATAATGGGGATTTTTAGACTCTCAGGCCCTCTCATTCAGGAGCACAATTTGTCTCTTTATTGACTCAATGATTGTATATTAATAAAATCATACTATTTTCATTCAGGCTCTACATAATGCTCTGTTATTTTATATTAAGTAGGGATTATCAGTGGAATTCTTTTTCATTGTAACTTATTACTGCTAGTATCCAGCAAAGTCCTTTATTGAAAACATCCATTTGAAACAGTCTGATATCCAGGTCATTTGTTGAAGTGTCTCATTATACTCTCCCTATTTATGCCTACTAGATCCATTTCCAACCAGGTTTATTCCCAACTAGGTTTACTTTGAGCAAAAATTTATGACCATTTACTAGGCACACCATGAAACTCTGAAGAAACAGAGATAAAGAGCAGCTTATAATGAATGCATGAATGTTCTAGTGAATGAGAAATGATAAAAAGAAGAAAAGTGGAGGAAAGAGATAACATTAAAAGAGAAAGAACAAATATCTAGCCTGAGATTCAGGGCATCACTATATGATGCTTTACAGATTTGCCTCAAATCATTCTGTTAATCTTCAATTGTAGATTAATGTATGGCTCTGTTTCTCCTGGCTAATTATTGGAAAAGCTCTATCCCATTTGATTCATAAATGTGGCACTTTTTAATTTGCAACAGATACTATGTGATTTTAAAGAACAATCATTCCAAAAAGACTTGACTCTAGATATCACTATTTGTTGGGCTTTGAATTTCAAGGTTAATAATCTGTAAATATGGACAGATCCACAGATATCCAAGTGGAATATAGTAGAATAATACAACCATTTTCTACCTTCAGCAATTATCAAGCAATGGTCGATCACTTTGGAGTGAGGATGTTGAAAATGTAGAGAATTAGGAACTAATACAAGCACTGGAACACCATGAGCTGTGAACCCAAGGGAATTGGTAGGTAGTAAAAGCAAAGTTTTTCACCTCTAAGGCCTGAAAAATACTGACATTTAACTACACAGAGTTGACATTATTTCCATAGGGCAGTGATTTTCAACAGGTGTGTCACAATAATTTTTAAAACATGCAATACCTGACTATTTAGTCAGGGGCACTGACCTGTTTTCCCTTAGACTGTCTAATAAAAATATGACAACAGCCAATACGACAATAACTATCAGTGTGAATAATTCAAAATTATACCTATTTTTTTATCAGATCAACATGGATAAAAAAGTTGCAAATCACTACCATAGAGAAAGTTGCTACTTTAAGACACTGTCTTAGCCCATTCTGGCTACGATAACAAAACACATATACTGAATAGCTTACAAACACCAAAAATGTATTTCTCACAGTTATAGAGGCTGGATTTCCAAAATTAGGGTGCTGGCATAGTTATCTGAGGGCCCATAGTTAGTGTGCAGACTTATCATTATATCATCATGAATCAAGAGAGTCTAGGGACCTCTCTGAAGTTCTTTTGTAAGGGCACTAATCTAATTTATGAGGGCTCTGTGCTCATGACCTAATCACCTTCCAAAGGCCCCATCTCCTAAAGGTCTTCACATTGGGCTTCAGTTTAACATAGGAATTTTGGGAGAACATAAACATTTGGACCATAACAAAGATATTGATATTTTCCAAATAAAATAATAAAAAAAATACTATGATTGTAATTGATAGCATCTTTTTTGATCCCTGAGTCCAGGACATTTTCAGATTTCATTGCATTCTTGTCTACAATTCCTCCTTTTGTATATTCATAAAGAAATATATCAATAAGTTAGAAATTCTTCTTCATAACTTAGATTCACCTCTTCTATCTAGTCTGTTGTGACTAGTATGACAATGCATATTTGATGGTGTAATAGGGTCTGTTCTGTTGCCCCCATATTTTAGCTACACATTATAGTTGTATGAAAATAGAGAAAAAAATTCCAGCAAGATGTGAATAAGTATTTCTGGGATATCATAGAACTAGTGAACAAATTATAGCTGCTGGTTTTCTGGGGCTGTGCTTCTTTGCCATGTTATTGATATTGCTGTGTTTCTAATTTGGAAAGAAAATTTAATAATGCTATTACTGGGCCGGCTTTTGGATAGTGGTCAATACATATATTTAAATTTTCTAGCACAGAGGGGAATCCATATATTTATTTGTTATTTTACTTTTGAAGTTATTAATAATGTGAATAGCATAACAAAATATAAAACCAGGATATATTACATAAAATGTATATTTTTGTAGTTTATGAATTAATTTCAAACAATATTTTAAATTCTAAACTGATATTACAGTATATGCCAAATTGTCCTTCAATCAAGTGTTATATCATAAGCAGCATTATTCCTACAGCCTTTTCTGCCATCAAGCTATCTGGTATAGATTTAAGTAGCCGAAAGATCAGGAATTCTCTTTCCTTTTCTATTTTGTCCATCCATTTCTATTTTTAAAAAAGATTTGATTTATTTATTTATATTTTGGGGAGAGGGGGGAAAGGAGGAAGAAAGAGAGGGAGAAAAACATCATGTGCGGTTACCTCTTGCACACTGCCAACTGGAGACCAGGCCCACATCCCAGGTAAGTGCCCCAGCTAAGAATCAAACCAGTGATGTTGGTTTGCAGGCCAGCGCTGAATCCACTGAGCCACACCAGCCAAGGCTCATTTCTTCTTTTAAAGAATAACCTCTTTGCAGTACTCCAGAAAAATCAACAAAGGAAATCACCTGCAAACAAACAAACAACTTAAAATAGCAGCAAGGTACAACACAATGTAGAAAAATGAGTTTCAAGAAATGTAAGTTCTAATCACATTTTCACAGCTGGATTACTTGCAAAAACACTAGGAATATCAGTCTTGGCTTTCATGCTTCCTCTACAAAACAAAGTGGTTGAACTAAATAATCAATGCAAAAATATTTTGACATTGTCACATATCCATGTTCAATGACTGTTGGATGTTTAGAACAAGAATCACAGAAGGTGAAGCAGTGGTCATTTAATTTACCATGGTAAATAATCATATGTTTTTGCTTATATAAGTATCTGAGTATGAATAAATAAGTAAATAAACAAAATTGAGACTGTTCTACAGAAGTATTTCAGCTCTTCTGCTTTCATTTTATTTTCTAACTACGTATTAATCATGTGAATTATGATTAATTTATAAATAATAGTCAATATATTATACTGTGCCACAATATATAGAAACATAACCTCTAAATAGATTTCTTCTAATAGCAAGGAGACTATAGTAAAATTCACTAACTAAAGTTTGAATTCATATTACTTTCTTGAATGTAGAAATTTCCTCCTAAGAAAATAGTTTGTCCGCTTTTGAAGCAAACAGAAATGTGTAGGAAAATACAGGGGAAGTTTCATAATACAGTTCAAATTTTGCTGACTGGAACTCTACCACAGTACTTCCTGATTCAGAAGAGAATAAACAGTTTATAAACTGAGCTCTGTTGAAGTAATTGTCTTTATTAGCATGATTTTCATCTGACCCTTGATTGACCCTGGATCTCTAATTACCTTAAGTTTAAATATAATTGTGAACATATGGTAAATGAAGAATACATAAACCTGAGTGAATTTTCAAAGTCAGCCATGTAAAAACAGACTCTTGGAGGTCAAACTAAACTAATATGTAAATACATAATGACTTTCACCTCCAGAAATAGAGGTTATTCTCTCCCTTAAAATAATTACTATCATTCTAACTCCATAAGTATGCATTGTTATTGCTTTGTAAGTCAAACTGATTTCAAATCTTACACTTCCTTCTATTTTGTAATCCTTTTGTAGCATTTTTGTTGATCTCTTCTCATTTAAAAATGTTCCTGTCTTCTTAATGTAGGCACAGTTGACCTTATCCAAAATGATGTTATTTTTATATAAAATTTCAAGTTGGTGAAGGCATACATAAAAAGAAAACTGCTTTTCAGTTTACATTCACCAACATCAGCATGTTTAAATGTCCCTTTTTGCCCCCATAAATATCTATCTCTTTTACCTTTCCAAAATGGATTTGGTTTCTTTAAAATTCAAGCGGCTACCCACTCTTTCATATGGTAGAATTCAAGTAAATAATATAAAGATAGGCATTTCGATGGACTTTTATAAGTGTATGTGATTACACAATACAATCGCAAATTATTTGAAGAACTAAGGGTTGAGCACTATCATGGAAATTGAATGAGAAGACTCATACCAATGATTTTCATTTCCATTTTATGGTTTAGTGCAAAAATGTATTTGCAGAAGTATTTTTTTATATTTTAATTTTCTCCTTTTTACTATTTATTACTAATGTTTGGTCATGAATAACTGTTTGATTGGTTCCTTTAATGTAAATAAATCAATGAAATTATTTTGTACTCCAAAGAAATAGTCAATTTCCTATTATAATTACCACCAATTATAGTATTATAACATGAAAATAAAAACCACATAAAGAATAATTACAGAAAAGTAATTGTGAGACATTTGAAGTTAGTTCTAATGTAATTATTAATTGAAAGTTAAAGCAATCACTTGATTTGGAACAAGTAAATTGAATCTTCTTAACTCAAAGCTTCAACCTCCTTTAATTTTGATATTAAAACATTAAGTATCTGACTGAAAGTTCCAAACACGTTTGTCCGCAGTCTAATAATGTGTGCCTTTTAACAGAAATGCAACTTTCAGCCTCTCCCAGATCTGAAGCCCAATCACTTAATCCTAGTCTTCTTCAATTCTCTATCAAAATACCTGATGGCAAATTAAGAAAGTATAGAACATGATAAAATCGGAGGGCATAAGCATTGTTAAGATAGAGAAATAAAACGTAAAGAATGATCACACACCTAGAACTGTGCTTTGAGCAGACTGGGTAGCAGATTTTTGACTAAACCAATGAAAAGGTTGATGCAATGATCATCAGTATGAATGATGATCAACCTGTCTGACTACAATGATATTACATGTAATGCAAATATATTCAACAACAATGTTACTACAATGCTCAGCATCATGGTAAAAACATAAAACAGAAGGACATCTGAGCATCAAGTGAATCGTAATGTCACCAGAATTCACTCAAATTCTCCTTTCCTTAATTAAAGAATAAATGGTTTATTCAAGCCTGAGTTCATTTCATTTTACTAGTTTAGCTACAGATACTCATAATTCCTCTCAAAACAAGTGGGCTAGCCTCTGTGGTTCTCACAGTAAACTTTTCTATTAAATCCTGAGAAATGATGCACATATTATAGGAATACAAGGATTGAAAAGCTACTTCTGTTACCTAAAAACTATTCTACAGGGAGATTCTTGATTTTTAATAGCTTAAAGAAGAAGGTTCCATGTACATTAAGTCATGCAATATTATATTTTATTCATATTTATATTATATTATTTAGAACTTTTTGTAAGATTTAAAACAGAATTTTCTATAAACATTGTCTCTTGATTTTTATTCTGGATATTTGCAAGAAGTGATGTTTCATATTAAACTATAGTTTTTATATTCTTCAAATTTTCTATTATGAATTATTCTGCTGATTTATTCTAATCTTAAAATATTTAGAGTGAGAATATTTTATGCAATGTAATATATATTACTGCTTCAGATTAAACTCATATTTTTTTCTAAATGAGGAACATCTGGCCACTAGTCTCTGTGATATATGCTAAAGTTTTTTATACTATTAATGTTATTAAGCACCAAATTTGTCCTATAATAACCAGTGCCTTCATATATACATTTGGGCAATGAATGAGACACTTAGTTAAGTCAATTTTTTTTCTTTCCTTTAAATTGAGCATTTTCTACCTAAAAGTTCTTTTGAAATAATGACTATTTTCTTAAGGGATTTGTTTTCCAGCTGGATTTATTTCACAATGGCCTGCTTTCTGATTTAACTTTTGGAATAAATTTAGAAATATAGTAATATTGCTGCCTACTCATTTCTTATGATTCCATGTCCATTCAACTCTTGTGTTTTCAAAATTTGAAGAACCATAAAGAACTGTGTGTATAGTAGGAATCTCCGTAGCATCTAAAACTTTGCATATTTTTGTTGAAGTTTGTGTTTTTTTAAGTTGAGATTGAACTCTAAGTAGAGGTTTAGTTTGTTTGGTTTTATTTTTACATTTCATCTTATTAACTTGTTTATTTTTAATTTTTACTTATCAAATTTATTGGGGTGATATTGGTTAACAAAATTATATAGGTTTCAGGTGTACAATTCTATAATACATCACCTGTCTATTATAATGCGTTCATCACCCCAAGTTAAGTTTCCTGCAGTCACCGCTTATTCTTCCCTTTACCCTCTTCTGCCTTTACCCATCCTCATTACCCTCAGAGAGTCATCATACCGTTGCCTGTGTCTATAAGGGTTTTTTTCCTTTTTCTTCTTTTTCTTAATCTCTTAATCTTTTTCACCAACTCCCCCAACCTACCTCCCCTTTGACAGCTATCATCTGTTCGCCATATCTATGATTCTGTTTCTATTTTATCATTTTATTATGTTCATCAGATTCAACATGACTAAAATCATATGGTATCTTTCTTTCTCTGACCAGTTTATTTCATTTAGCATAATACTCTCCAGGTCCATCCATGCTTTTTAAAAAAAATAAGATCTCCTTCTTTTTATTGCTGAGTGGTATTCCATTGTTTATACGTACCACAGCTTTTTTTAATAGATAAATCCACTTATCTATTGATGGGCACTTGAGCTGCTTCCATATCTTGTCTATTGTAAATAATGTGGCAATAAACATAGAGGTGCATATATTACTTTGAATTAGTGTTTTGGATTTCTTCAGATACATTCAAAGAAGTGGAATTTCTGGATCATAAAGCAGTTCCATTTAATATTTTTTAGGTATCTTCATACTGCTTTCCACAGTGGCTCCATCAGTCTGCATTCTCATCAACAGTGCAAAGGGGTTGCCCTTTTTCCACATCCTCATCAACACTTGTGGTTTGTTGATTTATTGATGATAGTCATTCTGACAGGTGTAGTAATATCTCAACTATGGTTTTAATTTGCATTTCTCTGATGATCAGTGACATTGAGCAACATTTCCTATGTCTATTAGCCATTTGGATGTCCTCTTTGGAGAAGTGTCTATTCAGGCTCTTTGGCTATCTTTTTAATTGGATTGTTTGTCCTTTTGGTGTTGAGTTGTATAATTTCTTTATAAATTTTGGATATTAGCACCTTATCAGATGTATAGTTGGTGAATATATTCTCCCATTCAGTGGACTGACTTTTCATTTTGTTGATGGTTAAAACGTTTTAGTTTGATGTAGTGGGAAAATCTGATATTTTTTTCCAGTTTAATAGACTTTATTTCCTAGAGAAGTTTTAGGTTTATGGCTAAATTGAGCTGACCTCACAATTTTCATATCCTCCTGTCCCCCCACACACATATAGCCTTCCCCAGGATCATCATTCTCCAACAGAATTGTACATTTGTTATAACTGAGGAACCTACACTGGCACAACATTATCACCCAAAGTCCATAGTTCACATTATGTTTCACTCTTGGTGTTGTGCATTCTGTAGATTCTGACAAATGTATAATATTGTGATATCACACAGAGTAGTTTCACTGCCTTAAAAATCCTCTGTGTTCACCTAGTCATCTCTCCTGTTCCCCTAAGCCCTGGCAGTAATTAATCTTACTGTATCCATAGTTTTTCCTTTTTCTAGAATATCATAAGTTGGAATCATTCAGTAAGTAGTCTTTTCAGATTGGCTTCTTTCACTTAGTAATATGCATTTAAATTGCCTCCTTGTCTTAGTAGATTAATACCTCATTTCTTTTTAGCACTAAATAATTTTCATTATTAGTTTATTGATTCACCTCATTGCTTGCAAGTTTTGGCAATTGTGAATAAAATTTCTATAAATATTTGTGCACAGGTTTTTGTGTGTACGTAATTTTTCAACTCCTTTGTGTAAGTATCCTGGAGCTCAGTTGCTAGATTGCGTGGTCAAAGTGTGTTCAGCTCTATAAGAATCTTCCCAACTGGCTTACAAAGCAGCTGTACAATTTTGCATTTCCACCAGCAGTGAATGAAAGGTTCTCTTGCTCCACAGTCCTATTCACTTTTCACATGCGTTTGCTGAGTCAATTGGCTTACAGCATTTACTCCTCTATGTGACTGATTAGGCGCATTGGTCTCTTATAAGATTGTCTTATAGTCATTTAGGAAAAGGGAATACTGGCACAATGAATTTCTCTTGAGGTTAAAAAGAGACCCAGCTGAGGCCTCGTTTTCTTCTTCACTTGCCAAGTATTTTCAAGTCTCTTATATGGTTTGATTTCTTCCTCCTCCTCCTCCTCCATTCCCCCGCTCCTCCATTTCCCCCTCCTCTCCTTCTTCTTCTTTCTTTTCCTTCTCCTTCCCCTCCCCGTCCCTCTCCTCCTTTTCCTTATTCTTATTCTTCTTATTCTTTTTCCTCCTCCTCCTTTCTACACCTCCTCTTTCCTCCTCTGCCCCTCCTTCCTCCTTCTTCTCCTTCTCCTTCCCCTTTCCTTTCCCCTTCTCCTTCTTTCTCCTCCTTCTTCGTCATTGTTTATACTGTTACAGTTGTCACAATATTTTTAAAGTTGGGACTAAGATATTTTTAGAGAGTTTGAATGCATTCACTTTTTAAAGTATCTATAAAATATCTCAGGAATACTAATTCTTAGGATAGCATAATAATTAAAACACTACATATTACAATCTAATATTTATATATAAAGTCAATGACGGTTTTAAACATTTACTTATTAAATATATAATTAAATCTTCAGATCAGAAAATTAGAAAAAGCAATATAAATTTTAAAATATGAAATAAATAATAGAGATAAAATTAGGAATTAATGAAATAGAGAAAAGAAAAAGAGCAGACCAATATAACAGTATGTTTAATAACATATAATTAAATGTTCAATGGAGTTAATCAATAAAGAAGATAAACCATAAATCTAAAATATATAGTATTTGATGCAATTTTTCAGTAGAAAAGAAGTCCCATCTATGCCAACTTGTTAAATTTTATTTTTAATCAAGAAGAGTTATATTTTGTAGAATGATTTTTCTTTTTATTGGATGAAGTATATTGGTAGATTTATACACTGGTGAATTATTCTTATATTCAAAGAGTTAGTACAGCTATGTCCTGATATATTATTTTTGGTACTCACTTGATTTTTTTCTGACAGTACTTTATTTACAGTTTTTCATTTAAATGGCTAATTAAATAAAATTTGTATGTTCTCTGCACACTTTTCAAATTTTTGCATACAAGTTATATTGTTCTTTGAAAACCAGTTGAATATCTTTCCCACTCTTTCTGTGAAATATTTTGTGTAAATTATGAATTAACTGCCCCTTGAAGAAATAATAAAACATATCAATTAAAAATTCTCTCCAGTGTCCTTCATAAAAATTTTAACTGCAAGGTCAATTTCTTTAATGGTTATATTTTACCTAAGTTTGCTATACCTTCATAAGTCAAATTTAGTAATTTATATTTTATTAGATAGTACCAATTACATTTAGGTTTTTAAATTTATTGGCATAAAATTTTTTCTGGTTACCACATTACGTATATTTTAGTTTATTGTATCACAGTTTTTTTGAGTCCTAGTTTTATTTGTACTTTTCCTTTTTCATTCCTGTGACTATTATTGTTAGACATTTGTGTAATTTATTACTTTTTCAAAAAAAAATCAAAATTAATCTCTTATTCACAGATATTATACTAATAAGTATGAGAATTTATCAATATTATCTGCTTAAGTTTTCTTATAATTCTACTACTTTTTAAAAAATTTTTGACATTATTTGCTATTAATTGACAAGTGGGGTTTTTTTGTGGTAAATATATTTGTTCTGATGTATTTACCTACAGTTTCCATGACTTTGACAAAGTTTGTTCTAAATATTAATTTGATATTAATGTTGCTATATTTCTTAACCTTTGATATATATATATTTCGTTTGTTTTCTTGTTTTTTTCTTTATTTTATCTTTCAAATACATTTGCCTCTGCCTTCCCCCCAACACTTTCTCTTGCCCCTGCCTTCCTCCCTCCCTCCTTCCCTCAACTCTTCCCCTTTGGTTTTGTCCATGAGTCCTTGCTATATGTTCCTTGACTTTCCCCTTCCCTTACTTTTCCCTCATCCCCCCTCCCTCCTTCCCTCTTGTCTCTGTTGGTCTCTTTTCCTTTCAGTGTTGCTGGTCTTATTTTCTTTGCATCTTTTTTTTTTTTCTTTTCCTTTCAGTGTTGCTGGTGCTTGCTTCTTTCATTGTTGGTTAGGTTCCACTTATAGGTTAGATCATATGGTATTTGTCTTGCCCCCTGGCTTATTTCGCTTAGCAGAATGCTCTCGAGTTCCATCCATGCTGTCGCGAAGTTTAGTAGTTCTTTTTTTCTTTCTGCTGCGTAGTATTCCATTGTGTAAATGTACCATAGTTTTTTGATCCGGTCATCTACCGATGGGCATTTAGGTTGCTTCCAACACTTGGCTATTGTAAATTGTGCTGCTATGAACATTGGGGTGCATAGGTTCTTTTGTATTGGCGTTTTGGTGTTCTCAGGGTATAGTCCCAGCAGGGGAATCGCTGGATCAAAAGGCAGTTCCATTTTCAGCTTTTTGAGGAAATTCCACTCTGCTTTCCACAGTGGCTGCACCAGTCTGCATTCCCACCAAGAGTGAACTAGGGTTCCCTTTTCTCCACAGCCTCGCCAGCACCTGTTGTTTGCTGATCTGTTTATGATGGCCATTCTGACTGGTGTGAGGTGGTACCTCATGGTGGTTTGGATCTGCATTTCTCTGATGGCTAGTGACGCCGAGCATCCTTTCAAATGCCTCTGGGCCCTCTGTATCTCCTCCTTGGAAAAGCGTCTGAAGTGTCTCTCATGAGTAAACATTTAAAACTTTGTCAGTATAAAATATAATCAATAGGAAGAAGATGGTTAGTTAAATTTAAATGATAAAAGGGGAACTGGTAATGTTACTATCTTAGTGATAAATTAATTTCAGAGGGAAAATGGACAAACAGATTCTCAGTTTACCTGAAGAACTAGTCAGCAATAACATTTTTTTTAAAACAACATTATTGAAAAGAGTAAGTATTGATAGGTTCAAGATTAGAGACATAGATAAATGAAACAAAATTTGGGTCAGAGAGACATGCATAGGAAATAAATGATTTAATTTAGGTAAATTTGTCTTTTAAGCTTAGCAAGAGAAAGAGAATATTTAATGATAAGTAGAATTTGGACATTTAATTATCTATTTGGGAATAAAAAAAGTTAAATCTCTGTTCAAAGCTTTATATAACAGTAAGCTTCAGATGGATTAAAGAGGCATGAAAGAACATGCATAACATGTAGAAGAAAACAAAATATTTTATTTTATTTTTAAATCTTGGATTGTGAAAAGATTTTCTAAAATATACATTAAATCTGTATATTTTTAAATTATGAGATTTTATAACTTAAAATGTGGAACATATTTATTTAAGGGAGATCCTATGAAGGAAATAAATAGTCTGGTGCAACTGGAATAAAATTTTGCGATGTGCAATTATAAAAATAATTCATATTCACAATATATTAAGATCTCTTACCAATAAATTACTTTTACTAACTGAAAAATTAGGACAACCGTAATAGAATAACATTGAAAAAAACCTGAAAAAATGTACTAGCAAAATCCACTTCTAATAATGTATCCTTTCATAAATACTTGACCATGTGCACAAATATAAATATATATAGCCACTTATATATACATGCACATGTAAATATGTGTGCACTGTAGTTAAAACTTAGAAACAATGCCTGTTTGTTGTATGGAAATAGAAAAAATAAATTATGGCACATATGTATTATGAAGCTCTTAAAAAGATTGAAGTGTAATCACACCAAAATATTTCCAAAATGATGCTAAATAAAATTAAATATTCCAAGATATATATGCTTATATGTGTAAGTGTGAGTGCATGTTTGTGGGGGGAGTCGGGAATCAAGGGGGAGAGAGAGAGAAAGAAAGGTAGAGAGAGAAAAAAGTCAGAAAGAAAAATGAGACAAAAAAGAGAAATAGAGAACATAAGAGTGGCTACCTCCAGTGTTATACCCTGGTATGGGCAAGGAAAAATGGTATGTCAGAACTTTCTTATTGTGTATTATATTTATTGTTTGATACTTTTGGAATATATATACATAATTTTAATGAAAAGTAAAGTATTAAAGTAAAATATTGAATCAAAATACTTTGAATTTTATTTTTGTGTATTTTTTCTCTATATCTAATTGATACTATAAAATTTTAATGTATTTTGATGTACATCTACATTTATATATTATGAATTCCTAAAGTCAGATTATTAAAATGAGAGAAAGGATGGAGTGGGGAGGGAAAGTGGGGTGAGGGGAGAGAGGGGAGAGAGAGAGAGAGAGAGAGAGAGAGAACATCAGTGTGAGAGAGAAATACCAATTGGTTGCTTCCCTAATGTGCTGAGACCAGGAATCAAATGCATAAATTAGGTATATGCCCTGACTGGGACTTGAACTTGAAACTTTTTGGTGTATGGGAGGACACTCCAACCAGCTGAACTTCCCAGCCAGAGCTGAAATGTATGTTTTGAGTAAGTATGGAGAAAAGTTGTATAGAGAGCTTTGACAATCAAAAAATGTTAGGGAAATGTTAAAGTAAAAAAAACTGAAAATAATGTCTTACAGAATATTTAATTTGTATTATTAGGCTCACTATTTATAATTAAATATCAAATAATTATTAAACATAATTTTGCTTATATATAAAATTGAATGTGTTGCTATATATTGATTACATAAATAACCAAAGTGCAGTCAAAAATACAAAATGGAAAAAATGTAAATAGCTGTTTATTAAACCAGTTTTTAGATTATCCAATATCATTACTAACATGCAGCAAATGTTTAATAAATGTTAATTTAAAAATAAAAATAATGGTGGTTATTCATTGACAGTTCATTCTGTGCCTGAATTTGTGACAATTATGACACATACATTATCTTATTGTCTCATCACATCAACCCAAAGAACTGATTATATGGATCAATGACCCCTGAAAAGGCTACTATCTAGTGTAGATTAATTTAAACTTTCATCAGTTACTTCAGAATTGTTATTCTGACATCCTAGTTAGAGACACAAAATTAGCTGAATAATTGATTTGAAAATAGCATGAATTACTGGAATTAATGACGTTTTAGCCTAATTCTGCATATTCAAAAATATTGTGAGAGATTGTGTTAATGGATCTGAGCACTATGAAAATATACGATATCTAATATTGTGGGTCCTGAAGAAAGTAATTTACAAATGTTACTATTTTTGAAAAATACATTATTTTTATTTATGTTGTATCATCTAGACTAAAACTGTATTAAATTCACTGGTCATTACCTTACAGAAGTTTGAAATAATTTTTTTACAAATAGTTGGAAATAGTGAGAAAGAAAAAATCTGAAATATCTATTGGGATAAATGAGGAAAGAATTTGAAACTACCTATCTACACAGAACACTATCAATGTTCTCAAAGCATGCCTTTTGACTGTAAATCTGGTGATATTTAGATTGTAGGACACAGTCTGTAACAAGCTCATATGTAGTTAACATGGCACAACCCACAACCCACCTGAAAACTCTGTGCACTTGGAATTGAGCAAGAGAAGATCCCACGAGATTTCACACTCAATTATAAAGTACTCTGAAGGGTGCCTTTATGGTGGTTTTGTCAATTAATTACAGCATGTGTCACCTTGGACAGCTTGCAGCAGTTAATTGAATTTGACAGGTTAACTTGAGAACCCTATTCACTGAATGCACTAGGGAGTTAGGGGGAGCAAAAGAGCTGCCCAAGACAGAAAACAGACTTGAAGCAATAATAAAAAAAAAATAGTAATGGAGCCAGCGTTAGGCAGCTGGGAAATAGTTATCTCCGAAAGAAAAGAATGAGCAAAGAATACATCAAAGAGATATTATTTCATGATTCTAATGTTGCAAAGACTGTCCAATTTGCTTCTGTGCTAGGATCTTATAATTTTGGAGATTTTTTTGAATATTTTAATAGCTGCACAAAATTAAAATATATTGTTTTTTCTTTTTTCCAGTTGGTCACACCCATACGTTATAAGAACACAGTTTTAAGTTCAAAATTGACCTCATTTTCCTTCTCCTTCTGTTCTCTTATTATTTTCTGTCAACGCATTAATCTCAGAGTAATCACCCTAACTCCAAATATAATCTTTGACTTCTCCCTGTACTTTTATGAACCTAATAACACCTTTTAGTAATCTCCATTGCTTCCATTTTCAAATATCTTTAAAGCCCTTGTTCTAATCTTATTGCCATTTTTCTAGTGCAGAATCTAATTACCCTAGCTTCTATAATAATACAAACCTCATGTCTGATACCCTTGACTTCAATTTCCAATCCTTTCTGTGCTCCTACCCTGTGTCCATCTTCTGCACAATCTTTCTTTTTAAATTTAATCTGTATTGTGAAATATTTCCATTGTCATTTAGTCCCCTTATACCCTCCTTCCCCCAGCAATCATCACACTGTTGTCCATGCATAATCTTCATGTCTTTTTCTAAAATGCAGATCTGATTATATTATTTCCATCTCCAGTGAGACTGAAAGACTGTTTTATTAACTTTAGTTAATTAAATTTGAAATATAAATAGGCACATTTGGGCTAGTGGTTACTTCATTGAAAAGTAAAGCTCTAGAGGAAACTCTAAAAATACAAACTAAAATATAAAGGCTAAAGTAGAATTCTAAAGAGACATTCTACTTACCTAAAGTAAAGCATAAAAGAAAAATAGAAGAACAGGAATTGGAGGAAATAACTAGAAAACAAATAATAAAATGGTAGACCCAATCCAACCATACCATATCAACAATTAAATTGCATATTAATGGTCTATATATTTCAAAGGTAGAGATTTTCACACCAGATGTTTATAAAAAAAAACCTAGAAAACTATGTGGTACTTAGAAGATATGTACTTAAAAGCAGTCTTAAGTTGCAAACAACATTAGGAATGAATAGTGTACAATGCAAGCAGTAAATGTTAGAAAGCTGGAGTGCCTGTTTTAACAAAAACACAGTGGATTTCTGAAAAGGAAGGATAATCATAAATGATGGAAAGCACTTCATAAAGATAGAGATAAAAAGAGAGAGTGAGAGAGATGACATAACCATAAATGTACATACCTCCAAAGGTAAGTTTTAAAATATATCAAGAAAGCACTGACAAAACTAAATAGAGAAACAGACAAATCCAGTTATAACTGGATATTTTAACTCTCCTCTTTCAGAAACTGAGAGATTAGAGAGGAAATAAATTCAGTAACTATATAGGAATTTTGAACACTAATACTGCCCACTTTGGCTTCATAGACATTTATTTTTTTTAATTAATTTATTTACTTTTTAAATACATTTGTCTCTGCCTTCCCCCCACCTCTTTCCCTTGCCCCCTCCCACCTTCCCTCCCTCAGCTCTTCCCCTTTGGTTTTGTCCATGAGTCCTTGCTATATGTTCCTTGACTTTCCCCTTCCCTTCCCTTTCCCTGCCCCCCCCCTTCCCTCTTGTCTCTGTTGATTTCTTTTCCTTTCAGTGTTGCTGGTCATATTTTCCTTGCTTCTTTGCATTGTTGGTTAGGTTCCGCTTATAGGTGAGATCATATGGTATTTGTCTTTCGCCCCCTGGCTTATTTATTAAAAAAAACTTTATCAAACAACTACAGAATATACATTTTTCAACTACATATGGAGTGGTAATCAAGAGAGACAATGAACTAGACCATAGAATAATTCTGAATAACTTCAAAAGTTAAAATCTTATAGTGTCTGGCTTCTGAACAAAGTAAAATTAATTTAGAAATTAATCATCACATTTATGGACACAACATTCACTAAATATAAAATAAAACTGATGAACTAAGATTTATCCAAATTTAACTTGAGCTCATTAAAATATAAAAATAAGATAAAAACTACACATTAGGAGAACATATCTGTGAGACATATCTGATAGATGAGTCAAGAATAAATACTTCCTGTAAATAAATAATAAAACAAAAATAAATCCAATAAAAAACTAAATCAACAAACAGATCAATGGAACAGAATAGAGAGTCAAGGTATAGACCAGGTAAATATAGTCAACTGACCTTTGACAAAGGAGAAAAGGCAATACAGCGGGGCAAAGACAAACTTTTCAACAATTGGAGCTGAAACAACCGAACATCTACATGCAAAAAATTAATCTAGACAGAGACCTTACACTATTTATCAAAATTGACTCGAAATGAACCACATCATTAAATGTAAATATATATACATATATATAGAATGTCCTAGAAGATAAAATGGAAAAAACCTAGGTGACCTTGGGTATGATCATGATTTTTAGATACAACACCAAAAGCAAAATGAATAAAAATTGATAAACAAGCCTACATTGAAATTAAAAACTTCTTCCTTGAGAAAGATAACATCAAGGGAATGAGAAGACAAGAAAGACTAGGAACAAATATTAGCAAAAGACACATCCGATAAAGGAGCACTATGCACAATATACAAAGAATTCATAAAACTCAGCAATAAGAAAACAAACAACTTGATGTTAAAAAGGGCCAAAGACTTTAATATATATTTTACAAAAAAAATACAGAGAGCAAAGGAGCATATGAAAGGATGCTCCACATCAGATATCATCAAGGAAATGTAAATTAAAATGAGACACAACTGCACACCTTTAGAAAGAGCAAAATCTGAAACATGACACAAAATGTTGATGAAAATGTGGAGAAATAAGAATTCTCCTTCACGGTGGGTAAAAATACAAAATGATACAACCCCTTTGTTAGGCATTTCAGTGTTTTTGTTTAGTTTTGTTTTGTTTTACAAAACTAAACGTGCAGTTACCATATGATCCAGCAATTATGCACCTTATTTACTAAAGAAATTGAAAACAATGTTCACACACACACACACAAACTGCACACGTATTTTATATCAGTTTTATTAATCGTTTTCAAAATTTGGAAATGTCCAAGATGTCCTTCAGTACATGAATGGGTAAATAAACTGGTATACCTGGATAATGGGATATTCAGTGTTATAAAGAAACTAGATAGCACGCCATGAAAATACAAGGAGAAACTTTAAATGCACATTACCAAGTGAAAAAAATCCAATATGAAAAGACTACATACTGTATTTTTCCAACTATATGACATTTAGTTAAAAGGCAAGACTCTGGAGACGGTAAAAAGAAAAAAATCATTGTTTGCCTATAGCTGGGGACCGGAGTGGGGAGGGATGAATAAATGAGGGAGAGGATTTTTAGAGCCATGAAAATGGTCTGTATTATAATGATGGATGCATGTCATTATACATTTGCTGAAACCCATAGAATATGAAATACCAAGAGTAAACTGTACTGAAAACTATGGACTTTGGGTTATTATGATCTGTCAATGTAGGTTCATCAATTATAAAATAGGTACCCACTGATGGGGAGTGTGGGTAATGGGGTCAGAGAGCTGTGAATGTACAGGAGTGGGAGGTAAATGGAAAACCTTTGTACTTGCCCCTCAATTTTTCCGTGAGCCTAAAACTGCTCTAAAAGTGTTAAAAATAAACAATGAGCAAAATATTTGAAAAGACATTTCATAAAAAAGATATATAAATTTTGTAAAGATATACAAATGGCCAAAAAAGACATGAAAAGCTGTTCCACATCATTACATCACTACTGATTATGTAAGTACAATTAAAATCATAGTATAATACCATAAAACCACTAAAATAGCTAAATTACTTTTAAAAAGGCAGCATCAAATGTTGGTGATGGTGTGGAAAAACTGGCACTCTCATACATTACTAGTAATACTGTACATTATATAGTCTCTTTGGGAAAGGTAATCAGCTCTTAACAAGCTGTTACCCAGCAATGTCACTACCACGTATTTATATGAGAGAAATGAGTACTTATGTCCACAAAAACTTTTTTAAATACATTACGCAAAATAGCTCAAAACTGGAAACAACCTAAATATCTATCAATAGGACGATCAATAAGCAAATGCTTTGTTCATAAAATTGAACACTACTTGAATAAAATAGTGATACATGTATCATTCTTAATCTCAAAAAAAAAATGTTGAGTAAAGGAAGCCAGAAACAAATAATGTATTATTAACCCATTTACATGAAGTTCAGAAACAGGTAAAGCAAATGTGATAAAAATCAAAATAGTAGGTGCCTGTAGTTGCTGGAGAGAGGACACAAGAGAACCTTCTGGGGTCATGAAAATATTTTTATTTCTGACTGCAATGGTATATATATATTTGAGTACGTATGTTTATTAAAACACAGTATTTTGTGCATTTACTCCATGTGAATTTTAACCCCAATTACTTTAAAAGTTTAAATTTTTAAAACTGATATTAAACAAGATTGTAAATTGTAATAAGCCTAGGAAATGGTTCATGCTTACTTGTAATAAAGGAAATTCAGGTGAAAAGCAAAGAAATATAAATTTTTTATTGACTATAGATATTTATAAAATAATTACATTATATACTTAGGAAGATATCACACTTTCCTACATTGAAGTCACATATTCTTTTTTTTAAGGTTTATTGATTTATTTTTTAGACAGAGAAGAAAGGAGGGAAAATGAGAAACATCAATGTGTGGTTGCACTCGAGTGCCCCCTACTGGGGACCTGGCCCACAACCCAGGCATGTGCCCTGACTGGGAATTGAACTGGCGACCCTTTGGTTCACAGGACGGCACTCAGTCCACTGAGCTACACCAGCCAGGGGAACACACATACTCTTTCTGAACAAGAAGTTTCTGATCCAGTAATACAACCTTTGCAAATAATAAAATTTTAAGGCAAAATTTGATTATATGTAGAATCAAAAATGGATATATAGATATATATCCATTGTGGCATTTTTGTAATACTAAATTTTAAGCAAGTAAAATTTCCCAAAATAAAATAATTGCATTGTATAAATAGACAAGGTAAGGCATTTGAAAAAGTCATTAAATACGGGGTTTTAAAAAAATAAATTGTATTGCTCTAAAGTACTCTTAATACAATGTAAAAAGAAAAACATTAGAGATCAAAAAGTATATTTAGTATAATTACAACTTATGAAAATATGCATGGAGATATGCTAAAAATTAAAAACAACTGGGTCAAAATGTCCACAATAATACTACAGTAATAGAATCATAACAGATTTTATATATTTTTCTATATTGTTTTATTTTCTGATTTATTAAACATTTATTATTTTCAAATTCTTACATTCATGAACTGTTTTAAGTCAGTAAATTTAAAAAATACTGTCTTTGCTGAGATTATTCTTATAGTAAAACTGTTTATAAATTTTTCACTGACCATTTTCTAGACAACCTGCTGTGACAACACATTTTCTTAGTGTTTCTTGGGAGGTAAAATACATATAGATCTCATCATAAAGTTTTATAGAGAGTAAATGGCTAAATTATAAAGAATCAAATTAAAAGTCAAATGCCTATGTTAATATATGAAGCAATAAGCACTTAATGAAAGATATTCCTAAGATTTACTCATAATTTAAAATTCACTATTATTAAATTAGCTTCCTCTTTCTGTGTAGAATTTGAGATAAATATTTTACCTTTTAGATAGAAGTTTTACCAAAATCACTTTCAATGACAAATATTTATGAGAAATAACCCCCCAAATCAGATTTTAGAATTTTCTACTCACTATGTAAAGCAAAAACTATTTGGGTAGAGCATAAAAAATATTTGAACTTGAATTAGTCTTACCATTTGTAAATGAGTTACTTAGCATTTGTACTACTTGAACTGACATATTTTGCCTTTTTTCCTGAAATTATCAGAAACTTTTCTCAAACTTTCTGTACTATACGCAGAATCTATAAAATATATTGACTTTTATAAAAAGAAAATATTTATATTTTATAAAATGAAATTAGAAAGGTGCATGTTACATACTTTTGAAAAAGTATAACTGGAGAATGTTCTAAATGAGGACATCAGTGTAGAAATAGTGTACACAAAGAATGCTATGATTTTGATGGCTTTGTTGAAGATGTATGCAGATAGTGATTTCTGGTGTTCAACAGGTCTATTTCCATAAAGATAGAATGAGTTTTCAAATGTAAAACCTCTGTACTGACTTTTTAAAAATATTTATGTAAACTTATAACTGAGTCATTTTAAGGTACATTTAAAATATGAACTTATCTATAGGTAAAAAGAGATGTGGACAATGTTAGTGTTGAGCTAATTCAAAAGTAGAAAAAGCAGTCAACATTAATTGATTTTATTAATCTAAATGGAAAAATATTATGCTTTATTGACTCATAAATTTTTATTGCAGACTGTACATACTAAAATCTTTCCTACTGAAAAATGTCTGATGGAATATATCATTAAAATTTTTAAAAATGCATGACTGAGGTAGGGAAGAAAGAAATGGACATCCCCATGGTCAGATGTTAAATATGTGGAAGGCTGAGACTGCCATCAACCTTCAGCAGATCCCCAGGACTTCTGTGCTAATGATCTTGCACAGCACTGAAGGAAAACGCTAGGGCTTGAACGAGGAAGGAATTTGAACACAGACAACACCATACAAGTTCTGGTTAATTCTAAAGTGAACCTACAGTTGACATGTTAAGCCACAAATATTTAAATAAATCATTTATGAGAATGAAAATGCTCCAAATAAAGCAGAAAATATTTTAAACTTAAGACCCTTTTCACTACTCAATGTACCTCGAGTTAAATAAAATGAAAATGACTAAAACTACAATTTATTAAAAACAAACACCAGTAGTCACAGAAAGCATAGAAAGATGAACTTCCAGAGGAGAAATAAAATAAACAAAATCACATAAATACACACACATACAATTCACCAAACCTAGATATTTTCATAACCAAATCTTCAAAAATCAGTTAGTCCTAATATTAAATAAAATGTTCTAGAATGTAAAACATGAAAGAAATTACTCAAATTTACATAATAAAAAATAAAAAATATCATTGATTTTTATACTTGGTAAATATGTAAAAATAAAACAGAAAAATTTTCCAAGCAGGCAAGGAAAATATGACCAGCAACACTGAAAGAAAGAAGAAACTGTCAGGAGAGGGAGAGAGGGAGAGAGGAAGAGAGGGATTGAGGGAGGGAGGGAGGGGAGTAGCAGGGAGGGGAAGGGGAAGGGTCAGATGAAGGACCAGGTGTTAAGGACATATGGATGAAGCCAAGGTGGGGAAGGATTGAGGGGGGGAGGTGGGGGTGTGTGGGTCAAGGGAAAGTGGTGGCAGGTAAATGGAGACAAACATTTGAAAAATTTTTTAAAAGAAAATAAATTTTAAAAAATGAAAAAATATTAGTGTATAGACTGCCAGAGAACTTTGAGAAATTCAAATAAGATCATGTGAAGTTTTATTCTAGGAATGCAACAGTGCAAAGATAATTCAATATTATGATATCCATTAATACAATTAATTATATTGCGTGACATAAGGAGAAGGGGAAATATACAAACTACAACTCCTTGATGTTTTAAAGACTCAATATAATAAGGATTTACAGATACTTGTGTCTATGTAATTTTTCAATACAATTAGAAAAAAAGATAAATTTAGAGGCAAGAAATAAGAAAAAAGTAAAACTATAATTCTACTAATAATGTACTTAAAATATACACAATAATCAACTATAAAACCAAATTAAGACAAATAATTTCCAAATTAACCATATTTATAATTAAGATACACAAAGTATATAGTAGGTTTAATTATCCAAACAAAAACTAGTTACAAGCTATAACAGAAAACTCTTTCTATACTAGCAATACTCCAAAATAATTAACAATTTTTAACAATTAAAAAATTAGCAATAATATTCATATAAATTGTAGAATGTACATGTAAGAAGAACTTTTTAAAAACCCAAACAATTTGACTTTAGTTGGTGGTCACACAATGGAATGTACAGATTGGGCATCATAAAAATCTACAGTTGAAACCTATTTAATCTTATTAACCAATGTCACCCCAATAAATTTAGTAAGAAATAAAATTACAAAACCCAAGTGGTGCAAAAATCACCTCAAAAAATAAAAATATATTTTTTGGACAAAACACATTATATTTTAAGGTTAGGAAAGAATACACAGGACCACACTTACTCAGACACCAAATTAAGACTTCAGGGTTCCCCAAAGCACACTTACTTCTGACAATTGCAAGACTGGGGTTCCCCAAAATGACCTTCAGCTTCCATAATTCACCAGAAGGACTTATGGAACCACTGTTACTATTTATTATAGTGCAAGGATACATTAAAAAATCAGTTAAGGGAAGAGATGTGTGGGGCAAAGTCCAGGAAAATTCTAAATGCAGAGCTTCTTCTTTTTTTCTTTTTATTGAATTTATAGGGGAAACACTTGTTAACAAAATTATACAGGTTTCAGGTGCAAAGTTCCACCATACATCTATATATTCTCTTGTGTGTTTCCGACCCCAAACCAAGCCTCCTTCTATTGCCATTTATCCCCTCAATACTGTCTTCTTCTTCCTCCCACCCCTCTTTCTGGGAATATCCATGCTGTTGTCTCTGTCTATGAGTTTTTTTTATAGGCACCTGTATATTCATTCCAGCATTATTTACAATAGCCAATATTTGGAAGCAGCCCAAGTGCCCATCAATAACTGAGTGGATAAAAAAGCTACGACTTGGTCATATAAAAGAAGAAAATCTTACCCTTTGTGACAGCATAGATGGACCTGGAGATTATGCTAAGTGAAATAAGCCAATCAGAGAAAGAAAACTACCATATGATTTCATTCATATATGGAATTTAATGGACAAAATAAACTAACAAAATAGAAAAAAATTCATAGATAAAGAATAGAGTAACATCTGTCAGAGGGGATTGAGGTTGTGCGGCTGGGTGAAAAAGCTGAAGGAATTAAAGGAAAAAATGCTAATTTCTTTAATACACAAACATATATACCAGTTCTCCCTAAACTAATCTATATATTTTCAGGTAATCTCAACAAAATACAGTATTCAATTATTCTTTGGAATTAAAATATTTCACTTAAAATTTCCTATGAAAAAATTTCAAAAATGTTATGAAAACCATGAAAAATAAAAACTATCAGGTCAACATCAGGGCTTCCTACAAACACTAAAACATCTTCTACAGCTTGACTCTCTCATACAGGAGCCATTTAGCAAAGTTAATTACTTACATTTAAATTAACTAAAATGCATAAAATAAAAATTTAGCTTATGGGTTATAGTAGTCATATTTGAAGTGGCTAGCATATTACACAAGATAGGTATTATCATCATATCATCATCTCAGAAAGTTCTACTGGACAGAGCTGTTCCAAAGCCTCTGTTATTCAACAAGATTGCTCTCCATATAAAAAACAAAAGAGTAAAGTAGAAGTGAAGACATAACCTGACCCAAAAAGATATGTGGATATTTAATATGTAATACAAATAAAATCTCAAGTCAATTACTTAATAATATTTAATAAGTGATGTAAAGTTGCCGGATAACCATTTGAGAAAAATACAGAGTCTGGCACAAATAACACCCTTTATTTATTATAAAAATTTTTATTACAAAATCAGAAGCATGTAATTCTGTACCATAACAATATCAAACTCAAGCCCAACATATGACATTTTACATGAAATGTTTACATTAAAACTATAAATTATTACACCCTTATTATTACCTTACCAACCACATTCAAACAGGTCTTACTTTTGCCAGACCCTGCATATGACTAGATCCACACCTCACACCATAAATAATCAAATGAATCAGTATATTCATGTATTCTGATATCTATACTTAAATGTGTGTACCTATAGAAAGCATGGTAAATCCAATTAAAATCTGACATAGAAAAAATATTTTAACTGTGATATAATGCACTGGGAAATATGAGAAAAATAAGACCACATAAACCAAGTGACAAAAGTAAACATAACTAATTTAGTACTAATTCAGTACAAACTGAAATTATATTTTTTCTTTAATTATCTTTATTGAATTATAGTGGATATACAACATTATATTAGTTTCAGGTGAATTGATCAAAGTTAAATTTCTTGAGTGTGATGATTACACCGGGATTACACCGAATGTTTTTCATCTTAGGAGTTATGTACTGAAGTACTTACAGGTAAAGTATTTACTTTTCAGCCTGCTATTCACTCACAAATGGTTTAAAATAAAGTATTCATCTATCCATCTATATTAGTTAGTCTTTTCTGTGTACAAACTACCCAAAACTTAATGGCTTGGCTTAGTGTAACAATCACTTATTAACTCACAGATTTCTGGTTGGCAATTGGGACAAGGCTCAGATGGATGATTTTGCTAAACTTTTTTAGGCTCACTCATGAACAGTGACCTGGCTCCTTCTTTGGGGAGAGATGATCTAAGATCATCTTATTCACACATCCGTGGTTAATAGGTGGTTGGCCGAAGCACCTTAATTTGCCTTTACTAGGTTTCTCTGAAGGCTGGCTAGAGCATGTTTGCATGACAAAATTGGAATAGGAGGAGATAAGTTTCAAGGTCTCAATGGCATCACGTGATGTTACTTCTGCTACATTCTATCAGTTAAAGGAAGATATAAGGTCATCCCACATTCAAAGAGCGGGAAGGCCAACATTGCCTCTTGATATGAGAAGCTGCAAACAATTTGTTATTATTTTAACTCACTATACCATCCATCTATTCATCCATCTGTCCATCCATCCACACATCTATCTCAGCCATCCCTCAATCAATCTATCTATACATAGAACAAATATACCCATTTTTACCAGTTTGTCAATTTGAGTAAAAGAAGAGAACTCTTTATTTTAAAGTTAGTAGGGTTGAAGTTTTAAATATAAGTTATTGGGAAAAATTAAAAATTATGTTTGTCTTTCCTGACTGGCTTATTTCACTTAGCATAATAATCTCCAGTTCCATCCATGCTGTCATAAAAGGTAGGAGAGCATATGATTTACCTATGAGAGGAACCTAATGAACAAAAATAAACTAATGAGCCATATAGAACCACAGGCATGTAAACATGGAACAGAATGACAGTGACCAGAGGGGCAGGGGGAGAGGGACAATGGTGAAGAGAAGGGGAAGGGTCTAGTCAAAGTACATGTATAAATGACCCATGGACATGGACAACAGTAGGGGGTTGATTGTGGGGAGCAGAGGTGGGGGGTGGGCCGGGCAGAGAAGGGCAAAGAGAGAAAATGGGACAATTATAATAGAATAAACATTTTAAAAAATTTAAAAAGAAAAATAAAAAATGAAACAAGATAAAAAATATTATCTCCACTTCTCATTTCTTTTTGCTTAACTTTTCCTTCAGTGTTCCCACATAACAAAAAATTGTCCCAGAGTCCTTATCTTGAAATTCTAATGAATCATGTATAGGAGCACATGCCCATGGATAGAAATATGTGATTTACATAAATGTAGTTTTTATATTACTCTCAGTTAGTTGCCATACAGAATCAACTTGTGGGTCACTTTGTCTAAGATGGTTTGGGGATCACTTTCTGCAAAAATTTTTCTGCTAATTTAGATACCAAATTTCTTATTTAATAAATATTAAATTTAGTCCCTAAGTTTTTGAAATTTAAATTTATAACATCATACACATTCCCATCATGTGTAGATTTATATTTTTTATAACTACAAAAACAGAAATGGTGTGGTAATTTCTAGATTAATTTCTATGTACCTGTCTATTACTTTTCTTAACCATTACTTAAAAGTGTTTATAATTTATATTTAACCATATGTCAGCTTTTTAATTTAGTTAAAATGAAATGATGTTTCTCAGAATCCCATGACCTATGAGTTGTAGTTTAGAGTTGGCTAAAATAGGAAATTGCTTGAGAAATGGAAGGCAGAAGTGAAGCAGTTGCTTAGTCTTTGAAGATCATTGTATTAGACATTGTGACAAACAGAAAAAGTGAGTTCCATCTTGTTTTACTCTGTATCAAGTTCTTCTCATCGTTAGTCCTACTGATGATACACAGCAACTGAAGCCCACCATCAGATTTTGGCTGGAGACCTTTAAACGCAAGAGTTATGCAGTTTGGACAATTTGCCCTTACCTTCTCGTATGTTCCCATTTCATTTTGGTAGTTGAACATTACTGGCTTCGCATAATTCCCTGCAATTCCTGACTTTTTACTGCTGTCAGTTCTTTAGGAGGGCTGTTTGGTGGCTCTTCCCTGATCTTGCAAATCTGCCTTCTAAACCCTTCCTTCTTCAGTCTCTTCCATAAATATGTACAGTCTTATTCTCATAATTAATTCATAATCTGTAATTCTTATGGTAGATTCTTTCCTTATTTAAACCCTAAGCATAGCTACTTTACAACAATAATGAACATTTCAGAGTCTTACAGTGTTGGTTTGTAAAGTGCTGCATGATATAAAATAAGGCAATTTTCTAATAATTTTAGTTTTACAATATAGTTATTCCTATTTCATATTATGTAGTATAAAAATAAATGCAAACATTTTCTTTCTATAAATCTAAGAAATAAACTATTTGTGGTCATTTTAAACTCACCATACTGTCTATCCATTTATCTATATATCGATCATCTACCGTCTATATATCTACCTACATACCTATTATCTATACATTTTTTCAACAGTAAATTATATAATGTAATGAATTTTATTTTAAATGCAACATGGATTTGGAAACCGACCTTTGTAAAGCAAATAATACTTACAGAAATGTTTATTTGATAATTAGAAAAGGAGTTAAATTTTACAAAATCTTAATGATTTCTTTTACTTTAAATAATTTAAACAAAAAAAATCTTTTGTTATAAAGTCTAATTTATTTCTCTCCTTTGGACTGTATATTCCTTCATGGTTTTCAAGGTCACAGTTAATAGGCAATGAACAATACCATTATTTCACCAGGGGACATAGTAAATGGTACATTTACACTTAAAAGCAAAAGCTCTGTCTTTAATATGGTGAGATTCAGCTCCCTTCTTTGTACTTCAATTCCCAGTTCTTTGCAGTTTCCTCTCCTATACAAGTATTCATTATCACAGGGAGGGTGTCTTGTCACATGCAGTGACAAATTGTTTCATTTATTTAAAAATAGAGCCTTTGTATTTCATTCCATATGCTAATGAAAACATATCTTTCATGATTAGGAAAAGATAAAATCCTTATCTAATAGAAGCAGAAATTTCTTAGTGTTCACAGGCTTATAGGAAAACCACACACTGAGTTGCCAGTCCAGATGTTTGAACAACAGTCCCCTTTTAATCAGTGAATAATTATGCCAATAACAACATCAACAACAAAAACTTGTTCTCTAGTTTCATATCTTGCCTTGTAGTTTCACAAAATTTATTCCACAGGCAAGCCCATCATTCTATGACTCAAATAAATAAATAAATAAATACATAAATCTTTAGAAGTAAAATGAAAAAAAAAAAAGTCCTACTCTATTTCTAAAACAAGGCCCAAGCCATGTTGTTTATGAACTTGCTACATCATGATTGTCAAATATTCCTTTGTCACTGAATCTTGTCCAATGGTTGCTGACCAAACATTACCAATATAACCTGTTAATATGACAAAGCTGAGTTTATTACTTTGTTATAAAGGACAATAGCTCAGAAGGCAAGAAGTTCCAGTAATCACAGTTAGTTTTGATGTCCCTAGGTTTATAAACTACTTACTTCAGTCTGAAATGTACCCTATCATAAACATCACTTGAAATGTTTTTCAATAAGAGTATGGGAATAAAGACGACCACATGCCAATATATTTTATAAAAAGATAAAGCCTTGCCTAGGTACCTCTGATTTACCCTTAAGTACCTTTTCCTACATCCTGCAGATCTTTAGCTTCTATAGGTAGCCTAGCTGCCCTGTGTCTGTTCCATAGGCCATGCCAGATCTGAATAGAAAGGACTAAGATGTCAGAGTTTACAGCTTTTTTATCTGACAAAATTGCCATTCCTTTAGAATGGTAAGTGGTGGATAAGGAGAATTCAGCAGTGGATAAATTCCTAATTGCTCTTTCCTAACTGTCTGAAGAACCCCCTTCCCAGGGAAACTGCAGATCCTTCACTTGAATCAGGAATCCCTCCTACAGTCTCCCATTGGTTTTGAAACTAGCCTCTATCAATTTTATTACTATAATCAATTTTGTCTTTCCTTATATTCCTTTTCATCCATTAGTCCTTAGGAGTAAAGTATGCCCAATGAGGCTCAGTATCCAAAATGGCAAGCAATGCTGCTTGAAAATTAATAAAAAGAATTAATGAAGTAATTCATACTGATATAGTAGGAGGAAGAATTTTTTTTACCCTCCTAGCTTCTTTCAGCTAGTCTAATAATAAAATCTACATAAGACAGATTCATTAAAAAAATTTCATTTCATAAGTATTCATGGGAACCTCACACACATGAGAGAGTCAGTGACCCCCAAATACATAATGGGTTCAGGTTCAAAGACAGATAGAAAAAAATGAGATATACTGTATATTTCATTTTGTGCTAAGGATTTGGTAAGGTGACTTTGGGCTTCAGAAAAGAGGTAGGCCTTTGCAGGATGATAAAAAGAACAAATTTCACTGACAGTAGTTTTCCCTGCCATATAGATAGATTTTTTTTAAAGGTTATTTCTGGTGATAATCTTTTATGGGCAAAGTCTGAAATTTAAAAATACCTCTAGTAATTGGAAGGAGGGAGGTTATATCCAAATGTTTCCAGATAGACTTAGGTTTTGGGACTCATCTTAATGGGAACATAAAATGTGTGGGTCTCAAATTATTAAAAGTGACTCTTTTGAGGAAATACTGATCGCATGTCAAAATTTTAGTTACTTATTATTTGAGAATTAGCAGAAAGACAAGATAGGATTTGAGGATGAGGGATTAATGAATCCCATTGGGAAAGGAAGGCTGAATTTAAAATACTAAATTAGATATAAAACTGATCAACTTTTTAGAATAAAACCAAAGCATTCAGGGTGATTGCTTTCTTAATAAGTCAAAACATCACTACTTAGAGGTTGTCTACATATTAACCTTAAAAGTTAAATGACTGTACGAGATTGAGACCTTTACCATGATTATGTTTAAAAAAAAAAAAAAGCACATTCTCTCCTTTCAAAGAACTGGAAAACTACAAGACGGCCTTATTAGAAAAACCACTAGAACAATGGTACACATGGTTCTGCTCTGTTAATCATCGCCAGTCTGCTAAGAGGTAGGGAGCTCATACCAGAATGTAAATCACGTATATCTCTAAGCATACTATTTTTTCAGCTAATGTTTTCTTCCTAGCAAAACTTTCTTCATAAAGATTTCATTATGCTGCAAAATCGTTATCCTATTGTGAACCAAATTCTTTATGAACCAGCGGATTACATGGTAGAGGTAGAGTGCATTTCTAGCAGCTTTTGCTTATTCTAAGTCTGAATATGCTTCTGAAAGCTTTCTCATTTTTTTCTTAGAGTGTGAATATGAATAAAGAGCTTCATTAAGCCTCAGATTACCTGGTGGTGAATTATAAATAGAAGTAAACTAAACTGGATCATAATCTTTCTTTTCCTTAAGATCACCTCTGTTCCCTAAGAGAAATTCTGTACTAATGTGGTGGTTTGAATGGTGCCCCCCAGGAAATAAGTCTATATCTCAATCGCCTAAAGAAACCTGTTAATGTTACCTTATGTGGAAAAAAGGTAATTGTAGATGGACTTAAGGTAAGGATCTTGAAGGAAGGACATCATCTTAGATTATTCTGGTAGGCCCTAAATCCAAGGACAAGCGTACTTATAACATATGCACAGAGAAAACAGACACAGAAGAGTAGGCAATGTGAAGACAGGCCGTGACTGGAGTTTGGCCTCAAATCAGGGAAGCTGGCAACCACCAGAGGTTGCAAGAGCAAAGAAGAGATTTAATCTTTATGGATCGCAGACTTCTAGACCCCAGGACTATGAGAAAATAAATTTTTGTATTTTTAAGTCACGAAGTCTGTGGTATTTTGTTATAGCAACATCAAGGAGTTAATTCAATTACTCTGACATGTTTTGTAGATTCTAAAACTCTGTGTAAGTCAACAAGGGAATTATTAACTTATTAACAATATCCATGTTAGATAACTTTAATCTTTCCCCTCCTCCTTACCCCTCAGTCACTGTGTAATAGACATGTTGTCTTTGTGAAATAAACCTCGATTTCACTTTTACAACTTGACCATTAGTTCTCATGGTGAGATTAATTTTTGTCTCCTAATCAGAGAACATTTCTATTATTACAGATTTCTCATATCGAAATGAAACACTAAGAATCACTAGAATTGGTCAGACTGAAATCTGTTCAATTAAATTTAATAATATAAAGTTGCCATTTTGTTAATAAATTGTTGTATATTGGTATTTTCATGTGGTTCAACTTTAACAATCAGTGGGAATTAGTCAAGAGATCAAATAAAATATGATCTGCAATTGCTTGATATTTTGATTATTATTGCCTTCCTTTAATGGGTTTTGTCAAAATATTCAGTAGTTTATAGTACAATTCTCCAGTAGTGACAGTGACTTCAATGAATAAATCATACACTTCATAACATGCTATGCAGAGGAGAAATAGAGCAACAGATAAAATAAGCTACAGAACCATTAGAGATGCCTGTTCTTGTTCATAAGTTCTCATCACTGGATGATTTAATTTTCTCTTGGCCAAAATGATCCTTATTCTGGTGGTGTTCTGAAATAAAACCATAAACATTGATGTGTGTTCAAACAAAAGTGAGGTCTGGTTCATTAAAAAGTGCTTACCAGCTGACAATATACACTCAGCTGGTTGTTTTATATATGATTCAGAGGCGAGATATAAACATGAATCATAGAAAGGAAAATAACTTGAGATGATTATCTTTCTGGAATACAAAAATACTGCCATCCACAGGCCATTTTCAAGAATTTTTCTGCATATTATGCATTTGTTGTTCAAAAGTGTTTTAATTTCCATATATTTGTTCCCGTTTTCCTTCTGGTGTTGTTTTCTAGTTTCATGTCACTGTGATCAGAGAATAACTTGGCACAATTTTCATCTTCTTAAATTTCTTAAGACTTGCTCTGTGACATGTGGTCTTTCCTGAAAATATTCTTTGTGCACTTAAAAAGAATATGTGTTCTGCTGTTGTAGTGTTCTACGTTCTGTATATGTGTTAGGCCCAATTTTTTTGAGTTTATACTGTTGTTGAAGACCCTGTTTCCTAATTGCCCTTGTAACTGGTTGTTCTATCCATTATTGAAAGTGCAAGTATTGAATCTATTATTACTGTGTTACTGACTATTTATCTCTTCAGTTCTGTCAATGTATTCATCATTTATTTGCAACTCATATATATTTATAATCATTGAATTGTTGCACTACAGGCAAAGTAAACTAACTGCTATATAAGGAAAGGGTAGAATAAGTTCCTGACGTAACTGAGAAAATACTTGTCACCCTGTTTTTTAATCTTTTTAAAAAATCAAATCTTAGTTTAGCATCTATAATATCCAGTCATCTTTTATTCTAATTTTTTAGTATCCATGAAACTTCCATTTCACTTAAAGTCTCCAAAACAACATTCATACATACATATACACACACAGCAGTAAGTTTCAGTAAAGGCTTGGGTGGTGAGAAGTCTTATGTCATTGCCTTATGCAGATGATAATGTACAAATTTAACAGCATTTCTTATCCTAAAAGTGGCAGCAAACTTCACAGAGGAATTCCTCACTATCCCTATTTTAAAGAGGATCTTGTCTTTTAGACTTTGCTACGGTGAGAATTTTTTAAATTTATTAAGGAGAACAGTTTGCCAACTCTTTTTATTTTTATCCTCTGATGTTATTTAGCAAACATTGATTATAAATCTTTTTCCCAATGAGAAATCTAACATTTTTGAAACACTTGTGTTTCTCTGAAGAGTCTGGGAAAATCTAGGCCAGATGAATGGTGGTATAATTCCCTGAAAAGAGCTTTGAGAGAGAAGCAATAATTTACTTTAGGACATAAAGAAAATTGAGTTACAAAGAAACAACCAAACGAAAATGTCCTGTGGGTGGAAGGATCTATAGCCCTGAAGCAAGTCCACCTTTGAAGTAAAGATAGATTCAGACAAAAGGCCATATTTACACCTTGTGAGTATATCTTTCCTGTTCCTAAACATAACTTTTATACTCATTTGCTAGTTTTCTTTTACTATGTTTACATTTTTCTGTAATGTACATTTTTATGACTTGCTTTTCTCTCTTATGTTAAGAATCATTGCAAGAGAAATAAACTTGAGTGCAGCCTAAGGAATCGAACTGGATGTTTACAAATGATTAATTGCTCTATATAATCCTTTCACGTCTTCAAGTCAAACACTGTCCTCTACCTAATTACTACTTTAGTTCTTCATTTTAGAATTAGCCTTCTCAGTAACTCAACAGGATTAAAGAAGTGATGCTTAATAGGGTCTTACATAGACTTTTAGGATCAGAATTGACTGTGAAAACTACTCCAACAAATTTTTCAGGCTAAATTATGTCTTTTATAAATTATGGAATAACATATTGGGTTCTCAGAAAAAGTCATTGTACAGCCCTGCCCAGTGTGGCTCAGTTGGTTGGAACATCATCCTGTGGACTAAAAGGCAGTGGGTTCAGTCCCTGGTTGGGATGTGTACAAGAAGGCAACCGATCAATGTTTCTCCCTCATATTGAAAAAATGTCCTGGGTGAGGATAAAAAATAAAAATAATTATTGTGCAGACATTGAAATAAGTTCAAATAAATTATCATTCACATTTTGATATCATTTACACAGAATCATTTAATACTTCATTAAACAGTTTACCTTTTATTAAATATAATAGATAAACAGTGACTATTCATAAGACAGAGTGAGGAAAAGTAACAAAAAAATGAGTGAACTTTTAAAAATCACTTCCTATTTCATTTTTCAATTTGAGAGTGGAATCAATGGGATAGTCAGACAACTGCTCAACCACTGAAGTAGAGTAAATTAGCAAACATTTTATGCTCAAGACTGATAAATTGGTCTATTTTTGCATATAAAATGATGAATATACTTTGTTGAATAGACTACTTAATTGTATTTAGGTATGTTAATTAAATACTAATGTGTTTTTCCAGTAGTATATATTTGGTATACTAGATGTGAATATGATAAGCAGAATCATCATAAAATAAAATGTACTTTTAATTATATGGGCCAGCAAGAAATATATCATTTGCATTGTTACTAACATTTTAAGTACCAAAGACACCTTTGATTATTTACTTAACATGATTGTTTTAATTAATTAGATAATTATCATAACTACTAATTCAATTTTAAATAAAATTTCAGAAGAAGGCAACCCAAATATGTGGTATGGATGTTTTACATTTACTTAAGAAAAATGTATTACAAGGCTGATTTATTTTCCAAAACCAGTAGATTTTTTTTACACTTTTGCTAAGTGTTTATTTACAGGTTTTTATAAAACAAATAAAGTAATTTTCTGAAAGCTGTTCTATTCCTCAAAATGATATTCCATAAATTATATATTAGGGAAATATTCTTTAAAACTCTCCTGTGTATAGAGCAAAGATTAAAAATCAGAAAAAAATGTAAACTCAAAAAGTAACAGGTAGTTAATTTTTAAAAGGGATGATCCTCTTGCTTAAACCTAAATAGCAAATATGCCTCAAACTATTAAAAATTCTTGAAGGTATTCCTTTAAAAGAATGGGCTTTAGTTAAACTGAACTAAGCGTTGTGTATTAAAATTTGCCTATTTCAAAGTCCAATCTTCTATCTCCTTATTTTACCATTTTCTTCTACCCAGATTAGTTTTTTTCAAATTAATAATAACTATATTTTTCTCAAAATCTTTTACCTTTGGTGATGAGTTTTAAATCTAAACATTATTTGCTGGCTCTGAAAACAGATTTCCAATAGGTGGGTATTTGGAGAGGCCTCAGATCCTGAACTTCAAACTGAAACTATGTTTATATTCCAGCATTACAAATGTAAATACAAATACTCTGTCATTGATAAAGGAAATAAATTGAGAAGACATTTTCAGAGCCCAGATAACTGTAACAACTAAAATTTTCTTCCTGTCTCTAACATGAAAATAACCTAGAACTCACATAGGTCACTCAGTTATAATTTTATCCAGACTTAGGCCCAGGGTTCACAGTAACAGTTGATTTAGTGCACCTTGTTGTGCAACCTCTATTGAAGCAGCTATTGAGAAACACAATAGACTTGAGGAACGTAATGGTGAACAAGTTATGGAGTCACTGTCTTCAGGAAACTCAATAACATAGGTGGCGGTTCTAGTAAGTAAACTGGTGGATCCAAGTACTATGATAAATCCTCTGCTGGCTATAGCTATATGGTGCTACACAAGCACATAATCGGTGGCCAAAAACAGTCTGATCTTGGCAGATAAGGCTTTTCACTGGCAATGATGTGTTCATTGAGATCCACAGAACATGGATGACTTAGTTAAGTGAAGAGCGATTAAGGTAAAGGAATACTTTGATAGTCGAGATATTATGCCATAGATCCAACAGAGGTCACACTGATTTCTGGAAAAAGGAGTTAATTCAATATCAATGAAAAATAATTTGAAGTGGATAGTAAATCAAAAGAGACTGGAAAGCTAAGGGGCTGGTTTGTATTTCATTTTAGGGTAAATGAAAGATTCAAAGAGATGTCATAATGCATTTGGGGCTTTAAAAACATTACTCTGGCTACATATGGAAAATGTATTTGAGAAGATGAAAATCAAATATAGAGACTTTTCCTTGATTAAACCTGGGAGAAGTAAAAAAACTAAAAATTGGGATAGCTGGAGAAATTTGAATATGAACTATATACTAGATTATAGTAGTCTATCAATGTTAAATTCGCAGAGTATGATGATTGTATTGTGGTTATGTAAGAGAATGCCCTAGTTCTCAAAAATAAATGATGGACTATTGAGGGGAGAACAGTCATTAATTCTGCACCTAAATCCAAAATAATATAGGAGGGAGGGGGAGCAGTGGAGGGAAAGGGGGAAGAAAAGGGAGGAATATTGGGGGATAATAACAGGGGAAAGGAAGAGAAAGACGCTCAATATGAACAACTGGTGAATTGAAGTGAAGAGAATATAGATGCATATTATGCTATGCTTACAAATTTTACATAGATTTGAATTTTTCCAGGAGATAGAAAATAATTCTAAAGAAAAAAAGAGGAAAAAATAAAATGATAATGTGTTAAAGGTGGTCAAGAATAGAGAAGGCTATTCTAGTGAGCCAGGCAGGGGACAGTGGGATTTTTCTTTAGCCTGAATACTAAGAAATTAGCTCCAGGATTTAGTATGAAATCCTCCTCTCTACTCCACACCAACCCCTTACAAACCACTTGAATTATTTTTTTTCTCTTATGGTGTACTAAAAGCAAAACTTGCTTAAGAGGTTATTTATCTCTAAACTAGAAAAACATTTCTAACAATTAAAAAACTGTGGGCCCGTCAGATGGGCCCCAGCTCTAGGTGCCTCCATCAGCCTGTCATTTCTTCCGCTGCTATCTTCTTACAATTACTACATAGTTGTGAAAAGCTAAGGCTTTTATTCTCCAGAATATGGTCAGGAAAATATATGTGAATCTGACATCGGGATTGTACTACTGAGGACACAATTGTGCAATTTTTGGAGGGGGTAATTTTCTTTTGTTTGCTTCAGCAGAAAAGTAAAGTTGTCATTTCTGGTGTTGGTAACTTAATCACTGTTCAGTCCAAAGCTCTGAAGGAACGGCACTTCTGCCGGCAAGCAAGCAGCACTTTGTGAATGAACTTCATGCATTCAAGGAAATCTGATTCATACTTCAAACTGTATATAAATATATATTAAAAAGTTTCAAAAAGTTGAGCTTAGAAATTTTGTTAATATACTACCTACCCACTATTTCTCTGAACAAGAATATAGTCCGTTAACAAGTTACAAAACCCTGTTATTACTGATAAAAAGACAGGATAAACATGTCATCTTACACATTCAAAATTGCAACTGCACAGCTTTTGTGTATATGTATGCCATGGGTATACCGAAATACCAATGATCAGAAACAGGTCTTGTAGCTTCTACCAGCTTATACTAAGATACTACCAGGGGGAAAGTAACGATGAGTACTTATACTGCATTTTCTGACTGTCAGGCATTCTTCTTACAGCTTTACTTAAATAAATGAACACTTGCAGAAACTATTAATATTATTATTAAATGCTATTGATACTATTATTATTTTTTTTTATTTTACAGAGAAGGAAATCGAGTGTAGGGAGTTTAAAATTACAAAGTATTTTTAAAGTTACAAAATTACAAATTTGACATCAAACCCAGGCAGTCTGATTGCTTATCTTTATTAGGACGCAGGAAGTAGTGACTTTGAGGGAAACTCAGGAGTTAAAAGGGAAGGGTCTTGGCAATTCCATTTCCAAAACTGGCTCCACATATATCACTATTGCATTTCAAATGTATCTAAAACTATGTATCTATAATAACAATCAATGTGATGAGTACTTGACTTTGGTAGTTCCAACTATTAAAGATATTATGATATGACCTGATAACTTTCTTTTTTAAATAATTTTTATTGATTATGCTATTACAGTTGTCCTCATTTTTTCCTCTTTGTCCCCTCTACCCAGCACTCCCTCAGGCAATCTTCACACCATTGTTTATGTCCATGGGTCATGTGTTTAAGTTCTTTGCCATTTCCTATACTGTACTTTACATCCCCATGACTATTCTGTAACTTCGTATTTGTACTTCTTAATTGCCTCGTCTCTTCACCCATGCCCACACACCCACTTCCCATCTGGCAACCATCAAATCACTCTCTGTATTCAAGATTCTGTCTCTATTCTTCTTGTTTGCTTAGTTTGTTTTTAGATTAAATTGTTGATAGATATGTATTAATTGCCGTTTTATTGTTCATAGTTTTGATCTTCTTTTTCTTAAATAAATTCCTTTAACATTTCATATAATAATGGTTTGGTGATGATAAACTCTTTTAGTATTTTCTTGCCTGAGAAGCTCTTTATCTGCTCTTTGATTCTAAATGATATTTTTGCTGGGTTGAGCAATCTTGGCTGTAGGTCCCTGCTTTCCATGACTTTGAATATTTCTTGCCAATCTCTTCTAGTCTGCAGAGTTTCTTTTGAGAAATCAGCTGACAGTCTTAAGATACTACCCTCCGCTTGTAGGTAACCCGCCCCTTGTAGGTAACTAAGTACTTTTCTCTTGCTGCATTTGAGATTCTCTCTTTTTAATCTTTGACATTATAATTATGATGTGCTTTTGTATCCTTCTTGTTTGGGACTCTCTGTGTTTCCTGGACTTGCATTTCCTTCACCAAATTAGGAAAGCTTTCTTTCTATTTTTTCCAAATAGATTTCCAAATCCTTGCTCTTTCTCTTCTCCTTGTGGCATCCCTATGATGCAAATGTTGGAATGCTTAAAATTGTCCCATAGGCTGCTTACACTATCCTTGTTTTGGGAGGTACTTTTTTCTTCTTTTTCTGCATGGCTGTTTTTTGCTCCCTTGTGTTCCAAATCATTGATTTGATTCTTGGCTTTATTCACTCTACTGTTATTTCCCTGTAAATTGTTATTTATCTCAATTAGTGTATCCTTTGTTTATGATTGGATCTTATGTTGTTGAGGTCCTCACTAAGTTCCTTGAACATCTTTATAACCAGCAGTGTTTTGAACTCTGCATCTGATAAATTGCTTATCACCATTTCATTTAGCTCTTTTTCTGGACTTTGATCAGTTCTTTCATTTGGGACATGTTTCTTTGTCTCTTTTTTGTGGCAGCCTCCCTGTGTTTGTTTCCATGTATTAGTAGAACTTTTATGACTCCCTGTCTTGGTAGTGTGCCCTAATGTAGTAGATGTCCTGTAGGGTCCAGTGGCACAGCCTCCCCTATCACCCAAGCTGGATACTCAATCTGTTCCCTTCCAGTTGGCTGAGTACATCCTCCTCTTACAGTTGAGCCTTGATTGCTGTTGGCGGGTCAGTAGGATTTCCCCAAGACAATCAGCTGCAAGGACTGCCTGTGGCCACATCTTCTGTGGAGGGTCAGCTGTGGAAGGGTAGGGTGGTGGTGATCTGACATGGCCTATAGTGGTCCACAGGGTGTTTGTGCTCTTGAATTTCCCAGGTGGTGATGGCCAAGGTCAGTCCCCAGCTGTGTTTTGCCAGAGACCTCCCTGCTTGAGCTATAAAGCAGCCCAAGATGTCTGCTACTTATGCTGGGCTTGGAGATTCCCAGTTTAAGCCAAACTGTGAATCTAGGGTAGCTGCTGCTAGTGCTGTGCCTTGGGCCACTTAGCAAGAAATATAGGGGCTGGGAGCTCACAGGGGTGAGCTGTTGCTTGTTTAATAGGATTTAAGAAGTTGTGAATTGTGAGCCAAGACCAGCCACTCATATAAGAAAAGTCAAGGTTCACAGTTTTGGTAGGGCAGAGCCTCAGGGGATCTCTAGATGGGGCAAATAGTGTTGGTCTGGTTGCTGGAGTCTCAAATATAGTACTGGCCTGCCAGCTATATGGCTCTATGCAGGGAAGGCTCAGAAAGGGACAATGGCTTCTGCTCCCCTTTCTGTCTGAGAGAACATGGTCCCTCGTCTCTTGCCTTGATATCAGACACTTCATTTCCTCCCTGTATGCCACTGATGTCTTTCAGGTTGCTACCCTGGTGATGAATGGAGCTCAGAAAGAATGAATCTGAGTAAGTCCATGTGTGGGTTCTTTAAGGGGAATTGCTTGGGACTCTAGAATTTTCTTGCACTGACTCAATCTTTGCTTGTTGTTATAGCCAGAAATTATGGGGGCTTATCTTCCTGGCACTGGAGCCCTGGGCTGGAGGGCCTGGTGTGGAGCTAAGAATCCTCACTCCCAAGACACCCGTCCCAAATTTTTATCCACCACACATGGATATGGGACCAGCCCATTCCATATCTGTGGCCCTCCTACCAATCTGGATAAATGTGGTTTCTTTAATTACATAGTTGTCAAGACTTCCATTCGACTTGATTTCTGATGGTTATGAGTGGTGGTTGTTCTATATTTTAGTTGTAATTTTGATCTGGTCATGCAAGGAGGTAAGGTATATTTTCCTAAGCCACTATCTTGACTGGAAGTTATCCTTGATAACTTTCTTGATGTTTCTTTGATACATTCAAATATGCTTCTTTCTTATAGGCAAAAAATCATGTGATGGGTGATTTTTTTAATGCTTAAAATTGCACTGTTAGCATATATGTTTTTCATCCAACCTTTGCCTGTTTTGAGCCAGTTAACTTGTTCACTTACTGCAGCAAACTCTGAATGTCAGATCTCAGATCTCTGACATTTTTTCAGAGTTTTATTTTATTAAAGATTCAGAATTATGTAATGCAGGATTACATACTGATCTTTCCAAATAATTATCCACATGGGTTTTGGTCTTTGGCTTGCACTAAATGATAACTTGCCTCTCTTAACATTTTAGTGCTTATTGTAATAGATCACAGTATTTATTAATGTACATGTCTCTGAATACAAATAATCCATAAAAGAATGAAAACTGAATAATGTTACATTTCTGGAATAATTTTTTAGTTACATCCTTTTTTTAAATAGATCTTTATGTAATATTTAAAGTATGGAAACCTATCCTGGCTGGGTAGCTAAGTTGGTTAGAAAATTTTCTTGATACACCAAGGTTGTAGTTTGGTTCCCAATCAGGGCACATATCAGAATCAACCAATGAGTACATAAATAAGTGGAACACCAAATCAATGTTTCTCTCACTCTCTCAAAATATTAAATATTAAAATTTTAAAAATAAGGTATTCAAGCCTAAAATTATGTGGACATAATTAGGTGCAACATAGATAACATTAGATTATTTTAAATATCAATTTATATTTTTAAATTAAGCTATTTTTTGTCAAACAACAATCAGAAGTCTCATAATTCAATGTAACAGTTAATATAACCTGTAAACTAAAAGAAATAAAAGCATAATATTGACACATTAAAATAATTTTTTCAATAAGTGCAAAAGATTCTACTATAAAGACATGTGAATTGCTTGTCTTTGCAGGGTATAATATAAAACATAATAAATACTAAAAAAGAAAAAGCACAAAACATTAGAGGAGAACCTACAAGGTATAACCAAATTTACAGTGGGGAATCCAGAAAGACATCTCAGAAGAAATCACATGTACCTTGACACATGAAGTAGCTAGATTTTGGACTTATGCTTCAAAAGTGCACAACATTACTCCATTTGAATTAACACAGACTAGTAAAGAAATAGATAAATGATTTTCACAGTCTCGATAGAACTACAGTTAGTATCTTCTAATTTAATCATCATATTCTTCAAATTATTTACTTGGAGATATCAAACCTTAGTTCTATGGGCTCTAATTGCCAAAGCCTAAGAATACAAAAGCAAAATTTATGCAAACACTTGCGTATAAAGTTCTAGCAAAAAATAAACATTTATGTATACTAAGCAAGAGATCTATAGTAGATTACTTTTGTCCAATTGAAACTAGATGAAAGTTTGTGGTCATTAATATTCAGTGAAGGATAAATGTTGGAAACTTCACAAAAATTACAGAGCTAAAAATCCACTGATTAGAACCTTAATTGTCACAGAAAGTTCCTCTGACCAAAATTTTTTTAAAATGTCATAATGAACTAATATGTACTTGCAAATCATAATTTTGCGATTACATGCAATCATTTAAATAGAAAACAGCCAATGTTTTAATAGACTGCCATCTCTTCTGGGGAATGCTCTTTCTAAGAATCAGTAGTAATCAAAGTTAGTTTCATAAAGAACCACATATCCAATTTAGTTATATTGTTAGTGGTTAAAATCTTGAGAGCCAGATGAATTATTTCTCATCGTTAGAGCCTTTGTACCAACATATCTCATGCAGAAAAGGTGCTTTGTAAAAAGGAATTAATTCACAATTACATTAATTCTGTTTTTAATGATGAAGTTTTCTCTTTTAAAGTATTAAATTTTTAGCTTAAATATGATTTTTTAAATTTAATCTTTATTGTATTTATTTTCCATTACCATTTAGTCCCTTTATACCCGTTCCCTCCAGCAATTGCCACATTGTTGTCCATGTTCACGAGTCCTTTTTCCTTTTTGCTCAATCCCATCATCCCTTAACATTTCCCAACAGCAGTCTTTCTGCTCTCCATCTATGAGTTTGTGTCTGTTTTGCTTGTTAGTTCACTTTGTTCATTAGATTCCACATACAAATGAAATCATATGGTATTTGTCTTTCTCTGACTGGCTTACTTCACTTAGCATAATATTCCCCAGGTCCATCCATGCTGTTGCAAAGAATAAAGTTTTATTATTTTTTAACAGCCAAGTAGCATTCCATCGTGTAAATGTCCCATGGTTGTTTTATCCACTCATCTACTAATGGACACTTAGGCTGCTTCCATATCTTAGGGATTGTAAATACTGATGCAATGAACATATGTTCTTTCAAATTAGTGTTTTTAGGTTTCTTTGGGTATATTCCCAGAAATGGAATTCCTGGGGACATAAGGCTGTTTCATTTCTCATTTTTGAGGTATCTCCATACTGTTTTCCACAGTGGCTGCACCAGTCTGCATTCCCACCAACAGTGCAAAAGAGCTCCTCTTTCTCAACATCCTCACCAGCACTTGTTATTTGTTCATTTATTGATGATAACCATTCTGAATTGTAGCAAGTGGTATCTCATTGTGGTTTTTATTTGCATTTCTCTGAAAATTAATTAGTGACATTGAGCATCCTTTCATATGCCTATTGGCCATCTTTATCTCCTCTTGGAGAACTATCTATTCAGGTCCTTTACTCATTTAGTAAGTTGGATTGTTTGATTTATTTTTTTTGGTGTAGAGTTTATAAGCTTTTTATAAATTTTGGATATTAATCCTTTATCAAATGTACTGGAGAATATGATCTCCCATTCCATGTGTTGTATTTTTATTTTGTTGATGGTTTCCTTTGCTGTACAAAAACTTTTGTTTGATGTAGTCCCATTTGTTTATTTTTTCTTTTGTTTCCCATGATTAAGAATATATATCAAATAAGAATCAAGATGGCAGAGGAGTACGTGGAAGTCACACTAACCTCCTCTCAGGACCAACCTGGAATTACAACTAAATGGGGGAGAAATCACCCAGAACAAACAACTGAACAATAGCAAGAGAGGAGGCTTGTAACCTTGGAGACAGAAGAATTGGCTTAGCACAATCTAACTGGTAAGGAGTGCGGTACAGACTTGAGAAGATGGGCAGGATGCTCACGGGCACCAGCACCAAAAGGATATTGAAACAGCCAGTTTGGTCCCCCTGAGAAAAGCGAGGTCTAAACCAAAAGTGGGGATCTCTAGCCCACAGCACCAGAACCCAAAAAGTACACAGAAAACAGCCAGCTGTGAAAAAGCAGAAGGGTTGCTCTCTGCCAGAGACAGGCATCTGGAGACACAAAGAACTATTTAAAGGGTCAGTGGATAAATTTTTATTTGCAGCCACTTACCCTGGTCTCTGGCAAAGGCAGGGGCAGAGTGGGCTAGGAACACCTGAGGAGAGACTAGGGAAGAAGGCTTTGGTGAGAGAACTGAGAGAGTAGCCAGTTGGATCCAAGTGCGGACTCCTCCCCTACACAGCAGCAGTGTGAGAGGACCCAATAACCCCACCCCCGGAGGGACTCTGCCCTGCCCTGAGCTGTCTAAGACAACCTGCTGAGTGGAGAGTGAATAGATTAACAGCTGAAGGAGACAGCCACAAACAGTAGATTACTGAAAGTTTCAAACAGACTGCCTAAGGTCAGACAAGTTCAACATCTGACATCATCAGAGGCAGATCCAGAAAGTAAAAACAGCAGTCTCCAACCATAGAAGTTCACACCACAAAGTCAGGAAATCAAGACAGAAAAACTTAAGAGTCAGAAGCAAAAGAGAAGAGTCTCATAAATAACAGGATGACAAAGAAATATGCCCTACCCAAAGGGAAAGGAGGAATCCCCAGAAAGAGAACTAAATGAAATAGAGGCAAGTAAACTATCAGATACTAAGTTCAAAACAATGGTTCTGCGGAAGCTCAATGAACTCAGAGAGAATTACAAAAAACTACAGGGAAACTATGAGGAACTTACTGCAAACTATATCAGCATGGAAAAGGACATAGAAGCTGTCAATAATAGATAAGAGGAAATGAAGAATACAATTTCTGAATTGAAGAACACAGTAGAAGGAATCAAAAGCAGGCTCAATGAAGCTAAGGACTGAATCAGCGAGCTGGAGGGCAAGGTAGACTAAAGCTCTCAGAAAGAGCAAGAAAATGGAAAAATACTCAAAAAGAATGAAAAGGCATTGAGGGAAATGCAGGACAACCTAAAACATAATTATATCCATATAATAGGGATACCAGAAGGAGAAGACGATGAAGAAGGGATAGAGAACCTCTTTGAAAAAATAATGATGGAAAACTTCCCTAATTGAAGGAGAAAAAAAGTCACACAAGTCTAGGAAGCACAGAGGGTCCCATTCAAGAGGAACCCAATGAGGCCCACTCTAAGACACATCATCATGAAAATGGCAAATAGCAAAGACAAACAGAGAATCCTAAAGGAAGCAAGGGAGGAAGAGGTAGTAACATATAAGGGAGCCCCAATATGGCTAGCAGCAGACTTCTCAACAGAAACACTGCAAGCCAGAGGGAGTGGCAAGAACTATTCCAAGTCATGAAAAGCAAAGGCCTGCAACCAAGTCTGCTCTACCCAGCAAGGCTCTCCATTAAAATAGAAGGGAAAATAAGGAGTTATGACATATTGTTGTTCATATTTTGTTACAATCCTTTGTATTTCCTTGATGTAGGTTTTTAATTCTCCTCTTTCATTTCTGATTTTCTTTCTTGGGTCCCTTCTCTTATTTTCTGGTTGAGTATGGATGAGTTTTGTCCTTGTTTATCCTTTCAAAGAACCATCTCCTAGATTCATTGATCTTTTGTATTGTTTACAGACTCTATTTCATTCACTTCAGCTTTGATCTTTATTATTTCCTTCCTTCTACTCACTTTGGGTTTTACTCATTGTTCTTTTCCTAGTATCTTTAAGTGTAAAGTTAGATTGTTTATTTGAGGTTTTTTCTTTTTCTTTTTTTTTTTTTTTTTTTTGAGATAGGCCTGCAATGCTATGAATTTTCCTCTCAGGATTTCATTACCTGTGTTCCACAGATTTTGGAATTTTGTGTCCTCACTTTCATTTGTCTCAAGGTGTCTTGATTTCTTATTTGATCTTGTTGTTGACCCATTCATTGTTTAAGAACATGTTATTTAGCTGTCATGTCTTTCCTTGTGATGGCTTTCTAGTTTTATAGCGTGTGGTCAGAGAAGATGTATGATATAATTTCAATCTCCTAAAGTTTATTGAGACTTGTTTTGTGTCCTAATATGTGGTCTAGACTAGAAAACATTCCATGAGCACTTGTAAAGAATGTATATTCTACTGTTTTGGGATAAAATGCTGTGTAGATATCAATTAAATCTTTTTGATCAAGTGTGTCATTTAAGGCCATTCTCTTGTTGTTGATTTTTTTGTCTCAAAAGTATATCCATTAAAGACAATGGGGTGTTAAAATCCCTGACTATATTTTTCTGTCAGCCTTCCCTTTTATGCCCATCAAAATATGCTCACATATTTAGGTGCTCCTATGTAAGGTACATAAGTGTTTATTAGGGTTATATCTTCTTGTTGGATTGTTCTCTTTCTTCATTATGTAGTGTCCTTCTTTGCCTCTTACTATAGCCTTTGTTTTAAAGTATATTTGGTCAGATATAAGTATTGTTACCCCAATATTTTTTCTTTTCATTTCCATGAAATATCTTTTTCCATCCTTTTACCTTTAGTTTCTATGTATCTTTTGTTCTGAGGTACATCTCTTGGAGTCTTGTTTTCTTTTCTATTCAGCTACCATATCTCTTTTGTTTTTAGTATTTAAATGATTTACATTTAAAGTGATTATTGATAGATATGTATTTATTGATAATTTTTAACTTTTTAATATTTTTATCTTTTTTTCCTTTTTTTTTCTTAATGCCAGACCTGTAACATTTGTTGCAGAACTGGTTTGGTGTTAAACTCTTTTAGCTTTTTCTTGTCTGGGAAGCTCCTTATTTCTCCCTCAATTTTAAATGATAGCCTTGATGGGTAAAGTGGCCTATGTTATAGGTCCTTGATTTTCATCTTGTTGAATATTTCAGGGTAATCTCTTCTGGCCTGAAATGTTTCTGTTGAGAAGTCAAATAATCTAATTGGAGTTCCCTTGTAATTAACTAACTGCTTTTCTCTAGTAGCTTTTAAGATTCTCTCCTTGTCTTTTGCCTTGCCATTTTAATTATGATATGTCTTGGTGCAAGCCTCTTTGAGTCCATCTTGCACTTCTTGGACTTGTGTGTCTATTCCCTCTAACAGCTTAGGGAAGTTTCATTTATTTTATTCCTCAAATATGTTCTCAATTCCTTGTTCGCTCTGTTCTCCTTTTGGTATTCCCATAATGTAGATGTTGTTATTCTTCATGTTGTCCCAAAGTTTCTTAAACTCTTCTCATTTTTAATTTTTTTTTCTTTTTGCTGGTCTGCTTGGGTGGTTTTTTTCCCCACCTTAACTTTCAAATCATTGATTTGATCCTCTCTTTCATCTGACCTGCTGTTTATTCCTCCCAGTGTATTATTTATTTCAGATATTGCATTCTTTATCTCTCTCTGGTCTTTTTTAATGGTTTCTATGTCTTCTTCCATAGCATCTGTAGCACCTATGTCTTTTTTCATAGCATCTTTTTAAATAGCATCTAAAATGATGCTGTTTAGTATTATTATAATCCTTACTCTAAACTCTGTATCTGATAAATTGCTTGCATCAGTTTCATTTAGCTCTTCTTCTAAAGAATTCTCTTGTTCTTTCATTTGAGACCTGTTTTTCTGTCTTCCCATTTTGCTTCCTCTTTGCATTTGTGTCTAGGTATTAGGTTAAATCTGTTAAGACTTTGGTGCAAACGTATATCAGATGCTGGCTGTGACTGGCTCTGAGAAACCTATTTGGAGCTATCAGTGATCCGAATCTTTTGGCTCTCTCGGCTGGGCCTGGGTGTGCTAAGACAGAACCCAGTTGCATACCAAGGCTGGCTTTTACCAACACTGGGTCCAGGCAAAACTCAGCTAAAGTTCAGAGTTTTCAGATATCTCCCACTGCCTGCAGGCTTTTTGTTAATCTTAAACACTGAAATTATCTCCAGCTGTACTCCTCAGTAGGGCTTAAGCTTAACAGGGTGGGATGAGAGAGATTCCTGCAGGTGGGGTTATTATTCCCCTCGCCCCCTGTCCTGTCCAGGATTATGCTGCATGGAGAGGTATGCTCTGTTTGAGAAGGATGACTTCTGCAGAATGAGAGATGACTCAACACAGGGACTCTGGTAGCTGACCCTTCAGCTATCTCCACAGAGCTACCAACACCAGTTTCTTCATCCAAGGCTCTAGCCTGCTCTGCCCTCCTTATGCCAGAGTCAAGGGTAAGAGGCTGCAAACAAAATTGTGTGCATTGGCCCTTTAAGAGATTCTCTGAGTCCCTAGCCATCTTTCACGTGTGACCAGAAGCCCGAATGACTTTCACAGTCAGGTGTTATTTGGGTTCCTTTCCAAGTTCTGGTGCTCTAGGCTGGAGTGCCCAGCTTGGAATTCAGTCTCCACACTTACGGAGAACACCCTGGCCACTGAAATGTCCCTCCAGTATTTCAGCTGCCACCCATGGGAGCCCAGCCAGCCCTCTCTGGCCTCCGCACTTCCTACCAGTCTCATTGTGGTAAAGTGGTCTCTTCTGTAAATCCTTAGTTATAAGGCTTCTCTCCAGCTAGTGATCAGTTGCTCATTCAGGATGATTTTTCTATGATTTACTTGTAATTCCAGGTTGGTCCTGGGAACGTATTGAATTTTTGTGCCTCTATACATTCCTATAAATTGGAAAGGGAAATTAAAAGAAGAACATTTAGAAAACACAAGGATTTTAAATTCTGTAATGGGGTTACCTGTTTTCAATCTGGTATAGTCACTTTGCTCTCTCATTTAATTCTTCTGCATTTTTTAAAGAATGCTGACATTGTTTTTCCTTTTTCATATTATTATTTGATACATTCTGTAATTATTTATGCACAGACACACACAAATTTATATATAATAGTAGTATTTTTTCAACAAATCAAATTTATAGACATTATTTCAATGAACCAAATCACTTTTCAACTTTAATAATTGTGTTTTTAGACATACATGATTCAATTAGATATCTTAAGAATGAATATGGGAGGCTGCTTTGTAAGTCTTCTCCATTTCTTTCCTTTAAATTCAATTATCTATATTTTTAGCAACTCATTTATAGAAATATTCTTTCATAAAGTTGAACCAAACAAGGATTAAGTGAGAACAAGATATGAAAAAATGAGCATAGTTAATAATCAGAAGACTAGCTAATGGAAGTGCTAAAAATTTAAAAAATATTGTAAAAATATAAATTTTTTTACTACTTATAGTTCCATACCATAAAGTATTTCTGAAATTCATCCACTTTTGATTTATAAAGTCATAACTAGGTAGAAAATAGAACAATTGAATTAAAATGACATAAAACATTCACTTGCAATTTAATGATTTGATGAAAGACACATTCTTTCTGAATTTTCAAAAAATCAATAGCGCTGTTAAACTATTAACATTTGTAAATGTCTGCACCACTGAAGTAAATGTAATGAAATGTTTAGAGTCAGCTTAAAAGTATAAAACTGAACTTTCACACATATAAGACAGTAACACCTCTAATAAAACTCTTTACTTTTAGAAAACTGTTACTACTGCCATCAGAATAGGTTGAAACTAACTAAAAATAAATAATCTTATTAATTTATATGACAAATAGCCTAGCTCAAAATATTCCAAGTCATAGTTACCAAAATGAGACCTTTGATAGAGATGCATAGAGCTCAAGAAAAAAGAAGGGAACTGAAAAATATTAGTAATATAAAGGGCACAAAAATCTTTCATGTAGCCAAAGAATACTATTTAAATATTATTTAAAGCCAAATCAATGAGTCTTACACATAAGATTTGTGTCAGCCTGTTTCATGGAGAATTTTTATGAATATAAAAAGTCTTTCCTCTTGAATTTATTTTTCATAACAAAGAATGTGAGGCAAAATGGTAGTTGTTATTTTAAAATGTTACCACCCATCCCTAATGAACACATTTATTCTGTATATTGGGAAATACCTGAACAAGTGAAAGAGTTTTCAATATTAAGTGCTTCTACAAAAATATATAAATAATAAATTTTAAGCAACTACTATATATTAAATTTTAGCATGTTAATTCATTCAACTATATTTTTTAAACTAAATAAATATTTTGCAATGTCTCAAAAGTAGCAAATTACTATAGAGAGAGGGAAAGAAACAATTTTCAAAAGGTATATTTAATATGATTCAAATATTTTGACAAAATACATGATTTTTCATAGTTCCACATATTTCCAAAGCTTGGGTAATACTTGTATATTAAGAACAAGTATATGTCAGTGATAATTATGAAACATAAAGGTTTAAAGATTTTACACTAAGGTTTGAACTAGCTACATTAGACATTTGCAATCCTAAATTGTGCACATAAGTCAAAGAACATATAAAGTATATTTAAGAAAAATAAAGATAATTTTGTCAACTGATATTGCAATAAATAAGTCTAATTAAAATATCTTAAACTCATTTTAGAATACTTTATTTTCAAGAATGGTATTCTCTCTATATATACATTTTATTCTCTAGTCTCACTTTCTCAGTTTTTATCTGTTTTCTTCATCTATAGAAAGCTTCTGAATACTTTTGAAGAACTGAATTTAATTTATATTTTCAATACATAAATTTTCCCAAAAAGTTGATAGATTTGTCTGAAAGCAAATTACAAATTGCCAAGGCAATCAAAATCATCATTTGTCTACTACATCATTAACATGAAACAAACAACACTACATTCACAATATCTTTAGTAAAACTTTGATGGCAAAGAATTCATACTTGAGAAGAAAGAAGAGCAACTGAAGTGGTTCAAGTAACTGATGGTGGGAAAAAAAGGTATTTTTAAGAAAGTTCTGCCTGACTGATTTTCTTTCCTATATATAACTAGCACAAAATAATATATGTTACAGAAAGAAAATAAGATACACACAAGATCCAAGATAGAAATGGAATAGGTAGAAAGTATACTCACATCCTGCCAGGACCAAACTGCAACTATAAGTATAATATTAAAATATCAACCTGAATATACAACTCAAGACTAGCTGAACAAAAAGAAGTTTTATAACCAAGGATTTACAGAAGTCATATCAAGACTGGCAGGGAGGGCGGAAATGCAAAACAGGCTGGTCCTGCTCCTATGGATAGTGGCTGAGGTCCCAGAGGGATGTCTTAACTGCAAAACTTCCTTCTGAGGAGCTGAGAGACTCCACCCCATGAGGGTCTTCCCCGTCCAGGGCACTAGAGCCAGGAACAGTTGACCACATAACATCTGGCTGTGAAAATTGGTAGAGATTCTGTATCCCAGGGAGAAACAGGAGTCTGCTAAAGACACAGGCACCCTTTTAAAGGGTCAACACACAAATCTTGTTTACAGCCACTCATCTTTGGCTCCAGTGGAGAAAGGCTGGAGGGCACTAGAGTCCTGTTAGAAGAGACTAGAGTTTGTGTCTCTGGGGAGACAGCTGAGCAGACAGCCACCAGGACCCTTGTTTTGAGTCCCACTCCCACATTGTAGAAGTCATCTTTGTTGAGTGGAGCACTCTTCTCTTTATGGCAACAACCTAAAGAAATGCAATTGCCCAAGGCTATGGCATTCAATTCCTGCTGAGGGCTGAGCTTCCTGGACCAGGGTGCAGAGGTCTGGAGAGACAGGGGATGTCAGTGACTGAATTATGTGGCTCTGAGTCAAGGGAAACTTCACTCACATTCTCCCAAGCCTGATCAGCATCTTTCTCCCATGGGAGAATCACTAAACCTATACTCTGACCCCTCGCAGACCCACCCTGTTAAGCTTGGACTCCCAGCAGAATCTTGGACAGAATGAGTTGCATGGTTTGAGGATGAGCATCATTTTTCCCTCATATGCCTGACCAGTGCAGAGCATTCCCCTTACATGACAAATTCTTGGTCTGTTAGGTCCTGATAAACTCTGCTTGCCTCACCTGATAAATACCTGATACCTTGTCCCATAACAAAGATGTGCAGGTACTAGGGCACCTGGAAGGTGATAGCTAAATTTAGTATATCCTGGGACTTTGGCTGAGTCACCTCAGACCCAAAACTGGCACCATATTTGAACCTATTTAAACCTGGTAAACACCACTTGTCCCTAGCTGGTGACTCACTGAGAGCCCACCTCATGGAACTTGAGTATGAAGCATTTTCAGTGATGGAGCCTAACAGACAGCTGGCAGGTGGACGCAGATTTCAGGATGCCTTGGGACTTTTGCTGATTAGCCCCAGGGTTTAGGGTTGGTTGAAGCCAGCCTTAATGCACGGTTTAGTTCTTCCCCCATACACCAAGGCCTCGCAGAGACAGCCACAAGCTGTGGATCATTTTGTAAGTCCAAACAAGCTACTCAGGGAGAGTCACAGACAATGTGTTACATTGATCTGTACAAGAGTACAATCCAAGAGGCCTTGTAATAGATAGTACACACCTAGTAGCGAGCTTCAGATTACATTAGAGCGGGGGTCCAATTAGCTTCACAAAAAACATATTCAAATGGAAATCACTGCAGGCCCCGGACCGGGCTGAGGCAAATTCTGCTTCAGCTGGTCAGCACTTTCATGACAGCTCCTATCCTGTGGTCTGAGTTGATCCTCACAGTCAGCCAGCCAGGGAGTTGATATCACATAGGCACAGACCAATAACAATCAAGACTCAATTACAATAAGAAGTCTCATATGACACACAAAAAGGACATTCCTGGAACACAAAGCTCAGGTGATCAAGGAGACTGGGCCACTGAATCTCAAAACACACCAACTACATGAAACCACCTTATGAAAATGGGAAGCCATAGCACACCTACTTAATTCATAGAAAACACACACACACACACACAAAGAGGCAGCCAAAATAATGAGACAGAAAACATGACCCAAATGGAAGAACAGAAGAATCTCCAGAAAAAAAAACCTGAATGAAAAGTAGACAAGCAATTTACAAGATATAAAATTTAAAAAATATTTGTAAGGATGCTTAAGGAACTTAGTGAGAACTTGAATAGCATGAGAAAGGACATAGAAGCCATGAAAAAGAACCAGTCAAAAATAAAGAATACAATACTTAAAATGAAGAATACACTAGAAGGAATAAACAGAAGTTTGGATGAGCAGAGGATTGAAACAGTGATTTGGAAGACAAGGTAGAAAAAAACACCCAATCAGAGCAGCAAAAAGAAAGAAAGAATTTTAAAAAATGAGGATAGTTCAAGGAATCTTAGGAACAAGATAAAGCATAACAATATCTTCTTCATAGGGGTACCAACAGGGGAAAAGTGATAGGAAGGGATTAAGAAACTGTTTGAATAAATAATGGCTGAAAACTTCCCTAACTTTGTGGAGAAAAGGACACGCAAGTCCAGGAAGCACAGAGAGTTCCAAACAAGATAAACCAAAGAGGCCCACACCAAGACACACCATTATTTAAAAGGCAAAATTTAAAGAAAAAGACAATACTAAAAGCAGCAAGAGAAAACCAGTCAGTTACTTGCAAGGGAGCTCCCACTAAACTCTCTGCTGATTTCTCAGCAGAAACACTGCAGGCCAGAGAAATTGGCATGAAATATTCAAAGTGATAAAAAGCAAGGATCTATAATCAATACTACCTTGACAAGCAAGGCTATCATTTAAAATTGAAAGAGAATTAAAGTGCTTTCCAGATAAGAAAGACACTAGTATTATAAGAAATGTTAAAGGCTCCTATTTAAGAAGAAGAAATAAAAAAGAGACAATAGAGGAACATAATTATAGAGAATAAAATGGCAGTAAATATGTACCTATCATAAACAATTTAAATGTAAATGGTTTAAATGCTACAATCAAAAGACATAGGGTAGCCCAATAAATAAGAAATAAGACCAAAACGTATGCTTTATGCATGAGAACCACCTCAGGATGAAAAATACACACAGACTAAAAGTAAAGGGATGCAAAAAGATATTACATGCAAATGGAAATGAAAAAAATAGCTGACGTTACAATACTTACACCAGACAAAATAATTTTAGAACAAAGGCTGTAATAATAGACAAAGAAAGACACTATATAATGATAAAAAGAGCAATCCAAAGTTAAGATATAGCCCCATAAGCATTTATGCACCCAACATAGGAGTACATAAATATATATAGCAAATATTGATGGACATAAAGGGAGAAATCAACAGTAATAAAGTCACAGCAGGGGATTTTAACATCCCATTGACTTCAATGGGTAAATCTTCCAGACAGAAAATTAACAAGGGAACAGTACCCTTACATGACACACTAGATCAAATGGATTTGATATCTTCAGAGCATTTTGTCCCAAAGCAACAGAATATACATTCTTTTCAAATGTGCATGGAATATTCTCTTGATATAGCACACATCAAAGCATAAAACAAGTCTTAATAAATATTATTAAAATCATATCAAGCATCTTCTCTGACCATTATGATATAAAACTAGAAATCAAGCACAAGAAAAAAACTGAAAAATAACACAAAGACATGGAGGCTAAGTAACATATTACTAAATAATGAATTTGTTGACAATGAGATCACAGAAAAAATATTTTTAAATAATTTAAAACAAATGAAAAAAACAAATTAAAATGAGAATACAACAACCCAAAATCTATGGGACAGAGGAAAAGCAGTCTTAAGAGGGAAATTCATAGTATTACAGGCCTACCATGCACACGCAAAAAGGAAAACTTCAAATAAACAATCTAGTTTTGCACTTAAAGATACTAAAAAAAGAACAACAAAGCCTAAAATGAATGGAAGAACATGTTAAATATCAAAGCATAAACTTAAAAAGAGTCTAAATAAACAGTACAAAAGATTAATAACACCAAAAATTGGTTGTTTCAAAGATAAACAAGATTAACAAACCTTTAATACGGCTCATCAAGAAAAAAAGAGAGAGGACATAAATAAATAAAATCAGAAATGAAAAAGGAGGAGTAACAACTGACACCACAGAAATACAAAGGACTGTAAAAAATATTATGAACCACTATATACCAACAAATTGGACAATATGGAAAAAATAGAGAAATTCCTAGAAGTATACATATTCCAAAACTGAATCAGAAAGAATCAGAAAATCTGAATACACTCATTACAACTAATGAAATTGAAGCTCTCATAAAAAAAAATAAGAAAAAAACTCCCAAGAAACAAAAATCCTGGACCAGATGGCTTCATGGGTGAATTTTACCAAACAGCCAAAGAAGAACTAAAACCTATATTTTTCAGATTCTTCCCAAAAATTCAAGAGGAGGGAAAACTCCCAAGCTCATTTTATGAAGCCAGTGTTATCTTAATTCCAACATCAAATAAAGACACTACAAAGAGAGAAAATTATAGGCCAATATCTCTAATGAACATAGATCCTAAAATCTTCAAGAAAATATTAGCAAAATGGAACCCACAATACATTTAAAAGATTAAACACAATGACCAATTGTGACTTATTCCAAGGATACAAAGTTGCTACAATATTCACAAATTAATAAATGTGATATACCACATACACAAAAGGAAGGATAAAAATCACATGACCATATCAAAGACGCAGAAAAGCATTGATAAAATCTAACATCATTTGTGATAAAGACTCTCTGCATAGTGGGAATAGAGGGAAAATACCTCAACATAATAAGGGTCATATAAGACCAACCCACAGAAAACATTACTTAATGGTCCAAAACTAAAAACATTTCCTTCAGTATCAGAAACAAAACAAGAACATCAACTTTATCACTCTTTTTCAGTGTAATACTGAAAGTCTTAGCCACAGCAATCAAACAAAAAGAATAAAAGGCATCCAAACTGGAAAGGAAGAAGGAATACTATCATTATTTATAGATGATGTGTAACTGTATATAGAGAACACTAAAAATTCCAGCAAAAAAAAATACTAGAAGTGATAAATGAGTTCAGTAAAGTAGCAGGATACAAGATAAATACCTAGATATCAGTTGTATTTTTATACACCAATTATGAGCTAGCAGAAAGTGGAACTAAGTAAATAATCCCATTTATAATTGTATCAAAAATATAAAATACTTAAGAATGAATCTATAAAGGATGTAAAGGGCCATGTACTTAGAAAATTATAAGTCACTGAAGAAAGAAATTAAAGAAAATACAAATAAGTGGAAATATATGCTGTGTTCATGGATAGGAAGAATTAACATCATTAAAATATCCATATGCCCAAAGCAATCTATAGATTCAATGCAATTCTTATCAAGATACCAATGGCATATTTCACAGAATTAGAACAAGTATCCCAGAAACTTATATGGGATCACAAAAGACCCTGAGTAGCCATAGCAATTTTGAGAAAGAAGAGCAAAGCTGGAGAAACCATGCTATCCAACAACAAACTATACCATAAGGCGTAGCAATCAAAACAGCATGGAACTGGCACAAAAACAGACATACAGATCAAAGGAACAGAATACACGCTAAGAAATAAACCCACAACTTTATGGTCAATTAATATTTACCAAAAGAGGCAAGAACATACAAGGGAATAAAGATAATCAATTCAATAAATGGCGTTGGGAAATTGAACAGATAGGTGCAAAGAAAATGAAACTAGACCAACTTTTTACACCATGCTCAAGAATAAACTCAAAATGGATTAAAGATATCCATGTTAGACTCAAAACCATAAAAATACTAGAGGAAATCATAGGCAGTAAAATCTCAGACATTTCTCATAGCAATATATTTTTCTGACATATTGCTTGGGCAAGGGAAACAAAAGAAACAATAAACAAATGAGACTACATCAAACTAATTTTTGCCTAGCAAAGAAAACCATCAACAAAATGAAAAGGCAATCCACTGAATAAGAGAACATATTCACCAGTGATATATCTGATAACAGGTTAATATCCAAAATTTATAAATAATTTATACAACTCAACACCACAAAAACAAGCCATCCAATTAAAAAATTGTCAAATGACCTGAATAGACACTTTGTTTCAAAAAGGACATACTGATGGACAATAGAGAAAAGTTGCTCAAGGTCACTAATTATCAGAGTAATGCATATTAACATCAATGGCTATAATCAATAAATCGACAAACAGCAATTGTTGGCAAGGATGTGGAGAAAAGGGAACCCTGGTGCACTGTTGTTGGGAATGTAGATTTGCATGGCCATTGTGAAATAGTATGGAGTTTCCTCAAAAAATTAAAAATGGAACTGCTTTATGACCCAGCAGTTCCACTTCTCTGAATGCATCCAAAGAAACCTGAAACACTAATTCGAAAGACTATATGCACCCTTATGTTCATTGAAGCCTTATTTACAATAGCCAAGATTTGGAAGCAGCCCAAGTGCCTATCAGTAGATGAGTGCATAAAAAGCTGTAGTATATTTACACACTGAAATGGTACTTGGCCCTAGAAGGAAGGAAATCTTACCTTTTGCAATAGCATGGATGGACCTGTAAAATATTGTGTTAAATGAATTAAGCCGGTCAAAGTCAAATACCATATGATTTCACTTATGTGTATAATCTAATGAACAAAATAAACTAAGAAACAAAATAGAAACAGTCTTATAGATACAGAGAAAAGAATGACAGCTGCCAGAGAGAAAGGGTTTGGGGGGCTGGATGTAAAATGTGAAGAGACTAAGCAAAAAAAAAAAACAAAACCAGCAACAACAACAAAAAAACCCCTCATACACACAGACAGTAGTATGGTAATTACAAGAGGAAAGGTGGGAAAGGGGAGATAGAAGATAGAAAAGGATAAAGAGGCGATAAATGATGATAGAAGGAGACTTGACTTGCGGTGGTGAGCACAGAATACAGTATACAGATATGATGTATTATAGAACCATATACATGAAACCTATATAATTTTATTAACCAATGTCACTCCAATAAATTCAATAAAATTTTTAAAAAAAGAAACAGAGAAGAAATTTAGTATATGACCTCAGACTCATAGAATGTCATAAATACTCCTTTTATTTTGTTTTCTAAAAATAAAAGGATAATTTAGACCAGAAACACCATTAAGTGGCAGATCATCAGAGACCTTATCATTTTTCTGTGTCTGCATGTATCTGCACAATCCACACATAACCTTGATTATTAAAATTAAGAAAAAATCATGAAATAATGATTTCTTTAACAGATATACCCTAAAGTAATCCTAAACTAGAATATACAATGTAACTCTCACTATTATATTCTACCTTTTAACATAAGGGGAATTCACACAAAATGTCAAATGATATTGTATAAAAAAAAGTGTTATCAGCACCTAGACCAATTCTCTGTGTCTTATTTTTCTTATGTCCCAAAATTGAGAAAAGGAATTTTTATGTGGTGAGCTACAAAAGAGGACATTTTTAGAGTTGCTGAAATATTCTTGTGCAGAAAGAACATCAAATCAAACAGAAATAATGTCAATAAAGTATGTACCAAAGCACATCAATATATTGTCCAAGTTTGCATGACTGAATCATACAGAGTACACTTCAGTAACTATAGGCTTTTGAATATTAAGTCTGTGAGAACTAATTGCAATTTATTGAATATGTCAGTGAAGCAGAACTTAAGTAAATCCAGTCCAAGTAGTAGGTAGGTTACAGCCTTTTTCCCCCGCTTATTCTTTTAACCAAACAAAGGTTTCTCCTTTGAATCAGTGAAACTTACAGATAGTCTAGGAACTAGCTGCAGCAGGAGAGTAATGGTTGAAATACCAGATGATCTAGTTTTATGACCCTTAACACAAAGATTAAACCCTCTATTTCCAGCAATGCACAATTTCATGCTATTTCAAGGAGCTTGACCCTGAACTGAACTGTTTCAGACTGTTCAGTTCAATTTGAATTTATAAAAGCAAGTGACAGTCTGTAGCATGTAATGGAAAAAAATAATGGAAGGACAACTGTTTGCTTTCACAATCCTGCCATTCATGTTGAGAGAGGAAAAGCTGTGGGGCTCTTGGATTCAGAAGGAAATGAGTTTGGATTTAACATTTGCAAAGAGAAATCCTTTTGTTATGTACTGATTTGGAGTAAATCTCTGGCTATGGAATCAAGGGTCAAATATGGGACAGTTTTCCTTACAATTCAGAAAGAAGCATAACCAGTTTCTAGACTGATTGTGTATTGTTTATATATTACTTATCTTTCTTAAATCTGATACAATTTAAAATATATAGGAAAATAGCTTGAAAGAAAGAATACTTGTAAAATTACCAACTTGGGATATGACTATTTAAATCCCTTCCTGAAATAAGCTTTATGTAAAATATTATATTGGAGAATACACTGAGTTCTTTGTATTTGGAATTAAATGTTATGAATCTCATACAATGGAGTAAAGACAGCCTCTTCAATAAATGGTGTTGGGAGAACTGGACTAGTACATGCAAAAAAAATGAAACTAGACCACCAATTTATACCATAAATCAGAATAAACTCAAAATGGATAAAACGCTCAAATATAGCCATGACAGCATAAAAGTCCTAGAGGAAAGCATAGACAGGAACATTTCAGATAGCCCATGTAGCAATATTTTTGTTGATATATCTCCTAGGGCAAGGGAAATAAAGGAAAATGTAAACAAATGGGACTACATCAAACTAAAGAGCTTCTGCATGGCTAAAGAAACCATCATCAAAATGAAAAGGAAATCACCTGTATGGGAGAACATATTTGCCAATGATACCTCAGACAAGGGATTGATCTCCAAAACGTATAAAGAATTCATATGACTCAATACTAGGAAAACAAATTATCCAATTAAAAAATGGGCAAAAGACCTGAACAAGCACTTCTTCAAGGAGGACATATGCAGGGCCCAGAGACATATGACAAGATGCTCAACATCACTAGCCATCAGAGAGATACAAATTAAAACCACAGTGAGATACCACTTCACACCGGTCAGGATGGCCATCATAAACAGATCCACAAACAACAGGTGCTGGCGAGGCTGTGGAGAATGGGGAACCCTAGTGCGCTGTTAGTGGGAATGAAGACTGGTACAGCTACTGTGGAAAACAATATGGCATTTCCTCAGAAAACTAAAGATGGAAGTGCCTTTTGTTCCAGTGATCCCACTGCTGGGATTATAGCCCAAGAATCCTGAAACATCAACTCAAAGAATTTGTATACCCCAATGTTCATAACAGTGTTATTTACAACATGAAAGTGCTGGAAACAATCTAAATACCCATCAGTAAATGAGTGGATCAAAAAAAACTGGTACATTTATACAATGGAAAACTATGCGGCAAAAAGAAAGAATTCCTACCTTTTGCAACAACATGGATAGAACTGGACGATATTATGCTAAGTGAAATAAGCCAGTCAGTGAAAGACAAATACCATATGATCTCACCTATAAGTGGAATCTAATGAACACAATAGAACCACAGGCATGGAAACATGGTGCAGACTGAAAGTGACCAAAGGGGAGGAGGGAAGAGGACAATCTGGAAAGAAAGGGAAGGGACTAGACAAAGAACATGTGTGAATGACCCATGGACATGGACAAGAGTGTGGGGACTGACCGTGGGAGTGGGGGGGTGGGATGAGTGGAGGAGGGCAAAGGGGGAAAAGCAGAGACAACTGTAATAGAATAACAATAAAAATGATAAAAAGGAAATCCATAAATATATATTTAGGTGTGTATATAGAATCTCTTATTCTAATATAAACAATTTCCCCTAGAAATGCATAATATGCAACAAATGTGATACAGATTTCATTAAAACTATCAAAAATAAAATTTCACACTAACGGTAGTCTGAATAAAGCTACTAAATATACTATATAAAATGAATAATAAAGTTAGTAATATTAAGAAATAATAAGTCAATTGTTCACATATATATTCTATGGGAACTTAGAGTTAGATAATAATATTTTATTACTACAGTAGTTTGAAAATCTTTATGAAATGATTGGATTTCAATTGCCACTTACAGAACCTTTAGGAGTTCAACCTTTCCTAATGTGAAGTATTTCTAAATGAGTAATTTATAATGAGACAATCTGGATTTGTAAAATTATGAATCCTGTTTTAGAGCAACCACTACGTGGGCTGTGTTATAAGTACAGCACAGAAGTTGTCAAAAACATTTATAATACAGAATAATAGATAATGAAAGTGATATACTTTATCAGCTCATGTACTTTTTGTAAAATTATAAAATATTATTTCAATTAGTATAAATGATAACATTAAATAGAATTAACCTTTAATCACAGGAATAATAATTTTGTTATATGAGAACTAAACATTTGAGGAAAAAGCCATTGAACTTTGACAATTTATATTAAATAGAGTAAATGACTTATTCATTTATTAACACAGAAGCCAACTAGTTCTACTTATTTTTCTTTTTTACTCTTTCAAGGTAATGTGAAGTTAAGTAATACATATTAAGTCTCAGGGTAATATAAATTACAGGTTCTTTGTATTATCAGAAAAATTAATATGGATATAGAGAGCGTATGTAACTTGACCTCAGGTTACACACATGGTCCAGACCTACCCAGAGTTCCTCATTTTAATGTGATTTGTGCAAAAGGAGATTACTTGATAGAAAGAGAGACCATCACAATTCCTTGGTAAAAGTTGATATATGAAAGTAGGACTAAAAGTCTCTCTCTTAATATAAAATTGTAAGGGGTAAGGACCATACAACAATAGTAATAATAGATATGTCAGAAGACATTGTGTCTCTGCCTCTTATGCGGATACACACACATACCCAAACCTGATGGGAAAGAGGGAAATATGGAGAGAGAGAGAGAGAGGGAGATTTAACAGAGAAAATCCTGGGATAATATTCTAAACTACCAACTCTAAGCACAACTGGTTCACGCTTGTGTTCTGAATTCCCTAATACTCTCATCTTTCACCATGAAGACAACTTTACCAATTTCATAATTTCATATTCAAGTCTTTAAGACCTCTTTTATGATACTATTTTGTTTCTTGAAACATGTTACAATCCAGAAAACAAGATTCAAAATTGGAAATATTTCATTTGTATCATTTAGGAACCCAATTCCAAACTTTGGCACACACACAAATACACAGAACTGGAATTAAGTATACAGATATTACTAATAGTCTAATTCATTTAAAAATCACTGCTTTTTAATATGGGCATGACTGAACTTTTAAAAGATTGTTTTTCAAGCCCTGAGGTAAATTGACATTTTTCCTTACTGAATGCCAATGTTTTACTTCCACAGTATTTGCATCCAGCTTGCAAATTCATTATTTTGCAAAAGAAATTCATTATTTCTTTCTTACACACACACACACACACACACACACACACACACACATCAGGACACACATCCTGAATGGACTCTAATTCTTTCCCAGCAAAGTAAATATTGAATGATATTATACAATGGTTATACATAATATACATATATAATATTCACGACATAATGCATTTATCTTAGCCCTTCTGCTTCAAAACATCCTGGAGATGGAGCACCATACCTAGATATTTCATTAAGTTAATACAAAGTTCAGATATAACTATTCTTAAAAATAACATCTTAACAAAGGGTTAAAATATGGTCTGTGCATATGAAAAATTCTGTTAGAAATAACAAGTACAGATATAGCAATTTGTTTAAACAAGGTGAATGTTTACCTCCTGTTAAATTTAAAAGTGCAGTGCAAATTATCTGGGCTTTTGAATGATGTTTTAATAGAGAATTGTTTCAACATACTAATGATTTTAATCTAACTCCTACTTAAAACATATTAAATGATAATTACTTCTTGAGACATAAGAATAAGCTCAAAGAAAATTTTCCAATAGGATAATTATTCAATAATAGTACAATAAAAGTAAACATTTATATATATTGAAGTTAATGGAGCATCACATTGAAAAAAATGAATCATATGCCAAACCAAAAGTTGACAAATATATGGATTCCTACAATGGACTCTGGAAAGGAAAATCAGCATTAAAAATCTCAAACTATGTATTTTGTAATCATCTACAACCAGGAGAAAATAATCTGCTCCATTTCAACCCAGCATTGTGACTTTTTGTTAAGTACCTAAATAAAGGTCACATTATTGTTTTGTTTTTCTACATAAAATTCAGATGATCAGTTTTAGTTTATGGTTTAGAATTTCAAAAAGTAATAAGTGTAGTTATGATATAATATACTTTAATGAAAAGGAATTTGTCTTCTATCACTTAGGCTCTAGTCAGGAATTCAAAAGGCACTCTAAGTATTTTCAACAGAGATATTTTTAATGTGGAGAACTGGTTAAACAGATGTTGGAATACTGAAAAAATAAAACATTGAGCTAACACAAGAAGTAGCTACCATCTCTAGGATAAACAAACAAACAAACAAACAAACAAATAAATAAATAAAACGGTTGAGGGAATTTTTTAGGGCCTCAGAAGTTAAAGAAAGGACCTCCCAGGAGAGCCAAGACTTCCGTCCAGGGGCAGGGCTAGTTGGCTGGCTCTTAGGAAAGGTTTTGGCAAATTGGTTTTATTTTTTTTTTAATTAATTTATTTACTTTTTAAATACATTTGTCTCTGCCTTCCCCCCACCTCTTTCCCTTGCCCCCTCCCACCTTCCCTCCCTCAGATCTTCCCCTTTGGTTTTGTCCGTGAGTCCTTGCTATATGTTCCTTGACTTTCCCCTTCCCTTCCCTTTCCCTGCCCCCCCTTCCCTCTTGTCTCTCTTGATTTCTTTTCCTTTCAGTGTTGCTGGTCATATTTTCCTTGCTTCTTTGCATTGTTGGTTAGGTTCCGCTTATAGGTGAGATCATATGGTATTTGTCTTTCGCCCCCTGGCTTATTTCGCTTAGCATGATGCTCTCCAGTTCCATCCATGCTGTCGCAAAGTTTAGTACTTCTTTTTCTCTTTCTGCTGCGTAGTATTCCATTGTGTATATGTACCATCATTTTTTGATCCAGTCATCTACTGATGGGCATTTAGGTTGCTTCCACCACTTGGCTATTGTAAATTGTGCTGCTATGAACATTGGGGTGCATAGGTTCTTTTGTATTGGCGTTTTGGTGTTCTTAGGGTATAGTCCCAGCAGGGGAATCGCTGGATCAAAAGCCAGTTCCATTTTCAGCTTTCTGAGGAAATTCCACACTGCTTTCCATAGTGGCTGCACCAGTCTGCATTCCCACCAACAGTGGACTAGAGTTCCCTTTTCTCCACAGCCTCGCCAGCACCTGTTGTTTGTGGATCTGTTTATGATGGCCATTCTGACTGGTGTGAGGTGGTACCTCATGGTGGTTTTGATCTGCATTTCTCTGATGGCTAGTGATGCTGAGCATCCTTTCAAATGCCTCTGGGCCCTCTGTATCTCCTCCTTAGAAAAGCATCTGCCCAGGTCCTTTGCCCATTTTTTGATTGGATCGTTTGTCTTCTTGGAGTAAAGTCGAGTGAGTTCTTTGTATATCTTGGAGATCAAACCTAAAGAAAACATCAGCAAAATGAAAAGGGAGCCAACCATTTGGGAAAATATATTTGCTAATGATACATCAGATAGAGGTTTTAGGACTAACTAGAGCTGGTTGCTATAGTGGACTGCTGTTGCCAGAACAGCGAGCCATTGTGAAGGTAACACTTACAGAACAGCAAGCAAACTGGAAAAAGCAAATCTTTTCCTCTTTCCCTTGCCATCCAGTGTCTGTTTAGTGGTTTAGTGATCTGTAGAATTCAGTAGGACTGCAGCCAACCAAAGGGAGATAGAATTTTTAGAACCTCTGGTCCAGAATCAAAAAGAAGGTTATTTTTGTTATTGTAAACAATAGCTTAGTTACTGACTCTTTTAAGCTGTTTGGAATCTTTAAACAAGAATGCCAAGGAATAAAGATTCTTATAAACAAAATATTTTTATAACTATTGTTTTTATTTCTCTTTATTTTGTTAGATTATATTTACTGTTGCTTTCCTGCTTTTCAGATTATTTCTGATGATGAGATTATGATAGGATTAGCTATGGTTCAACCAGAAAAGCAGAACCACTAAACCATTATGAATGTTGCTTAAACACTGTGAGACTGTTGTTATCCCTGCTTCTGTTGCTGGAGCTTGAGGTCCACAGGGTGGCAGATGAAGAGAGATGGATGTGAATTGGAGAAAATCAGACAAAATTAACGCCACAGCTGTGATCTGGAACCCCTGGGCATATTATGCTGGAAACCATAAGGATGGACCAGAACCCTTGGGTGTCCTTCAGGGAGAAGCTGTCGCCCTGACAGTGCTAAGCACAGCTGAAGCCAGGAGGCAGCAAAACTGAGGAAGGTCCAAGGCGAACAGTTGTAGGACTGGCTGCTGTCCCACAGTGAGTGAGTCCCAGATAAGTGACAATGTCTGAGAAATACAAAAGCACCTGCTCCAACCATCTGAGTGTAAAATCAATAACAACTGTTTTACTCCCATCCTCCAAATCAAGGGAAAATGTTTACTGTATTTAATAGATCATTAAAGAGTTCAGAAGCAGCACAGATATACAGAAATAGATTGCTTCGGAGAAGTGGAAAACAATTTTGGTGTCAAGAGTATTTTAAATTGAGAGAGTTCTAATAGAATATATAGATTTTGACTTGGCAAAACTAATTCTAGTTACTTTAATAGTATTAAACCTAGAAAATATTTGAGAAGTATCATTTTACTTGCTTTAAGACAGTGTTTTGATTATTTAGTAGCCTGATTCAATCAGAGATCAGTACAAAAAGTATTCAATACAAATGCAAAAAAATAAATATCTTATTTTTCCTTTATATGTATTTTATTAATGCATATGAAGGAAATTAATGTATTTTCCTGTATATATCAAGTGAAATACAAATATTTTTACAAAAATATTTTCCCCAGATGAGAATATGCAGGTGATGTTCTAAGATACAATAAATGTCTTTTTTTAAATGTTTGATCTTATTACTTGTTATTTTTGGAAACCTATTGTAAGTAGCTCTTCAAACTGCAGCTTTTTTAGAAGCCCCCCAAAGACTCTTAAAGAACAATAAAATAACAGTTTTCTGTTCATGTAAGACTCTACAATTATCTGTATTTTAAAATTATCTGTTTATTAAGCTCTAGTGACTGCACAGTCTCTGTATTATAAATACCTTGCTTTCTATTAAAAAAAACAAAAACAAAAAACAACATTCGACTCTACTCTTGTGAAACACATATACTCTGCAGATTTCTTCTCTAAAGTGTATCCTGCATTCCATTCCTACTGTACTTCAGGGAAAGCCTTTTGAGAGGACAGAATATTCTAAATTGATCCTAGCCCATTTTATGTTTGTACTTATGTTGTAAGGAATATGATATAGTTTCCATGTTTATGACCATCTCATTGAAAATTAGTAGGAAGAATGTTAGCAAGCACACAACCTTATAAATTCAGATCTAGCTTTATAAATTAAACACACTTTGCATGTATGTATTATTTATTTCTGTTTGCTTTTAGGTATTAGCATGTGCTCACTGGCACTATCTTTGCATTTAGAAGTTCTCTGAATTTTTGGGAAAAAACAAATAAATATATATATTTATGATTTGGAATTATTTAAGTCAAGCCACCAAGTAATCAGGGGAAAAAAATAAAGTTATTCTAAGAATCTATTCCAAAAATCTTTTAGAAAAAAGTTAAAAAAAAACTTAATATTTAATAGGTAATCTCACTTAGGGTACAAAAGCTTCATGTAACAAATATGACAAGTTCTACTTATATGGAAGTTTTTCCCTCTTACTCTTAAGGCAATTAGATATAAAAGTATTGTTTGCAGTAATAGTCTGGAATAAATAACACTAGAAACAGGGAACATAGAGAAAGCAGTCAAAGGAACAAGCTACAGAATGTCTGCCCAACTCCAAACTCTGGTTCATCATTTTATTATTCATTATTCTTGTTGACACAACATATACATTGTATTAGTTTAACTTGATATAGAATTTATATAGATTGTATGTGATATACACATTACATTATTATATATTTAATATTTAAATATTATATAATAATGTAATCACTACATATAGTATATAATATATAATTGCATTATATTATATTTAAGTAAAATATATAATTGTATGATATACCTTAATATAATATAGACATTCTACATATTTAGTTATTATATTAGTATATAAACAGACATTCTACATAATATACAATGAGATATATACAGATAATAGTTTGATTTGACATATGCTTACTTTGCAAAATAATTATCACAATAAGTTTAGTTAACATCTATCACCTCACAAATTTTTTTCTTGTGATGAGAACTTTTAAGATTTACTCTCTTTGCAACTTTCAAATATACAATAGCATTATTAATAAAGTCACCCTGCTATACATTACATCCCCAAATTTTATTTATTTTATAACTGGAAGTATGTACCTTTTGACCCCCTTCACCCATTTCACCCAACCCCACCCCCTGCTTCTATCAACCACCAATCTGTTCTGTTTCTATGAGTTTCAATTTTTTTAGATTCCACATATAGTGAGATCATACAGCATATGTCTTTTCAGTCTGACTCATTTCACTTAACATAATGCCTTCAAGGTCCATCCATGCGATTATAACTGGCAGGATTTCCTTTATTATAGCTGAAAAATATTCCATATTATAAAACGCCCCAAGACAGGTAGCTGCTTAAGTGTTCATGATATTACCAAAAAAACCACCCAGAGGACCAGCAGATGTGGACATGCTGTTTGTTACTCACATTACAGGGGAGCGCCCCGATGGCAGCAGTTCAGTGCACCAGAGATTGCACCCTGCTTCCAGCCCTGGTGCTACTTACAGGGTTAGAGAGGGAACATTGGCAGCAGAAAGGGAGCCGCGGTAGTGTGTGAAAGTGCTACAGGTTTGTGATAAACACAGGAGCCATGAGAAGGCTGGGACTCCAAATACAGACTGTTTCACTTGTTTCTTATGGCTGCTGGCCAGTTAGCCACCTGTTTTCTGAGGCAGGGTGGCCATGCCCTCAGTTACCCCACAGTCCACTAGACATTGCTTCTCCACCTCATAATCTTCATGTTAGTTCTTCCAGGCAGAGGGTCCCTGGGCAAGAGCACTGGTACACTACAACCATATGTCATGAATACAGTATAGGCTGCACCCTAAGGGGAGGAGAAGGCAGAGACTGAGAATGCCAAAGAGGCGTCACCAGCTACCCAAAGAGTTTCACCTAATGCAGCCAGGGCCTGAGACACGTTATGAGAGTTATCAGGGCTGTACACACACCATTCAGCGTATAAGATTGCATAGGCTTTTCCCTGGGCTGCTGTTAAAGGTCTAAGGCCATGAGGTTCTGCAAAACAACTTTTTTCATTTGTGAGACTCCCTCTGACACTGGGGATATAGCATTTCTAGTGTGATTAAGAGCTAAAGCAGTATAATTTGCCCAAGTGGTTATGGCAGTGTACCTAAGAATTGTTCCAGCAGGGGCAGAAATATGGCAAAAGGGTAGAACCACCAGCTGGTCCATCTGACTCATTGGTGGTCCAGAAATGAGTCTCAGTTCTGGGGGATATATCCTGGAAGGTGTTTATCATTCAACCCAGGAAGGAAAGATTCCCCCAGATATAGCTTCCAGTCTAGTTGTAGGGTGACCCACACAGTCTGAGATTTCACTGTTTTTTTCTAGTATTTTTATGGTTTTGAGTCTTAATTGACCATAAAAGTGTGAGTTTATTTCTGAGTTCTCCATTCTGTTCCATTGATCTATATGTCTATTTTTATGCCAATATTTTGCTGTTTTGATTACTATGGCACTATAGTATAGTTTGATATCAGGAAGCACAATTCCTCCAACTTCGTCCTTCTTTCTCAAGAATTCTGTGGCTATTTTTAATCTTTTGTGGTTCCATATAAATTTTTGGAATATTCTGGTTCTGTGAAATATGCCATTGGTATCTTGATAGAAATTGCATTGAATCTATTGATTGGTTTGGGTACTATAAACATTTTAATGATGTTAACTGTTCTTATCCATGAACATGGTATATCCTTCCACTTCTTTGTATCTTCTTCATTTTTTTTCTTCAATGTCTTATAATTTTCTGAATATAGGTCTTTCACATCCTTGGTTAAATTTATTCCTAAGTATTTTATTTTTCTGAGGTAATTGAAAATGGTATTGTTTTCTTAGTTTGCCTTAATTGAATTTTTCCTATTAATGACATCCATGTTAGATGTCAAAAAAAGAGCTTGTTAATTTAACAAAGATTATTATTCTCATTATTTTCCTCATTAAATACACATTATTAGAGCAATGCTTGTTTTAAATGGGCATAATTATTAATAGAAAAAATGCACACATTAATTTTAAACCTTAATTACACTAGTTCTTTTTACTTTTCTAGAAGTAATTTAGGCACAGTTGCATGAAATTTAATTTTTATTTAGCTGCATTTATTAATGATTCTATGGCAAACATAAGATGGTGCAAAGCAAAGGTCATTGGAAGGAAGTTCATAGATAGTTTCTTAATTTCTGTGCCACTATGACATTATCATATGTGAGATGCTGCTATTTGATGTTAACTAAAATATGTGTCAATGATATAATGTCCTCAGTGAAAATGGCTATCCACTGAATGATTTTCTCAGTATAGTCTTACTCTATCTGGAAAGCCCTTCTATTTGTTTTTCTTCTCTACCACTTGTTTTTCTTTCTCATTTAAACCCTTGGTCTCTTCCATGAGACCCATTTAAATATTTATTTTCTGTAAAGGGAATAGAATAATATAAACTTAACAAAAGTATTAAGTGAATTCATTACTTTATATTTTGTACCTATTTACATGTTAGTGCTTTTCAGTCTGCCTTCAGTCACCCTTACTCCATTGAAACATTCTTTTAAGTCATGAAATTAAATGTACCTTTCTTTGTCCCCATTTATTTTGATCTTTCAAATTCTTCAATATGAGCTAATAGGAATAAAATGGCTTCACCATCAGGTGTACCATTGTTTGTATCTCGGACATCAGCTTGTCATATAGAACCTTTTTGGTATTTTGAACCATTTCTATACCTTGGTTTCTATATGTATGATAGGGATGTACTATCCACCTTTTAGGCTTTTTGGAAGGACTTAATGAAATAATGAATTCAGATAATAAGGGCCAAAAACTTTCAAAAAGTTCAACCAAAAAAAAATGCATCAGAGAAAAGGTGCTATAAGGGTTTGGAAGATGGTAGTGCCTAAAAAATTTCATTGGAAATGTGAATCTTTAGTTATTAAAATGGTGGGCTTTGAGTAGGCTAAAATGAACAAAAGAATATATTCTTTGTCTAGAACCAGGCAAACTGTATTCCAGAGAAGGTAAACAGACTAGTTAAACTAAAATAGAGTTTCAGGGAAAAATATTGGGGGATAACTAGAGAGATTTGAATCTTTAAATGCTATATCAAGAAATTTAAACTTTGTCTTTAGAAAAAAAAAAAAACTATTGAAGTTTTTTTTTGACAGGATGCTACCTTTATCAAAAGCATTGATTAATGTAGATTGGGTTAGAGAAGCATTGGATGGTATGATTTGGAGACTGAAAAAGAGTACCCAAAGAGAAATCAATTAAGAGCTTATCACAGTTACATATACATGAACTTATAAGAGTTTGTATTTAGTACTTGCTGCAAGAAGCATCAATGAAGAACATAATTATATGATACAAATTGATAAAAATTATCATTTTTCTAAATTTTTGACATTACAGAAAAAGGATGTTGCACAGACAAATTAGAATGTTTTTCTCTTGTGTGATCAGAAGGAAAAATATTGTTATAGAAGTCAGGAGAATCAAGATGGTGGAGGAGTGAGTGGAAGTCACACTGGACCAGTCTGGAATTACAACTAAATTGGTGAGAAATCACCTGGAACAAAGAACAAACAACTGAACAATAGCAAGAGAGGAGCCTTATAACCTTGGACAAACAGAAGAATCAGCTTTAGCACAACAAAACTGGTAAGGAGTGTGGTAGGGACTCAAGAATTTGGGCGGGGTGCCCATGGGCAGCAAAGGCTATTGAAATGGTCAGTTGGATCCCCCTGAGACGAACTGGCTCTAAACACTAGCCTACAGCACCAGAGCCCAAAAAGTACACAGATAATAGCCAGCTGCTAAAAGTGGCAGGGCTGCTCTCTTCCAGAGACAGGTAGCTAGAGATGCAAAGAGCTGTTTAAAGGTCCAACACATAAATTTTTCTTTGCAGCCATTTACCCTGGGCTTTGGCAAAAATGGGGGCAAAGTGGGCTAGAGATGCCTGAGTAGAGACTAGGGAAGGTGTCTTTGAGGAGAGAACTGAGAGGGTGGGATCCTGTTGCTGACACATTCCCCAGACAGCAGCAGCTATCTTGCACAGGCAGACCACTCCCCTGAGGGGTATGACAGTAAGAGGACACAATAGCCCCGCCTCCAGGATGGCATCAGCCCTGCCCTTTGGTATCTCTAAGCTGGTCTGCTGAGTGCAGAGTGACTATATTAACAGCTGAAGGAGACTGCTACAGACAGTAGATTCCTGGAAGTCTCGAACAGACCGCTGAAGGTCAAACAGGGGCAACATCTGACATCATCAGAGGCAGATCCAGAAGAAAAAATAGCAGTCTCTTATGATAGAAGTTCACACCACAAAGTCAGGAAATCAAGACAGGTTGACATAAGAAGCAGAAACAAAAGAGATGAGCCTCAGAAATAATGGGAAGACAAAGAACCATGCCCCAGTCAAAGTGAAAGGAGGAATCCCCAGACAGAGAACTAAATGAAATAGAGGCACCTGAACTATCAGATACTTAGTCCAAAACAACAGTTCTAAGGAGCTCAATGAGCTCAGAGAGAATTACCAATAACTACAGGGAAACTACAAGGAACTTACTACAAACTATATCAGCATGAAAGGGGACATAGAAACTGTCAATAAGAAACAAGAGGAAATGAAGAATACATTTCTGAATTGAAGAACACAGTAGAAGGAATGAAAAGCAGGCTAGATGAAGCAGAGGATCAAATCAGTGAGCTGGATGACAAGATAGAAATAAGCTCCGAGAAAAAGCAAGAAAATGAAAACAGCCTCAAGAAGAGTGAAGAGGCATTGAGGGAAATGCAGGACAACCTGAATCATAATAATATCTGTATAATAGGGATACCAGAAGGAGAAAAAGAGGAAAACATACAATAGCTGTCAGAGGTGAAGGGTATTAGGGGGCTGGGTGAAAAAGATGAAGGGATTAAGTAAAGGAAAAAAAACTCATAGACACAGATAACACTATGATGATTACCGGAGGGAAGGGGGTGAGAGAAGGGAAGGTAGAACAGAGTAAAGTGGGGATAAATGGTGATGGAACGAGACTCAATTTAGGATTATGAATACACCATAGAATTGTACCTGAAACCTATATACTTATATTAACCAATATCACCTTAATAAATTCAATACAAATTCAAAAAATAAAATCTATTTTGCATTACATAGGAAAAAAAAGAAAGAAAACCTGTTTGAAAAAGTAATGATGGAAAACTTCCCTAATTTGAGGTGAGAAAAAGTCACAAAAGTCCAGGAAGCACAGAGGGGAAAAGTCCTTTCAAGAGGAACCCAATGAGGCCCACTCCAAGATACATCATCATTAAAATGGCAAATATCAAAAACAAATAGAATCCTAAAGGAAGCAAGGGAGAGACAGGTAGTAACATACAAGGGAGCCCCTGTACAGCTAGCAGCTGACTTCTCAACAGAAACACTACAAGCCAGAAGGGAGTGGCAAGAAATATTTCAAGTGATGAAAAGCAAAGGCCAGCAACCAAGGCTGCTCTATCCAGCAAGGCTCTCAATTAAAATGGAAGGTGAAATGAGGGGTTTCCCTGACAAAAGAAGGCTAAAAGCATACACCTCCACCAAACCAGCACTGCAAGATATGCTAACAGGACTGCTTTAGAGGATGAAGAAAAAGAGTCTATGAATACCCAGTTCCTTTCACAGTCACCAATACTTGATATTACCAAAATTTTAATTCTTATTAATCTGATTGTGACAATGATGTGTTATTTTAAATGTTACTTTATTATTTGTTGAAACAAAACCTGTTTTTGTATATTTCTTGCCTATTTCTATTATTTTTAAAAAGCTTTAAATGACTTTTTGGTATTCTTTATCCATTTTTTGATTAAATGTTTGTAGAATTTTTGCCCTATAAAAAAACAAACAAAAAAAACCTATTAATTCTTTTTTAGATGTGTTGCAAATTCTTTCCTATTCTATTACTTGTCCTTTAACTTTTTTTTACATGTGTATTACTATATAGTCTTAAATGTTCAATATAGTCGCATTGTCAATGTTTTACTTTATAACACCTGGGCTTGAATGTTACCTCAGGGTAAGAAAAATATTATTTTAAATTTCCTCCAAAAACTTAGATTTTACATATTGATTTTTAACTCACCTGAATATTTTTTTGTGTAATGCATGAAATAGGGCTCTATATTTGTTTTGTTTCAAGTAATAGTGGTCCATGTACCTTATTTGTGGAATAAGCCTTATCTTCCCCATTGATTTGAAATATCTATTGAATCATAAATTACATTGTTAGACAGATAAAAAAATTATATAAATTATGGTAGAGAATGTACTTTTCGTTATATGAAAGTCTTTTGTCCGAAAGACTGATATTGGGTTGATATCACCGCAGAAAAGTTCTCTGAAGACAGTTTGTCTCATGAGCTTGGAACTAGTAAGAAATAGAATGCAATGTATTCATACATGTAATATGAAAATTAGAGACATATATTGAAGAAGATATAAGATACAAGAAACATTGTACATAAGATGATAGCACCTCAGTCCCCTTCGATGTAGGCATCTTGGGACCTCACACAGTTTTCCCAGTGTCATTAGCAACTGCAGCATGATGTTTCTTCTGCTTCAGTAGCAGAAGCCACAGAATGAATTTTGCCATGACATGTTTCGTGCTAAGATCCTATGTCAAAATCTCAGACACAGTAGTTTTTGGAATCCGCAGGTAAACTTCTAGTTCTCATACTGTCAGTCATTGATTTTCTTTAATTGCAGCCTGTACACATTTAACATTCTCAGGTGTTCTGCTTGTTGCAGGCCTTCCAGAACATGGATCACTTTCAACAGATTCTCAACCATCTTTGAAGTGTCTGTGCCACACTTGTATTTGCATTGCACTTACTGCATTGCTCCTGAAAGCCTTCTGAATCATCCAAATAGTTTCTGCAGAGGAATGTTCAAGCATAATACAAAATTTGATGCAGATTCATTTTGACTGAGATCTACTTGCTCAATCACTTTGAATGCAATGGCCATGCAGTGTGCATGCTCACTCAACAGAGCCTACAATCCCCATAGCTAGCTAGTATAGTGAAGTTGTCATAGTTCACACATGCATATTCCAGGCCACTCTCCTTGGCTGCCAGGTTAAATCGATGTCACACAAACTGTTCTTGTTAAATTAACAATGGCTGGACTTTTTCCAGACAGACCTCATATATATGGTACTAATATTAGTAATATAAATTTAGAAGAAAGGTATTTTTATTTTTTGATATTTTTATTGTTGTTTAATTACAGTTGTCTCCATTTTTCCCCCATTGCTCTCCCCTGCCCTGTGCACAACCCCTCTCCCACAAACGGAAGGGAACCACTAGCCATTGTTACCTACCAAATGCTTAATACTGGGTGATTTATTCCAATAGTATCATGAGTATTTTCTTTACCACTTGTACAAGTGCTCATTTGATCATTTATATAGAAGTCCGAGTATACACTCACTAGATCTAAACCCTCTCTCTTTTAGGAGTGCACCAAGAATTATGGCAAGACTAGAAAGCCATTTTTTTTAAATTCCTCTCCCCTCCTCTTCTTCTCTGCCTCTCTCTCTTTTACATGCCACGGGGATTTTAGGTACTTGGTCAAGCCTTTTGCTGGCACTGTAAATCCCCAGCTTTTCATTTGCCCTCATCTAGCTCCTCTAGTCCCTCAATTCTCCAACTATTACTCATTGCTCTGATGGAAGACAATATTTCTGAGAGGAGCCCTTTGTCCACTGACTAAGAGTTGATAAAAAGAGAGCTAAGAATTAAACATATTTGGTAAGTTTATACAAGGATCTTGAGTCCAAAAACAGAGCAATGTGGAATTTATGACAGACAGTGTTACTAACTGATTAAAAAGTGCTACACATATTCTAAATGTTTTATGTACATTACCTCCCCAAATTCCCATAGCTATTATATGGAATAATTACTATTATCAGGCCCATTTTACAGACTGGGATGCTAAGGCACAAAGAGGTCACAAAGTTAGCAGTGACCCTGGACTCAAACACAGGCCATTTGACTCCAATGTTATCCAAGTGCCATATTCTTAGTCTTATTTTCTGGCACATTTCGCATAGAATCTGCTTCCACCTTACACTTGAAGTCAGTCATTTAGGACAGAGGTCCCCAACCCCAGGCTGCAGACCAGTAACAGTCCGCAGCCTGTTAGGAACTGGGCCACACAGTAGGAGGTGAGCAGCGGGCCAGTGAGCATAGCTTAGTTTGCTTTATTCCACCCCTGGCCCCCGTCCCTGTCCATGGAAAAATAGTCTTCTATGAAACTGATCCCTGGTGACAAAAACGTTGGGGACTGCTGATTTAGGAAGAAATAAAAAGCCAAGCACTCTTTCTATCATTTGAACATATATGAGGGGTCACCCCCAAAAATCAGAATTCTCTTCTGGAGGGCATGCCCCTTGTAGTACAGGCTTCCCCGACTAGGTAAGTGTTCTAGAAACCCATCTGTATCTCTATACCTGCTGGCATTGTTGTGGGAGGCTACATTTGGCTTTAGTGAATTTTTTTGAAGACTCTTCTAACATGTTTGTCCATTTCATGATGGGTGATTTACGAGCATATCTTCCCACATGGCTCAGAGTGTTCAGCAGTTTTTGACCAAAAATGGCATGAACCCCATGTCCCACCCTCCGTATTCACCTGATCTTGCTCTGAATGATTATTTTGTTTCCCTGGAAAAAAAAAGTCCTCAAAAGAAAACATTTTGCTGATGTGGAAGAAGTAAAACAAAAGCGGCAGAAGCACTAAAAGGCATTAAAATCTACAAGTTCAAAAACTGTTTTGGGCAGTGGGAAAAATGTCTCAATAGATGTATTGCATCAAATGGAGAGTACTTTGAAAGTGACTGATGTTTAAACTTGTAAGGATAAATACATAATTTTCTATAAGTAAATTCTGTTTTTATGGGGTCCTCCCTTGTACAACTACATGTTCTAACTCCTTTGTGGGAACAAATACTTCTGTAAGCATTTTCATCTCCCTCTCTTTCAAGTCATTCCACAGAACACTGCTAATAGGCAGATAAAAGATGTCAAAAGAGGGATCTCATTTTTTTATCTGAAAGCTTGACTCTTAATTCCTCCCTCATCAGATAAAATAGGCTAAAAATCCAACTGAATAAAACATATTGTTAATTTTTTCAGAAACTTTTGCAGTACCTTATGTACTATTTTATTAGTGCTTTCAAGAAATATTTATAACTCTGGAGCAGTTAAAATATCCAGTAAATTACTATAATATCAAGTTTGTTTGCATTCTTCCAAAAGAGGCCTTAAACTTGCTAGATAATTTTAAACATTATATCTTGAGACAAATTAATTTGTTTCTTAGGGTGCACCTTATGGTCATTCATCTTTACCAAAAGGAAGAAGGAAAAAAAATAGTTTATGTACAATGAAAATAATTGCAAACACTACCCAAGCAAACAAACAATACCAAGGACAATAAAAAAGACACAGTTACAATACACCATTGTCTTATTTCTTCTTAAAAAAGAAATATTTCTAAAATACCATTCAAAAGAATTTTTGACAACTAGATACATATTCTTTATGTTGGGGGTAAAAACTAACAAAGTGAGTATAAAATTAGAATCTTCACACTCAAATGGGCTCAGAGTTCACCTTCAGATAAAGTTGACATATTAAATTTTAATTTACAAAGCAAGTCAAGAGCAAAACTTATTCAGCAGTGGTTCCTTAGGTTACAATTTTCTTTTTCTTTAAATAATAGAGTTTTCAAAATAAATCACACTAATTAATTTATAACATTTATTTACCCTTTGCTTCAATAAACCTGGCACCTGGTAATTTCTTATTCAGTATTTCTACAAATTAGCATGCTTGTTTATATTGCTCTTTTTTTTCTCCACACCAATTTGTAATATTAAAAATAATTGTCAAACCAGACAAACCACCTCTCATGTTTCCTCCGGCAGCTGCATCTTTCACCAGCAGTTTAAGAAGGCCAACACCTGGCATATAGATTTTTGCACTTGTGATAACACAAAAAAGCTATGTTTATTGACATGATTCTCACATATTATATGGCAAACAATCCTAAAAAATCATAAGTGTACATGACTAGATGACTAACATTTAATTTTACACATGTCTGTAATATCATACCTGACTCATTGATGTGGGCTAATAGTGAATGGTATGTTATCCTAGGTAAATCCTACTGTTAGGAGTACAGTGAAAATGTTTTGTTGGGTAAGAACAATGAGATATTGAGTAAAACATCAAATATATAGCATATTAATAGTAGATAAAGATTAAAACTGGTTTCAAATTCATGTCCTCTACTAGTTTAAGATCTTGAGCAAATTAGCTAATTTCTCTACGCTCATTTGCAAAATTGAGATAATGATAGCTCACTTTCACACCCACCTAGCATTGCTGTAAGATTTATCTAAAAAATTGTAAAAAGATTTTTTTACATTGTCAAATATTGTGAATTTATTGTAATTCACCTATAAAAATTATACTTTTAAATATTTCTGGTTCAAAAGATAATGATGAACAACTAACATTTGCACTGTTCTTTAAAAGTAAAATAAATAAATAAATAAATAAAATCTTTTTAAGTTTCAAAAGAGCCTTGTGGTTTATGAAAAGAAAGATTTAATATATTCCCATGAGTGACGCCAAAGGAGGTTAAGTTCTTGTGATTAGCAATCTACAAAAATAATCCAAGTTACCTTTATTCTACAAAAGAGTTTCCCTATCCTCACCCTTAAATAAGATCCAATTTAAACCAGAATGAACTATGATATACCCTGTATATTCCCTTTATAGTATTAAAGCAGTCTTAATTATTTTACTAATTTGTTCACTGGTTGAATGTTTGTCTCCAAATAGCCCTAAGGGTAGGGCTTTATTTAAATGAATCTGATTTATAAATTTTGACATGTAATAAATTTGTTTAGGTGAATTTCAGTGAATCAAAAATACTGAATATTTCTGTTTTAACTAAGCAAGCCATTTGTATACAGCAGGAGCCTTAACAGGAAACCAAGCAGTCCTTATCTCCAGTTTATAATTGCCCTGCTATTCTTAAAGAACTGCTGATTCAGAGCTCTGAGGTAGATAGGACTGCCAGGGGTCTAATTAGATGAGGGTCAAAGGAAGGAAACCAACTACAAGCAAACTCCATTTAGAAAGGTGTCTGAGACAGGGAAGAGAAAGGACATCAAAAATAACCACCCCCCCCCCCCCCGCAAAAAAAAAAACACCCTATGAGATGCTGAGAGCCCAAGCCACTCTCTCGGGGAGCTTAGGTAACTGAGCAACACCCTTAGGAGGAAGTGAGGGTTTTCTCATTCTCTGTGGAGAATCTGCATGCTTTGACTCACATAGGGCTCTAGAAAACATGGTGGTGACACATTAACCATGTAAAACTATAAATTGGCAGGGACCAGTCTGTGCCTGCAGCATTGGCAATAAATGACTTGGTGGCAAAAGTGACAGAAGATGGCAGCTTCGGCATGAGCAGGAAGAGTTGCAGAGCTGCTTGGACAACAGTGCCATCTGGGGAGCCACAGTAAGATAGGACAATAACACATGCCACAGGGCAGCCGAAAGCCTGTGTTCATAGGCATGTGTAGCACACCTGAAAGACTTATTCTTTTTTTCAGGAAGATGTGACTTTGGAAACCTAGGTTTAGAATAGCTGAATTGATTTAATTTTTCTATTTATTTTTTTAACAGCACCCTAAGAAAACACATGCAGCTAATTGACTCCTTTGACTGAATTGACAAAAGGAACCTAATAAAAATCACATTACAAGTGAATAAAGCTAATGGTTTTATGTAACTGATTGATCCCCTAGTCAAAATAGTCACTCTGGTGATATGTCTTTCCTTAATCTCTAGGCTGAAGAAAAATAATAGATCTTGATTGATTTTCATTTACTAATTCACATTATGATTGAAAACCTATCTGCCCTTTTTAGGTTTTGGAAACAGGTGACGAGACAGAAATGATGCTTGTTCTCATAAAATTTACATCCTAGTAGAGAAACAAGGAAACATGAATTAGTTAATTTCAGGTAAAGATAAGTACAAAGCAAAAATTAAAAATTGATTGGCATGTCAGTGACTGGGAGGTGATATGTCTATTTTGCAATGGGTTTAAGGGGAGATATTAAAAAAGAACTAAAATAATGCGATAGAGTCAGTCAGACAAAAATCTGGGGGATTTTTATTCTGCAAAGAAGGAAGGCTGAGTGAAAAGGCTGAGAGACAGGAAAGTGGTGGCATGTTCAAAGAGAGGAAGAGAGGTCAGGATAGCTAGAATTTAGTGAGACAAAGAAGGGAAAGAGATCAAGTTATAGAGGGAATCAGGGACAGATTTCATGAGACCGTAAAGGTAATATAAGAAGTATGGATTTCATTTTGAGTGTGATGGGAGGTCATCAAAAGATTTGAAGCAGGGGAGTGATGTGACTTTATTAGCTATTTTGTGTGGAAACTGAATCTAGGGGAAAATGTGTAGTATTCAATGAAAAAATACCTCCTTGTATCTCCTTCAATTCTATATGGTAGCCTTGCTGCATAAAGTAGCTTTGGTTATAGGTCCTTGTTTTTCATCAACTTGAATATTTCATGTTAATACCTTCTGCCCTGAAATGTTTCTGTTGAGAAATCTAATGACAGTCTAATGGGAGATCCCTTGTAGTTAACTAACTGCTGTTTTTCTTGCAGCTTTTAAGATTCTCTCCTTGTCTTAAAGCTTTGCCATTTTCATTGTGATATATCTTGGTATGTATCTCTTTGGGTCCAGGAAATACAGATAGAGAGTCCCAAACAGGATGAACCTAAAGAGGCCTGCAAGAAGACACATCATAATTAAATTGTCAAAGGTTAAAGACAAGGAGAGGAAGTTAAAAGATTTTAAAAAGCAGTTAGCTAACTACAAGGGAGCTCCCATTAGGTTCTCATCTGATTTCTACACAGGAACATTTCAGACCAGAAGGGATTGGTATGAAATATTCAATGTGGTGAAAACTAAGGACCTACAACTAAGACTAATTTACCCAGCAAGGCTATCACTTAAAATTGAAAGAGAAATAAAGAGCTTCCTACACAAGAACAAGCCAAGGAGTTTGTGAACAGCAAACCAATATTGCAACAAATTTTAAAGGGCTTGTTTTAAGAACAAGAACAAGAATAAGGAGAAGAAGAAGGGGGGAGGATGAGGAGGAAGAGAAGGAAGAAGAGGAGGGGGAGAAGAAGGATGAGGAGGAGAAGAAGAAGAAAAGAAGAAGAAGGAGAAGGAGAAGGAGAAGAAGAAGGAATAGGAGAAGAAGAACCACCACCAAAGAAAATGATTAAAAATAAAATGGCAATAAATAAGTACTTATTAATAATTACTTTAAATGTAAAAAGCTTAAATGCTACAATCAAAAGATATAAGGTAGCTGAATGGATAAAAAAATAAGACCCATATATATGCTGTCTCTAAGAGACCCAACTCAGAACAAAAGATACACACAGGCTGAAAGTAAAGAGATGCAAAAGATATGTCATGCAAATTAAAAAGAAAATAAAAGCTGGGGTAGCAGTACTTATATCTGACAAAATAGACTTAAAGGCTATAGTAGGATACAAAGGACATTACATAATGATAAAGGGAACTATCCAAAAGGGGATATGACTCAAATAATTATTTATGCACCCAACATAGAAGCATCTGAATATGTAAAGCAAATCTTGATGGACATAAGGGAGAGACTGACAGATGCAGTTATAGTAGGGGATTCTAACACCCCATTGACTTTAGTGGATAGGTCTTCCAGGCCTATCCTGGAAAATCAGCAAGCAGAAAGTGGCTTCCAATGATATGCTAGATCAAATATATTCAATAGATATCTACAGAGCATTTCACCCTACAGCAGCTGATTACACATTCCTTTCAAGTACTCATGGAACAATTTCTAGAATAGACCACATGCTTGGACACAAAACAAGTCTCAATAAATTTTTCTCTGATCATATTGCTATCAAATAAACACAAGAAGAAAACTGAAAAATATACAAAGGATATGGAAGCTAAATAACATGTTATTAAACAATGAATGGGTCAATCATGAGATCAAGGAAGAAATTAAAAGATACCTTGAAATAAATGAAGATGAGAACACAACCACCCAAAATCTATGGGACACAGGTAATGCAATCCTGAGGGAAATTTGTAGTAGTATAGGCCTATCTCAAGACACAAGAAAAAGTTCAAATACACAATCTAACTTTACACTTAAAGGAACTTGAAAAAGAACAACAAACAAAGCTGAACATGACTAGAAGGAAAGAAATAATAAAGATCAGAGCTAAAATAAATAAAATAAGGTCTAAAAAAAGATTAAAAATATCAATGAATCCAACACCTGGTTCTTTGAAAAGATAAACAACACTGACCAAACTTTAACCAGACTCATTCAGAAAAAAAGAGAGAAGACCCAAGTAAATAAAATAGAAAGGAGAAGATAAATAACAACTGAAACCAAAGAAATGCAAAGGATTGTAAGAAAATATTATGAACAACTATATGCCAACAAATTGGAAATCTGGAAAAAATGGATTAATACTTCAAAACATACAATCTTCCGGAACAAAATCAGGAAGAATCAGAGTATGTGAATAGACAAATTATACCTAGTGAATATGAAGCAGATATCAAAAAAACTCTCAACAAACAAAAGCCCTGGAATGGGTGACTTCACATATGAATTTTACCAAACATTTTAGAAGAACTAACACCTCTCTTTCACAAACTAAAAAAATTCAAAAGGAGGTAAGACTCTAAGCTCATTTTACAAACCCAGCATTATCCTATTCCAAAACCAAATAAAGACAATACAAAAAAATAAAATTATAAGCCTATATCCTAGATGAACATAGATGCTAAAATCATCAACAAAATATTAGCTAACTGAATACAGCAAAGCATCAAAAAGTTAATACACCATGATCATGTGGGATTTATTTCAGGAATATAAGGTGGGCACAACATCGCAAATCACTAAATATGATACACCACATAAACAAAATGAAGGATAAAACCACATGATCATAACATTAGATGCAGATAAACCATCTGATAAAGCCCAGGACCGATTTTTGATTAAAATTCTCAGCAAAATGGGAATAGAGGGAACACACCTAAACATAATAAAAGCCATATATGGCAAACCCACTGCCAGTGTCATTTTCAACAGGCCAAAACTACAAGCATTCCCCTTAAGATCAGGAACAAGACAGGGATATCTGGTATCATCTCTCTTTTTCAACATAGTACTGGAAGTCATAGCCACAAGAATCAGACAAAAAGAAGAAATAAAAGGCATCTAAATTGGAAAGAAAGAAGTAACACTGTCCTTATTTGGAGATGATGTTATACTGCACATAAAGAACACTAAATAGTCCATCAAGAAACTACTAGAACTCATAAATGACCTCAGTAAAGTAGCAGGATAAAAAATTAATATTCAGAAATCAGTTGCATTTTTATATGCCAACAATGAACTATCAGAAAGGAAAATTAAGAAAATAATCCCATTCACAATTACTTCAAAAAGAATAAAATACCTAGGAATAAACCTAACCAAGGATGTAAAAGATGTATACTCAGAAAATTATAAGGCACTGAAAAAAGAAATAGAAGAAGATACATATAAGTAGAACTCTTCTTATCTGTCTTCATGGATAAGAAGAATTAACATTCTTAAAATGTTCTTACTATCCAAGATGATCTATAGATTCAATGCAATTCTTATCAAGTTATCAATCGCACATTTCACAGAACTAGAAAAAATATTTCAAAAATTTATATGGAACCACAAAGGCCCCACATAGCAACAGAAATTTCTAGAAAGAAGAAAAAAGTTGGAGGAATCACACTAATATCAAACTTCACTATAAGGCCATAGTAATCAAAACAGCAGGTTACTGGCATAACAGTATCTACATAGATCAATGGAAAAAAAATAGAGAAGCCAGAAATAAACCCATATTTTAATAGTAGTATTTGACAGAAGAAGCAAGCACATGCAATGGGCTAAAGACAGTATATTCATTAATGGCATTAGGAAAATTGGACAGATACATGCAGAAAAATGAAACTAGACCACATTCTTATGCCACACAAAAGAATATATTCAAAATGGATTAAAGACATATGTTAGACCTGAAAACATAGAAATCCTAAAAGAAAATATAGGCAGTAAAATCTAGGACTATACTTTTTGCCATATTTTATCTGATATATCTCCCCAGGCAAGAAGAACAGAAAAAGAAATAAAACAAAAAATGGGACTACATCAAACTAAGAAGTTTTTGCACAGCAAAGGAAACCGTGAACAAAATAAAAAGAGAATGTACTGAATAAGAGAACATATTTGTTGATATATCTGATAAATTTATGAAGAACTTTTAAAACTCAACACCATAAACAGACAAGCGATCAAGTTAAAAAATGGTCAAAGAACCTAAGAAGACACTTTTCTAAAGAAGACAGACAGATGGTTAACAAACATATGAAAAGATACTCAGTGTTACTAACCATCAGAGAAATGTAAATTAAAACAACAATGAGATATCACCCCCTACCATTCAGAATGGCTATCATCAATAAATCAACAAACAACAAGTGCTGGCAAGGATGTGGAAATGAGAAAGGAGAACCCTTTAGCATTGGTGGTGGGAATGCAGGTTGGTGCAGCCGCTATGGAAAGTTGTATGGAGATACCTGAAAAAATTAAAAACAGAACTGCCTTATGACCTAGCAGTTCCACTTCTGGGAAGTTATCTGAAGAAATCCAAAACACTAATTCAAAATAACATAATATTCCCTGTGTTCATGCAGCATAATTTAAAATCTCCAACATATGGAAGCAGCCCAACTATCCATCATTAGATAAGTGTGTAAAACAAACATGGGGCATTTACACAGTGGAATACTACTCAGCTGTAAAAAATTATAAAATTTTACCCTTTGCAACAGCATGGATGGACCTGGAGAACATTATGCTAATTGAAATTAGCCAGTCAGAAAAAGACAAAACTCCATGATTTTACTCATATGTGGAATCTAATGAACAAACTGAACTAAGCAAAACAGAGACTGACTCAATAGATGGAGAGCAAGTTGACATCTCTGGGGTGGATATAAGGGGATGGATGGATTGAGGTAAAAGGAAAAAGGAGTCATGGATCTGGACAACAGAATGGTGATTGTAGGATGGGTGGGATGGACGGGTAGTGGGACAAATGGTAATGGAAAAAATACAATAAAAATAAATTTTAAAAAAAGAATTGGAAAATAAAAAAACTAGTATGTCCCTAGAGTCTAAAACCCAAGGCTGCATAATTTATACTATTTTTCTTCTTCTTAAGATATTTACATTGATTCATTAATGTTGAGTTTAATGACAATATTCCTGACTTATTTTTAAAAAAAAGTACTGCTATAACTATAATTTCTGATTTCATTATCAGTTTCATTTATAATGATCATACTATAAAACCCAATCATAAGATGATATTTTAAATAATTATAAGAGTAATTATTGTGCCATTTACTTAATGTCATTAAGATAATTGCCTTTTGAATTGAAGATAGGTATAAAATCAGCCATTTATTACTTTATTATCAATTATTGACAACAGAAAGCCAATATTGCCTTCAATAAATCTATCCATATATGACAAATCCAAGTGAAGGCAATTTTAAATAATGTCTATAAATTATGAGTTTTTCTATTTTTTAAACAATTCAATCACCAATTGTTTATTATTCACATCTATTTCTTCAATGTGAAATAAATACTGGCTGCCAGGTTAAAAAAAATTCTAGTTTTAATATTTTTTTACAAATGTGCACTCTTGACAGCCATTTGTAATGAAGAGAATATTACAGTCCCTTTCAATATTCTAACAGAACAAAATGCAGATCTTTGATCACAGATGTAATTCAATAATGTTTGTGACTATACTCAGAGTAAAATTATTAGATTTTAATTCTCCATAACAGTAAAATTATAGAATCTCAAAAAAATCACTTATTAAAAGTTAAATATTGTTTTCTATTGTCATTCAAATATAAGGGAAAAACTTTGTAAGTTTGCCAATGTTTCCTAGTATTGCTTTTGTATTTGAGTAATAGTTCATTGAAATACCTTTGGGCAAAAAGTGTATAATGAAAGTAAAATGGGAGTTATACATTTTAATGTAAACATTTACCAATACATTTTAAAGTTAAATCACATGATCTAGCAATCATTAAAATTGACATTCTGCCTTCAAGCATGAGTAACTGTTTATAAATTGAACTTGAATATTTGTCAGGTCAAAGTATTATTTAATGACATATAAGTCTCATGGAGAGAAAACTCAGAACTAAGAAAACAAGATGTATTTTGATATTTAATATTTCAAACAATGCAAAGAACCATCCATTATCATCCTCATTGTATACATAAAGAAAATGAGATTCAAATAGCTAAAACACAAGTTGAGACACACAGGTTGAATTAGCCCTAAAACTTTTATGGTGCTCCTTGAAGCATAATTCTGCCCTTTATCCAACTGCTTACTTGTCTATTAAAATAAATCGTTAGGTGTATTTAAATAGCATTTATATTTGGGGTTATATTGAAATTGTTTTTATCCCTTTGCCTACCTAAATCCTGCCTACCTTTTGGATACATATGACACATGTCAGTGTCCTAACCATGATGCATTTCATCATAAGCACTTTCTTCTCTATAATTCAATAGCATTCAAAATCATGTTGGCATTTACATGCATTTTGAATACTTAGCATATTTTAATATGACGAAATAAAGCTTACATAACTATAATTTTTAGACACACACTAAATATAATTATTTTCTACATTTTCTTTTTTTATTGTTGTTCAACCATGGTTGTCCCAATTTTCCCCCCATTACTTTCCCCTGTACTACCCTCTCACTTCCTATATCCCTTCCATCCCATTGTCTTTGCCCATGGGTCTGTTATACATATTCCTTGACTTGACCCTTTCCCTTCTTTCCCCATTAACCCTTGCCCCCTCCCTCTGGTCTCTGGTTCTATTTTGCTCTCTTGTTAGTTTTGTTGATCAGATTCCACTTATAGGTGAGATCATAATGGTATTTGACTTTCACTGCCTGGCTTATTTCCCTTAGCATAATGCCCTCCAGTTCATGCTGTCGCAAAAGTTAGGAGTGCCTTCTTTCTTTCTTTCTGCTGTATAGTATTCCATTGTGTAAATGTACAATAGTTTTTTGTTTTGTTTTGTTTTTTAATTTAATTTTATTTTTTCAAATACATTTGTCTCTGCTAACCCCCCACCACTTTCCCTTGCCCCCTCCTTCCTTCCCTCCCTCAGCTCTTCCCCTTTGGTTTTGTCCATGAGTCCTTGCTATATGTTCCTTGACTTTCCCCTTCCCTTCCTTTTCCCTGCCCCCCCTCCCTCCTTCCCTCTTGTCTTTGTTGATTTCTTTTCCTTTCAGTGTTGCTGGTCTTATTTTCCTTGCATCTTTGTATTGTTGGTTAGGTTCCGCTTACAGGTGAGATCATATGGTATTTGTCTTTCACCCTCTGGCTTATTTCACTTTTTTTGATCCACTCATTTACTGATAAGCACTTAGGTTGCTTCCAGCACTTGGCTATTGAAAATTGTCTAAGGTTTAGACCACACTCTTCTCAGGGAGATCCAACCAGCTGCTTAAATATCCCTCTCTGCACTTCAGATGCTGCCTGTGGGTGCCCAGCCAGCCTGCTTGCATCGTCACTGCACTCCCTACCTGTCACGTTGTGCTGAAGCTGTTTCTTTTGTCTGTCCCTGATTATGAGGCTTCTCTTTTGCTGTTCAGTCGTTTGTTCCTGATGACTTCTCTACAATTTAGTTGTAATTCCAGATTGGTCCTGGGAGACTAGTGTAACTTTCACTCACTCCTCTGCCATATTGGACATCTCTCTTTTTCTATATTTTCTTTCCATGTTGTCTAAAACCACAATCACTAGATATTTTTCTAAATAGAGATATGTACAAATTTCTTAGTCCTGCTCTACATTCTTTATGTATTCTTTATATTTCTATATATTATCAACTTCACTGAATATAATAATTATTATTTGTTTTGTTCACTGACTTATCCTCAGTGAATAAATAGTGCCAGGCACAAATATGGGGCTAAATTTATTGGATCTATACTTAACAACTATGTTATCCCAAAAAACAGAAAATAAAATCTGAGTCAATTCTAAACAAACTTTTCTAATTCAGGATTCCCAGAAATTTTATCTTCTTTTTCCTTACATTGTAGGAGCCTTTGAAGTGTAGGGAAAGTAGTATGAAAGGAAGTCCATTTATTTGTAATGCATTGCTTTGTACATCATTGTACTCTCATGATAATTTTTAACTGGATCTGCCAAGATGTTCTGTTTGTCTCCCAGATCCTGTGAGATTGTCTACAGAGCTATTCTGAGCAGTGTGCACTGGCTTGTCCATAGTCAAGGGCTCTTTGAATTTCCCATCTTTCCCTTAGTCACACAATGGCCTACCTTTAGGGTATGAAAATTTTGTGCCTTCCAATTCTTATGAAGACTCAGGAAGTGACCCATTTACTTTATTGATGTCAGTAGCTAAGAACTGCATATATTCTCTACTGAAACTTCCTACCTCCTATCTTTTCTGATGCTGCCTTCTCTCCCTTTAGCCTCTGAATTATATCCCTCCCTCTACTCTCTCACCTGTAGTTTCAGAGATAATCCTTAAAATGAAGGACCAAAATCAATAGCTTCTATGTTGGTTTTGTGAGTCACACCATTAAGTAGGCTTTCGTACATCCTGAGCCCAATTGTAACTATCACTTGAATTGTAGGAGCAAAAAAATGAAGTACTGGCATGGATGTAAGGCTCTGCAATTGACATTTTTTTTCCTTAATTGATTTTTCTTAATTGATGATTTACTATAGTCCTAATATTGTTTCCTCAATACAGAGCCCTGTCACTATTTCTTACTGAAATTATAGATAAGATACAATAAGAATCTCTTTGTCCAATGGTTGGAAACAATAATTGATAAGTACAGAAACAAGCAAAAGGGAGAGCTGAGAACTTAGCATGGTTAGCAGCCTGCAAACTGAGCACAGAAGATCCTGAGTAAATCACACGCCCTGAATTTTGGATGCAGCCACTGAAACACCACTCTTTTATTTCTGTCATTCTTATCAGGCCAAGGATCTTGTGCCCTTTGTGTGAAACCCAGAGGGAACTTACAATATGTAATTGCAAAACTTCTCATTCTCTGCACTCACTTATTCCACAACACTTTCTTAGCAAACTAGTTTCCTTCTATGATCCAAGATCGCAGGGCTAGTAGTTAAAAGAGAAAGGATAAGCCTCCTGAATCTATGCTTCTAATTTCTAAGCCAAGCAGCTTCTATCTAAAGTCAATATCCGCTGATTTTTGGAGGTTCCTCTGTCCTGCCCTGTTCAGTTCCATACAATTACTGAGGCCCGATTTTAAGAATGCATCTTATGTAATCCCAGTAAGAGCCTCTTAGGCCCATGACTATTCATTTGCTACCTGATTTTTTTCTTTACAGCTATTGTTCCTTTCCCCATAGTTATTAAGTACCAATCATAATGAAATGGATACTATTGCATCTCCTCAGATATGATGTCCTTCCTCATTGACACTCTAGCTCCTTATCCACAGTGGTTTCTTCCTTGTGGTGGCTTTGTACTGTGCCAACTAGCTAAATTCAAATTATGTTTCCCAAAATCCCTTTCCTCCTACAATTCTCAGCTACAATTGGCCTCATGATAGTTTTGCATAAGTTTTGGAAGAAAGAAGTAAAACACAAGTCATTTTTATTTTTTAAAGATTGATAAAGTGTCAGGTAATGCTGCAGCTCACTTCCATCATGTTGGCCTCTAAGCCCACCTGGCTGGCAGGAAGTAGCACCTGATTGCCAGCTCTTTCAGCTCCAATTAGATCTTCTTTAGTTTCTCTGATTCCTGGGCCAGTATGTATTTAGCAACATAATGGAAGATGCCAGATTTTCTTCCAAGTGCACTTCATCACTAACTAAAGTGGGAGATTTGGTGATATTGAGAGGTCAACATGGATTTTAGTTCATATACAGGCTCCAGTTTGACTTGTCTCTCCCCTGCTTTACCCCCATCTTTTTTTCCCAAATGCCTGCCAAGGTCCAGAAGCAGAAACATGATTGTGTAAGATCAAATCCCTATAATGAACCCCATATTCTATATCTCACCTGGGTTCTGCTTCTCTGATCAAACTCTGAGTAACACATTTCTCTCCTCCCTTTTTTGATAACCTCCTAGCATATCTGTTTTCTCTCTTTTATGTTCAAAAAATGCTGAAAAAAAAAGGCTTGGTACATAGTTTATTTGCCACAATAAGCACTCATTGTTTTATTAAACTGATCTTAAAGACCTGAAATTGGTATACACATTATGTTCTACACAGTCATATAGCTCTTTACAAATGAGTTCAAGAAAGAACAGAAGGTGAAGGGACACTTGAGTGGACTTTTGGTGTATAAGTAAAACCTGGTTGTTACAAAGAATCTTCCAAAAAGCATGCATGCTCAGAGAAAAGGCATTCTGATAAAAATATCAGCCTCATAGTGTCATCAGGGGGCCTTACAGAAGAATGTTTCTCAAATTTACACATTTACTGAACATTTAATGGGCAACAAAATAACAAATTTAGCAGCATAAAATCTCTAGTTTATAAATAATAAAAATAAAATGTATTGAAAATTAAGAATAGTCACCGGTAATGGTAATAACAAAAGTGGCTTCACATAAATGAATAGAATAAAATTGTGTAACTTTACTCCTGATAACTCTTATATTCAACTTACTGGCAGATAAACATAGGTGGACGTTCATACCTGATGAGTTATATTTTTTATATTCCTCTAGAAAATCCTAATTCACAGCAGTTCAGCATAAACATTTGGTAGCTCCATTGTAGTAATGGGCATTATGATATTTTTTAAAGCCTGAATATAACAGTGATCTCCCACTGAAGAAAATTTATGCTACATACAGAGGCTAATTTGATGAGAATATTAAAATTAGGAAGAATTTGGCCTGAGAAGGGTTTTGGGTTTTTTTTCATGGTATATTGTATATAATTCAAATGTGATTCTTAAATATGTGTAATAAAGTTTCTGAAAATGATTGATAGGAGTCAAACCCCAATCACACAAATATTTTCATTGATCTTTTGAAACTTTATTACACATATTTGAAAAATTAGTGTATTCTACAAATGGATTATAATATAGTAGTAAGCACCATCTTTATCAACACAAATTCTAATAGTTTTGCTCTGAAGAAGTATATTCAGAATCTTCATTATTCTGAATATATCACTGAGAACCACTAGTATGTCAGTTGAAGATAGCATCATGATTTTTTTAAATCTACTTCAGCTCAGAAATTATATGAGAATCATTTCCCTTCAAAGTCAGTAAATTTTAATCACTGAACATTTCTTCACACAGTACTCTACAAAGACATAATCAGTGTCTATGAGTTGATAATATTTACTATTTTCAGAACTTTCAGCCACACTGAACAAAAACTCACTGGTATATTGTTTGCCATCATTTTTTTCAGAATGTAAGGTCCTGTTTTGAGTTGTATTCAGATGCAAATGCTTGCATTTTGAAAAGGAACACCCTCCTTTAGAACTTACAACTAAGGGTGCTCCACAGGTGCCCATCCCTGCCCTCTGACTGTGGGGAGCTAGGCTTTTTCTAGCCAACACCACAGCTCATAAATTAATCACTTAACCAAATACCAAACGTTATCATGTATCTTGGTTTCCAATGGTATAGACAGCAAAATGTACTCAACAATTCTCTATTATATATGTATATACATGAAAAAATGAGTCATTCTGCTTAACACTAACTTAATTCAACTTTATAAAATAAAATATTTCTTATCCTATCCTCATTTGATGTTATTTTTCTACATTGAATGCCATTAATATTAGGAAATATCCAACAGTGACATCTGATAAAGGATTTTTGCTAATAGCAAGATTCCTGCTTTTTTCTAATAATGTTAGTCTGAACTGGTGGCTTAATTAACTTTTCAGCAACCTAGGACATGTACCTATTCATTCCATGAACACATTTTTAAAATAAATAATTATTCTTTGCACTTTGTCTGAATTTCATTATTCTTTCACTTCAATAGTGCACTGGTATTAGTTAGGAATAAAACTGAATAATTTTCTGTGATAAACCTCACTCCACATACATAGTAGAAAGAACTCTGATGATTTGTCAGAAGTCACACATATGGAGAAATTTTATAAAGAAATTATATTTGACACTATGGTGTAAGTAACTATTGGCTCCCAACCCAATACAATCTAATGATTAAATATACATTCATTTTCACCATCCCTTTTTCAATTACTTGTGTGAAATAATCACCACATATCTACCTGTGCCAGTGTTGGGAGAAATCCTCCATGATTTCTGCATGTCTTCTGAACAAAGGCATTAACAGTTTTTGTTCTGGGCTACCTTTTTGTGGATGTTTGTATAGGGCCTCAATTCAAGCTAACAGTTGCTAACAGTTGGGTGCTTTGTTACCTTTTAACTTCACCTCTTCTAGGAATGAAATATTCAATATGATTTTCACACTCACAGTCTGCTGATTCCACTAGGTCTTTGGAATACCTGAAACAGGCCACACACTCTGTCTCCTTGTGGCCTCTTCATGAATCTAGCTGGAGCCTCTTCACACATGGATTTCTTCACAATATAGTGATCTCTGGGTAGGTCAGGCTTCTTAGCTGGTGGTGGTTTTCTCCTTTTGTTTACCTCTAGCCAACATCCCAAAGGCCAGGATAGAGACTGAAAGACTTTAATTACCTAACCTTGGAAGTCCCAGAACTCTGGAGTCCACAGCTTCCAAATGGTCAAACAAGTGGCTAAAGTCATCCTAGATCTACAGGAAAGAAAATTAATCCTCACCTGTTACTAGAAGGAAAAGCAAAAAAAATTTAGCCATCTCTACTCTCCTACACCCATATGTACATTCCTGAAACTTAAAAAAAATTACTTGCACATTTCCTAAACCTGAAAAAAATTACTTCGGTAGTAGCAAAATATTTATAATTTAGGTTTAGCATTCCAAAGCCTTCTTACAAATATTTGTAACATTTACACATTTATACAACTTACCCTTGGTTCCCTCAAGAACTTCTTAGACTTTATAAGTCAATTGAAACCGTTGATGAAATTTCCACATAAGTAAATTGATGTTATAGAAATGGCTGTGCTATCTTTAACATTTTTTTTCCAGAGGGAATCCTAGAAAATAACATTTCTGATATTTTTCATGCAAATTTTTAATGTAATAATCCACATTGGTGCCAATAAAAACCAGCCAGAGTGGAAATACTCTTGGAAAAAAACTGATAAAAGTGATAAAAATGCAAAGTTATCTTGCTGACTTTAAAACTTTACCAAAACAGAATAAGGCTAAAGGAAAAAAATGTCTTAAAACTTCACTCTTATAGAAGATAAAGGACATAAAAAGTAATGAGAAATATGAATTAAAAACTTAATAATATGCAATACAATAAATTGGAAATATTTTTAAAGTAGCAAATGCAAAAATTGTGTTAAAACAATAAAACTTACAAAAGGAATATAAAATGGAAATATAGTCACATTATATGAATAAAATATGAATTTATTTATAGAGAAAAATATGAAATAACTTTAAACTTATTTATGACATATAGGTTCTAGTCTCCGTTCCAGTTTTAATATACTATCAAAATGAACATGCACAAATTGAATCCTCTTCAATCCTCTTTTATTGGTTAAATTAGAATTAGGATTACAGAGACTAAATATTTTTTCTTTTCTTTAAACACATTTTTTGTTTCTTTCATGCTGTGTCCATATGTGTTTATATGTAATATGTACATGTATACATATACTGTATGTATATTATACTGTGTATATACAGATATATATCCATTTTTAATCTTTATAATAAAAAATACATGTGTATGCTTTTTGTTATACATATACACATTTTTGTTATACATATACACCTGTATGTATACATATACACATTCATACATCCATTCACATATGACATCCAATATATAAGGTACATAATATATAAATATAAGATGCACAGTTTGTTGATAAGTATATAATTTCTATAATATGTAATTTATATAGAATACATAATTTATAGGTACATAATTAATTTGAATAGTTCATAGTTATAAAATATTTGTGTGATAAAAAATATTTATATACTGAAAAGTTAATGTCTCTCCTACCATGATCATCTGGTTCTAATTCCCAGTGTAGACCAGAGATAGTAGTTCTTTGTGTCTTCTCAGAAAAATTCTGCATGCATGCAAGTCCATACATACATACATACACACATGTTCATTTATATGTTTTTAAATAAACAGAGACAAACCTATAGACAAAGACAACAGTACAGTGGTTAACAGAAGGGAAGGGTGGTAGTAAAGTGTAAAGGAGATCAAATACATGGCAATGGAAGAAGATCTGACTTTAGGTGGTGGGCAGGTAAAGCAATATTACAGATTACAGATTACATATCATAGAATTGTACCCTTGAAACCAATATAATCCTGTTCATCAATGTCACCTCAATAAATTAAATTAACACCCAATAAATTTAATTAACTCGCAATACATTTTTCAGACATAAATTTTAAAGAGATTATGCTTGTCATTTAGTGTGGTGGAAACTGGAAAAAGAGTATGAAAAAGGGAAGTCTGTTATAGTGATTGCTGTGCCTTAGATGCCCAATATCACATGTAAATCAGTGATGGTAGAAATGGGGTAAGATAAAAAATTTAGAAGCCACTTAAACTGACTTGTGAATGAATCAAAGATTAAAGCATAGCTTCATGGCTTAATCTGTATACTGTGTATTGAGAAGGTTAATTGAGAAAAGAATGCAACTTCAAGAAATAAGTGGTATATTTTTGCTCTATTTTGGTGTGGAAGAAAATTGCTTATTTTCTTTAGGGCCCTTCTAATTTTGACTTAAATAATAACATTCACAAGTTTTCTTTTAGTTGTATTATGGCTTACAGCACTGTATAAAATTTGTACATAATTGGAATAGTGGGCTAACTCTCATCCACCTCTTTCCAGATTTAAAATAATTCTGTAAATTATCTTAGATGACTAGAAATAATAATACTTCTCATATACTGATATAAAATCATTTTTAGATCATTTCTTCACCTAAATTAAATCAGAAGAGTCTTTTTCACAAGTCTTTCATAGGGTTGGTTGTAATTCTGTATCTATTGGACAAATACATATATATTCTTCTGTTTTATTTCTTGTCTCATAAAAACTGAGAGAAATAAGAATTTACTATTTGACTTCTTACGTCCTAAGCATTGTTCATATAAACATGAGAAAAACTGTCTAGCAACACAGTCTCTCTGTGAAAATCTTGTTTCTCTGTGATTTTTGTGGAAAAGTATGCTTGTTTGCTAGTGGTCTTGATGTTCACTTCAAAGTTAAACTAATTCTTATAATAACTCCAATTTCCATCCATCCAAAAATGTTCTACAGTCATTTATTGCTAGGCATGGCATGGATAGGAAAAACAAAAGTTACAATCTTGACTTTGAGAACCTATTGAAATATCATTTTATTACCATGGAAATTCAAAGGTAACTAAACTGCTCATTCTGTTGTGTTATTTTAATTGATGGCAACATTCACCTTTACAAATGAACAACATTGATAGAGTGCTTTCTGTCTAAAAGTTTTAAAAGAAAAAAATTAAATTTACATTCTGTTTTCACACCTAAACTTTGTTTCACATATAACATTTATTTTTGGTCAACAATTCTAGAATGATTAATTATCCCACTTTCCTGGGCATAAAATAGTATCTGAGACATGAGACTTAAAATTTTAACACTGAGTTGGTTACCTTGTGAGACTGCTCTACTTTATTATAGGTATATACAGACATAATATATATATATTTTGATCAGAAATATATATATGTATGTATGCTTAAGTGCTAGAGATACATAATACTGGTAATATGACATCCCCGCTTTTATATTTTACTTTTTTGTTTATTAATCCTCATCTGAGGATATATTTATTGAAGAGAGTGGAGGAGAGAGAGACAGAGAGACTGAGAGAGAGAAATATCCATGTGATAGAGAAACATAGATTGGTTGCCTCCCTTACACCCCCGACCAAGGATGGAAACTGCAACCTTTTGTTGTACTGGAGGATGCTCCAACCAACTGAGCCACCTGGGCAGGGCACTCCTAACTTTTGTAAACATTGGAATGTACATCGAGTTTATCCTCATTTGTTAGTTACATACATGAATAGTAGAGACAAATCAACAACTCTTCCATTCTGCAAGCTTACTTTATGGAATAAGCAAAAGCAATAGATGCTTTAAATGATTTCTTAAAATCTCATATTGTCTTGTTAAGCATATGCCAAAGTTTATTTCTTTATAAACTGTTAGAAGCCATCAGTATTGGAGGGAAAGACTTTTTATGAATAATTTGTGTTTATGACATATAAATGTACTTGATCAAAACTCAGACTTTAGAAAACTCATGGCATCCTCAACATGAATTATAATAAAGATCATCCTAACAGGTTTACAAGTATAAATGTCAGCAAAAACCAAAACAAAACAAACAAAAAAAACCCTTCACCTGTACCAATTTTACTAATTCATATATTTAGACTCTTTAATAGCCCTCCAGCATTATTCACTATTATGATTCTGCTGGTAAGTAAAAATCATGTTTGGAATACTATAAAAGTACCTAAAAAATGGAAAATTTTATAAATTCATTTAATGTGTTTCATTAAGATATCTAAACTAGCAAAATAAGTATTCCCAAATTCTAGAGCTATTAGTTGATTCAATATATAATTAATACACATATTTATCTTATATGTCTACAATATAATATGCATGTTTAACTTCAAGCTGAAATTAGACCTTAAAACAGTACAAAATCTTGAATAGAAATATATCTATTATCAAAAACCATCATAATCTATCAAGTGCACTCCTATAACACTAATTATATCATACCATTTTATTCAAATACTTATTCTCCCAGCCATTCCAAGTCAGTATAAATTTAAACCTGAGATTTTTAGCTTTGCACTCCACTTCCTAGAAACTCTGCTCTGAATTTTTCTATGCAAAATCTACCTTGCAATCTTTAGATATGGGTTTTCAATGTCCCCACATATATTGGGCAGCTCCATTCATCTCTGGTTCTTTTAGCCAAATATCTAGGTATGAATCAAATCACTTTCTCAATAAACATTTCTACAAGTATTTTATCTGAAGTTCTCTCTTCTTTCTTTGCAATCTGGGTATTATCTAACATATTCTATATATAATTAAATTATCTGCACTTCTTAAGGACATGTGTTCTATATTTTTTTTGTTATAAGTAAAATCACACAGTAGATAGTCAATATGTGTTGATGAATTAAATAACTCACTTAGAAGCACAGCTAAAAAGTGATAAGTCTGTCTTATCTGCAAGTGATCTGGTAGAGTTGCTTTCATTCTTCAAAATAAGTATATAATATGTAAAACTTTTTAATATATTTCTGAAGATTTTGCGGAAAAGAGGTGACACCTCTCTACCTAGAATGTGTAGCAGTTTCATTTGTTATATTCAATACAGAGTTGATTTATAGAGATTATACAGGTTTTTCTCTCATTAGAAATAATTTTATTTTCCTTTATTTCAATAGCACTGAAACATAAATAAGGCATTTGAACAAAAGACTGTTTATTGTAGAATTCTGTGTAATTGTAAAAAAGTAAAAACAGTATTTCCATCGATTGATGAAATAATATATAAATATGGCATATTCATGGAATACAATTTATTAGTAAAGTCTAGAATAAATATAGATAAATATAACAATATATAATACAACATATATTGTTATGTAAGCATATAGATATATACACACACCTATACATACACACATATGTGTATATGAAGAGAGAGAGAGAGAAAGTGAAAGACTGAATGAGACTAAAGATGGGTGAAATAATAGTCAATATTAATTGATATTTTACATATCTGTTTTATTTAATCTTCATAATAGAGGAGAAAAACTGGCACAAAAAATTTGTTTAAGGTCAATAATAATAACTAAAATTTATTGAAGGCTAAATGTCTGCTTCTCTTATAAGCAGTCAATATGTATCATTTACTTATTATTTACTGGCACAAAAATTTTTAAACCATTCGAGTTCACAAAACCTTTGAGCAATGGAGATGAGATTTAAGCCCAGGCAACTTGACTTCAGGGACCAAGCTCTCCAGCCACCCCTTTTCCTATTTTCAAAGGTCTGTTTTTAAAAGTACTTAAATCAATGATTTTGGCATTGATCCCTGGAAAATGCTAAATCAATCATCACATAGATGACTTATGGGTTCTCAGATCATTCATTTATAAGGTATACTAAGCTAATGTGGAAAGGTCTGCCTTGCCTAGTGGAAACACTTACAAATGATGCGCATACTACAAAAAATCCTCAGCTTGTATTCTCTCTAGAATAAAGCAGTCACCCTTCATCAGTGCTTATAATGAACATTTTCTCTCTTACTTATTAAGTACAGCATCCATTAATTTCCCAATTAACCACAGGTAAAACCTAATAATTGTGATATGACTTTAAATATCACCAGCAACCATGTCCCTCTTGTGAAATGAATTTCCTGGAAAGTCATTACTATAGTTGATCAGAAAACTGCAGTCAGCTGGATTTGTGGAGGCTCATATACTGGGTCTAGTGCAATTTCCAGCAAGCCCACGTGGAAACTTTAAGCTCATGCTGGACAACAAGAGTGTCAAATCATTCTGTAGAACCTAAAGCCAGAGGCTTGAGAACTGAGAAAGAAATTGCAGTGTAGAAACCATGGGAAGAAGATGCTTGAATACCTTTAAAACTGGTAGCTACAGAAGATTTGTAACAGTGAAACTAGCCTAGAAAAATTGCTAAGTGGCTGGGACAAACTAAGGAAGTTGATGTAAGCAGCAAGGTTGTGAATAAAAAAAAGCAAAACTCACTTATGAGTAATAAAAATCCCAGGCTAGTTTCTAAATATACACTTTCTTCAGGATTCTCTCAGAGGCAAGCAGAAAATTGCTGTAGGTCATTTCTACAACCTAGCATATGGGTATGAAAAGTAAAGAAAAAAAAGAAAAGGAAACAACCTGAAGATAAGCTCATAATCAAAATTACAGATCACACCTATGACAGACTACCATGAAGAAGGCCAACAGATATAAGAACGAGATGATTAGAATCACTGTAATAAAATATTTAAAGTATTACATAATGTTTAAAATAGCTAAATAGATAAGAAAAGTGTTGTAGAACTTAAACAATATAGTCAATTGGATTTTTAAACTTCCAGTTTCTGCTCAGTGATGTAAATGTCAAAAAGACTCTTTTTCACAGTCCTACATCAAGAAAAATGCACAAAAACTCAAAATCTTTAAAATCATCAAAGAGAAGGGGTCACAGGGCAATGAGCTAACACAACATCTGAGGAGAAACAGACATCCACAGGGATAGGCAGCATGAGAACCCTTGCTAACTTTGGACAGATATCAGCAAAAATAAGAAGAATTCAACAAGAATAGTAAAGAAATAAAAAGGTAGCATGAAGACAAGCCAAGTGAACATGGTGACTACAGGTAAAGAACTTCATACCACCACTATCTTTCAGGGTTTTTCCTAAGTTAACCTCACCATGTGCTTACAAGGTAGATTGGGAGAATCCTGAGAAAACTCCTACCCGGTACAGAAATGAGAAGGAAAACATAATTGTGTTCATAGGAACCAAATCTCCAAGCTAAACAGAATACTGGAGAGGCTGTATCAACATCAGTTAGACTAGATATTTCAACAGGGATATTATTAAGGATGAAAAGAATCAAACATAATGAAAAAATGCTCAGTTCTCTAAGAAGACAATTTAAACATATGTGCAACTATAAACAAAACTTCAAAACACATGTAAATATTGACAGAAAGAAAAAAGAAATGAACGAGCTTGGAGATTTCAATAGTCCTTCATTAGTAATTAATAGAACAAGTAGGCAGAAATTTAGTAAGTTTGTAGAACACCTGAAGAATACAACCAAAAAACTTGACCAAATTTACTTTTATAGAACAGCCTATCCAATAAAACACAAAATACAAATATTTTTGCAAGCATACATGGAATATTCGTAATATTCTATTTGGTCTATCTGGATCATAAAACAGACCTTAACAAATTTAAAGGAATAGAATTCATACAGAGTATGTTCTTAGATCATAATATAATTAAACCAGAAAACAATAACAGAAAGATATACGGAAAAGCCACAAAATTTTTGGAAATTAATATTAAAAAACTAAACAGCACACTACCAGATTATATGGGATCAAGAAATAAGTCTCAAAGGACACTAAAAATATTTTTGCTGAAGGAAAATGGAAAAAATCAAAATTTGTGGAATGTCATTACAGCAAGACTCAGAGGGACATCTAGCATTAAATGCTTTTATTAAAAAATGAAGAAGAAAGTCTAAATCAAGGTATCATCTTAGGAATTACAAAAAGATAAGCATTAACACCCAAAGCAACCAGAAAGAAACAGATCATAAAGATAAAAAAGATAATGCAATAAAATAGAAAAAAAAGGAAGTAATAAAGATAATTAAACCAAAAGCTTGTTCTTTGTTATTTCATTAATTTATTTTCCAATTCCAGTTGGCATACAATATTGTATTAGTTTCAGTTGTACAACATAATAATTAGACATTTACATATCTCATGAAGTAATGACCCAAATAAGTCTAGTATCTATCTGATACCATACAGAATTATTACAATACTATTGGGATTTTCAAGATGGCAGAGGAGTAAGTGGAAGTCATACTGACCTCCTCCCAGAACCAACCTGGAATTACAACTAAGTTGTGGAGAAATTACCTGGAACAAACAACTGAACAGTAATGAGAGAGGAGCTTTGTAACCTCAGGGAGACAGAAGAATTGGTTTTAGTGTAATCTAACCGGTAAGGAGTGCCTTAGACTCGAGGAGGAGGGCGGGGCACCTATGGGCAGCAGCACCATAAAGATATTGAAAGGGCCGATTGGATCCCCCTGAGAAGAGCGGGGTCTAAACCAAAACTGAGGATCTCTAGCGCACAACACCAGAGCCCAGAAAGTACACAGAATACAGCCAGCTGCGAAAGTGGCCAGGTTCCTCTCTGCCAGAGACAGGCAGCTGGAGATGCGAAGAACGCATAAATTTTTATTTGCAGCCACTTACCGTGGTCTCCGGCAAAGGTGGGGGTAGAGTGGGCTAGAGATGCCTGAGGACAGACTGGGGAAGGAGGCCTTGGAGAGAGAACTGAGAGAGTAGCCAGCGGGATTTCGGTGCTGACTCATTTCCCATGCAGCAGCCGCCATCTTGCTCAGGCAGAGACGACACCCCCTGAATGACAGACACCAGCTTCAAAGGACCCAATAGCCCCATCCCCAGGAGGAATTCGACTCCACCCTGTGCTGTCTAAGCAGCCTGCTGAGTGCTGAGTGGCAGCCACAGATGGTAGATACCTGGCTAAAGGGGGCACAGAGAGGTCTGAAGACACTTGAGGATAGACTGGGAACAGAGGCTTTGGGGAGAGAATGGAGAGAGTAGCCGGCGGGATCCCAGTCCGGACTCTTCCCCAATACGGCAGCTACAGGAGAGGACCTAATAACCCCACACCCAGGAGGAACTCCGCCCTGCCCTGAGCTGTCTAAGGCAACCTGCTGAGTGCAGAGTGAATAGCTAAACAGCTGAAGGAGAAAGCCACAAACAGTATATTCCCAGAAGTCTCAAACAGACTGTCTAAGTTCAGACAGGGACAATATCTGACATCATTAGAGGCAGATCCAGAAAGTAAAAACAGCGGTCTCCAACCAGAGAAGTTTACACCACAAAATCAGGAAATCAAGACAGATCAACTTAAGAAGCAGAAGCAAAAGAGAAGAGTCTCACAAATAATAGGAAGGCAAAGAAATATGCCCCACTTGAGGGGAAAGGAGGAATCCCCACAAAGGGAACTAAATGAAGTAGAGGTAAGTAAACTATCAGATGCGGAGTACTAAACAACAGTTCTACGGAAGCTCAATGAGCTCAGTGAGCTCAGAGAGAATTACCAGAAACTACAGGGAAACTACAAGGAACTTACTGCAAACTATATTAGCATGAAAAAAGAAATAGAAACTATCAATAAGAGACAAGAGGAAATGAAGAATACAATTTCTGAATTGAAGAACATAGTAAAGGCATCAAAAGCAGGCTAGATGAAGCTGAGGAGCGAATCAGCGAGCTGGAGGACAAGGTAGAATAAAGCTCCCAGAAAGAGCAAGAAAATGGAAAAAATACTCAAAAAGAATGAAGAGGCATTTAGGGAAATGCAGGACAACCTGAAACGTAGTAATATCCATATAATAGGGATACCAGAAGGAGAAGAGGATGAGAAAGGAACAGAGAACCTGTGTGAAAAACTCATGATGGGAAACTTCCCTAACTGGAGGAGACAAAAAGTCACACAAATCCAGGAAGCACAGAGGGGAAAAGTCCATTCAAGAGGAACCCAATGAGGTCCACTCCAAGACACATCATCATTGAAATGGCAAATATCAAAGACAAACTGAGAATCCTAAAGGCAGCAAGAGAGAAAGAGATAGTAACATATAAAGGAGCCCCCATACAGCTAGCAGCTGACTTCTCAACAGAAACACTGCAAGCCAGAAGGGAATGGCAAGAAATATTCCAAGTAATGAAAAGCAAAGGCCTACAACCAAGTCTGCTCTACACAGCAACGCTTTCAGTTAAAATGGAAGGCGAAAGAAGGAGTTTCCCAGACAAAAGAAGGCTAAAATAATACACCTCCACCAAACCAGCACTGCAAATATACTAAAGGGACTGCTTTAAGATGAAGAAAAAGTTTCTATGAATACCCAGTTCCTTTCAGAGTTGTCAATACTTGATATTACCAATATTTTTAATATTCATTAATCTGATTGTGACAATGATGTTATTGTAATTGTTCCTTTACTATTTGTTGAAACTAAACCTGTTTTAGTATATTCTTGCCTATTTCTATTATTTTTTTAAAAAGTTTTAAATGTATTTTTGGTATTCTTTATCCATTTATTGATTAAATTTTTTCCCTAAAAAACAAACCAACAAACAAAAAACCTACTAATCATGTTTTAGATGTGTTGCAAATACTTTCCTATTCCATTCATTGTCCTTTAACTTTCTTTATATGTGTATTACTATATAGTCTTATGTTTAACATAGTCATATTGTCAATATCTACTTTATAGCTTCTGGGGTTGAATATTTTACTTCAGGTCATGAAAAATATTAGTTATATTTACTTCTAAAACTCCTTAGATTCTACATATTGATTTTTAACTCACCTGACTATTTCTTGTATAATGTGTGAAATAGAACTCTATTTTTGTTTTATTTCAAGTAATAGTAGTCTATGCACCTTATTTGTTGAATAAGCCTTATTTTCCCCATCAATTTGAACTACCAACTTAATCATATATTATATTGTTAGATACATACATACATTTGTCTCTAGAATGCTCAGTATATTTCATTGATCTAATTGATTATTTCTGTGGTGGTGTCATGTTGGTTTAATTGCTGAGACTTTATAACAATTTTAATCTTTTTAATATTTTATAGTTAACTTTGACATTTAAAAAATAAATAAAATCAATATGCATTAAGAAAGAAAGAAAGAATGAACAAATGAAACAAAGAAAGAGAGAGATGGAACTCCTATATTTTGCGACAACATGGATGGAACTGGAGAATAGTAAGCTTAATGAAATAAGCCAGTTGATGAAAGACAAATACCATATAATTTCACCTATAAGTGGACTCTATTCAACATAATAAACTAACAAATAAAATAAACCACAGGCATGGAATCATGGAGCAGACGGAAAGTGACCAGAGGGGATGGGGAAAGAGGACAATGGTGGAAAGAAAGGGAAGGGACTAGACAAAGAACATGTATGAATGACCCATGGACATGGCCAACAGAGTGGGAATTGACTGTGGGAGCAGGGGGTGGAGATGGGAAGGCTGAAGGGGGGTAAAGGGAGAAAAATTGAGAAAACTGTAATAGAATAAACTGTATTTATAAATTTAAAAAATATAAATGAAAAAAATAAAAAAAATTGATTAAAAAAACAATACTATTGACTACATTTCCTATAGTGTACTTTTCTATCATAGAAGGTTGTTCTTTGAAAAGATCACTACAAACTTATGAAATTCAAGGAACTAAATAGACACTTCTTCAAAGAGGACATATAGATGGCCAATAGACATATGAAAATATGCTTAATGTCAATGATAATCAGATAAATGTAAATTAAAACCACAATGATGTCACCTCTTATGCCTGTCAGAATGGCTATCATCAATAAATCAACCAACAACAAGTGCTGGTGAGGATGTGGAGAAAGGGGAACCTTAGTGCACCTTAGTGGTGGGAATACAGATTGGTGCTGCCACTCTGGAAGGCAGTATGGAGATGCCTCAAAAAATTAAAAATGGATCTTTTAACTTCTGGGAATATATCCAAAGGAACCCAAAACACTAATTTGAAAGAACATAAGCACCACCATGTTCATTGCAGTGTTATTTACAGTCACCAGGATATGGAAGCAACCCAAGTGTCCATCACTAAATGAGTGGATAAAGCAACAATGGAACATTTACGCAGTGGAATACTACTCAGCTGTAAAAAAAAAAAAAAGAAGAAGAAGACAGCGTTACCCTTTGTGGCAGTATGGATGGATCTGGCTAACATTATGCTAAGTGAAGTAAGCCAGTCAAAGAAAGACAAATACCACATGATTTCACTCATATGTGGAATCTAATGAACAAACTGAACTAACAAGTAAAACAGAGACAGTCTCATAGACAGAGAGCAAGATGACAGCTGAAGGGTGGGGTACGGTAGCGGGCAGAGGGATTGAGCAAAAAGGGAAAAGAATTTATGGGCCTGGAAAACAGTGTGATGATTGTGGGGGAGGTGGAAAGAGTTTTAAGGGGATTAAATGATAACAGAAAAAAAATACAAGAAAATAAATAAATAATGAAAACTAAAAAATAAAAAATAAAGCTTAAAATAAAGATAAAGGAGACAACATTACCAAAATCAGGAATGAAAAATAAAACCTCATTACAGACCCCCACTGACCTTTTTTTTTTTTTAATTAATTTATTTACTTTTTAAATACATTTGTCTCTGCCTTCTCCCCCCTCTTTTCCTTGCCCCCTCCCACCTTCCCTCCCTCAGCTCTTCCCCTTTGGTTTTGTCCATGAGTCCTTGCTATATGTTCCTTGACTTTCCCCTTCCCTTCCCTTTCCCTGCCCCCCCTTCCCTCTTGTCTCTCTTGATTTCTTTTCCTTTCAGTGTTGCTGGTCATATTTGCCTTGCTTCTTTGCATTGTTGGTTAGGTTCCGCTTATAGGTGAGATCATATGGTATTTGTCTTTCGCCCCCTGGCTTATTTCGCTTAGCATGATGCTCTCCAGTTCCATCCATGCTGTCGCGAAGTTTAGTACTTCTTTTTTTCTTTCTGCTGCATAGTATTCCATTGTGTATATGTACCATCATTTTTTGATCCAATCATCTACTGATGGGCATTTAGGTTGCTTCCAACACTTGGCTATTGTAAATTGTGCTGCTATGAACATTGGGGTGCATAGGTTCTTTTGTATTGGCGTTTTGGTGTTCTCAGGGTATAGTCCCAGCAGGGGAATCGCTGGATCAAAAGGCAGTTCCATTTTCAGCTTTCTGAGGAAATTCCACACTGCTTTCCATAGTGGCTGCACCAGTCTGCATTCCCACCAACAGTGGACTAGGGTTCCCTTTTCTCCACAGCCTCGCCAGCACCTGTTGTTTGTGGATCTGTTTATGATGGCCATTCTGACCGGTGTGAGGTGGTACCTCATGGTGGTTTTGATCTGCATTTCTCTAATGGCTAGTGATGCAGAGCATCCTTTCAAATGCCTCTGGGCCCTCTGTATCTCCTCCTTAGAAAAGCATCTGCCCAGGTCCTTTGCCCATTTTTTGATTGGATCGTTTGTCTTCTTGGAGTCGAGTCGAGTGAGTTCTTTATATATCTTGGAGATCAAACCTCTATCTGATGTATCATTAGCGAATATATTTTCCCATATGGTTGGCTCCCTTTTCATTTTGCTGATGTTTTCTTTAGCCGTGCAGAAGCTTCTTATTTTGATGAGGTCCCACTTGTTTATTCTTTCCTTTATGTCCCTTGCTTTAGGAGACATATCAGTGAAAAAATGGCTGCGTGGGATATCTGAGAGTTTCCTGCCAATGTTCTCCTCTAGGACTTTGATGGTGTTGCGACTTATATTTAAGTCTTTTATCCATCTTGAGTTTATTTTTGTGTATGGTGTCAGCTGATGATCCAATTTCAATTTTTTGCATGTAGCCATCCAGCTCTCCCAACACCATTTGTTGAAGAGGCTGTTATTGCTCCATTTTATGCTTCTGCCCCCTTTGTCAAATATTAGATGTCCATAGAGACCTGGGCTTATTTCTGGGCTTTCTATTCTGTTCCACTGGTCTATGTAGACCCCCACTGACCTTAAAAGGATAAGAGAATAGTATTAAAAACTGTTTTCCATAATTTGAAAAGTTTGATAAAATGAATCATTTTCAGGAAACACACAAAGTATCTAATTTCATTCAAGAAAAATCAGACAACCTGAATGGTACTGTTTATTTTATTAAAGAAATTAAATTTGTAGTAAAAACTTATAGCTTTCTAGGCCTGGAGGAGTTTACTGCTGAATTTTACCAAACATTTAAAAAAATAAAATCAATTTTACAAAACATTTTTCATAAAATTAAAGAGAATAAAATGTTTTCACACAAACTTTTGGAGGTTGGCACTATTGTAATACCAACATTAGACTAAGACATTTGAAGATAACTGTTGCAGACCAAGATTCCTCATGAATAGATGCAAATTCTCACAAAATATAAATTCTAAAAGACAATAATAGAACAACATATCGTAACCAAAAGGGGTTTACCCCAAGTTTACAAGGCTGGTTTAACATTCAAGAATTGATTCATACATTTAATAATACTGACATCATAGTTTTTTACTTTTTATTTTTTAACTGTTTATGATATCACAGTTGTCCCAATTTCCCCCTTTCACCTCTCAGACCACCTCCTACTTGTATAATTGTATTATCAACTCAGTAGATGCAGAAAAGCAATTAATAAAATTCAATATCTATTTGTGACAAAAAATCTCACACTTGGAATAGAAAACAACTTTCTTAATAAAGGACATACATAAAAATATTAAACACACCATATTAAATGATCAAAAACTGAGTATTTTTCTCTTAAATTGGAAACAAGGCAAGACAATGTAATCATGGAATTCATACTCAATGTAAGAGGACAAGAATTAAGGGATACAGATTGAAAGAAAGAAAAAATGTCTCTTTTCACAAATATGATGGTCTCTGTATAAAATCTCAGAGAAACTTTAAAAAATTTCTGAAATAAGTGAATTCAGAAATATCTCTAGATAAAAAGTTACTACATATAAAAATCAATTGATTTCTATATTCCAACCATAAACAAGTTTATTTTTTAATTATATTTTATTTATTATGCTATTATAGTTATACTGCATTTTACCCCTTTGCCCTCCTCCACCCAGCATTACCCACTCCCTCAGGCAATCTCCACACCATTGTTCATGTCTATGAGCCATGCATATAAGTTCTTTGGCTACTCCATTTCCTATACTGTTCATGACATCCTCCATGGCTGTTCTGTAATTACCTATTTATACTTCTTAATCCCCTCACCTCTTCACCCATCCCTTCAAACCTCCTTCCTACCTGGCAACCATCAAAATGCTCTATGTATACATGATTATGTCTCTGCTCTTGTTTGCTTAGTTTTTTTTTTTTAGTTTCAATTGTTGATAGATTTGTATTTTTTGCCTTTTTTTTTTTTTACTATAATGAAAGGCATCAGTGCACTGAATCTGGAGTAGCTCCTATCACAGACAACTAAGAGCATCAGCCCTTTGCAACTCACATGATCTTGTGTTCTGGCCATTGTGTTGGGAAGTTTTCAAATGTTTTGAAGAGTACATGTGGGCGGGAAAATTTTTTCTCAGTATTAAAATGATAGTGCTAGTTATAACAAAATGATAAAATATGAAAATACTCTTTTATTTTTCTCACTTGTAAGGAAAGTCCTTTAATTACTTTACAGTATGTGTGTGTATGTATATATATAAAATATATACATTATATCTATATATCCATTAAACTTGTCAGTCATACTGAAAGTAGAATTGCAGTAGAACTTTTGAACTAGCTTGGTACAAAATTTCTTTCACACAAAGGATAGTGAGAAAAGTACAGGGTCAATTCACCATTGTACTGCACGTTATATGCTTTAAGAAATGCTTCAAACTCTCAAGATTTTTTATTGTTGATGGTTTAATCATCTTCTTTTTCTTAAATAAGTACCTTTAACATTTCATATAATGGTTTGGTGATGATGAACTCCTTCAGTTTTTTCTTGTCTGGGAAGCTCTTTATCTGCCCTTTGATTCTAAATGATAGCTTTGCTGGGTAGAGCAATCTTGGCTATACATCCCTGCTTTTCATGACTTTGAATATTTCTTGCTATTGCCTTTTAGCCTGCAAAATTTCTTTCGAGAAATCAGCTGACAGTCTTATAGGAACTCCCCTGTAGGTAACTAACTTCTTTTCTCTTGTTGCTTTTAAGATTCTCTATATTTAATCTTTGGCATTTTAATTATGATGTGTCTTGGAGCAGGTCTCTTAGTATCCATCTTGTTTGGGACTCTTTGTGCTTACTAGACTTGCATGTCTAGTTCCTTCACTAAAGTAGGGACATTTTCTTTCATTATTTTTTAAAATAGATTTCCAATTTCTTGCTCTTTTTCTTCTCCTTCTGACACCCCTTTGATATGAATGCTGGACCTCTTGAATTTGTCTCAGAGTCTGCTTATACTATCCTCATTTTTTTGGATTCTTTTTTCTTCTTGTTCTGATTGGTTGTTTTTTGCTTCCTTATGTTCCATATCATTGATTTGATTTTCAGCTTTATACACTCTACTGTTGTTTCCCTGTAAATTGTTCTTTATTTCAATTAGTGTATCCTTTGTTTCTGACTGGATCATTTTTTATGCTGTTGAGGTCCTCACTAAGTTCCCTGAGCATCTTTATAACCAGTGTTTTAAACTCTACATCTGATAATTGTTTATCTCCATTTTTGCTTAGCTCTTTTTCTGGAGTTTGTATCTGTTCTTTCATTTCGGCCATGTTTCTTTGTCTCTTTGCTTTAGCAACCTCACTGTGCTTATTTCTATGTATTAGGTAGAGCTGCTTTGACTCTCTGTCTTTGTTGTGTGGCCTAATTTAGTAGGTGTCCTGTAGGGTCCAGTGGCACAGCCTCCCCTATCACCCAAGCTGAGTACTCAAGTGGTACCCTTCTTGTGGGCTAAGTACACCTTCCTCTTGTAGTTGAGCCTTGGTTGCTGTTGACAGATCACTGGGAGGGATTTATACATGTCATTTAGCTGCAATGATTGGCTACAACAACTTACCACCAACCTCTGCCCTCTGTGGAGGATTAGCTGTATAGGGGCAGTGTTGTAGTGTTCCAATGTGGTCTGTAGACATCCACTGGATGCACTGTTCCTAAAGTTTCCTAGGGAGTGCAGGCCAAGGTCAACCCCCACCTGAGTTTTGCCTGGGGCTACCCTGCCTGAGCTATAAAGCAATCTGAAATGGCTGCTATTTGGGCTAGGCTTGGAGATTCCCAGGTGAAGCTAAACTATGAATCTAGGCTGGCTGGAGATAGTGCTGGGCCTGGGGCTCACTGAGTCCAGCTGTTGTTTGTCCGATAAGATTCAGGAAGTTGTGAAGCATGAGCCAAGGCCAGACATTCATGTTGAAAAGCAGCTTGGGTGGGCCCATAAGTTGGGTGGGGTGGAGTCTCTGGGGATCTGAAATGTGGGTCAAACAGTGTTTGCCAGGTTGATGGAGTCTTTGATATGGCGCCAGCTTGCCAGCTCTGTTTGGGCAGGGTTTAGAAAAAGGATAATGGCCTCTGCTTACTTTGATACCATTTTTTCAGTTTCTCCCTGTATGCTACTTGTGTCTTTTAAGCTGCTACCCCAGTGCTGGAGCTCAGAGGGAGTGGGTCTGAGAGGTGAATCTGTGTGTGGGTTCTTTAAGAGGAACTGGCTGGAGCCCCAAACAGTTCCACCAACTCAATCCCCACTGGTTTTTGCAGCCAGAAGTTGTAAGGACTTATCTTTCTGGCACTGGAAGGAGGGCTGGTCTCCTCACTCCTGAGATATCCCTCCCAAATTTTTATTCACTATGCATGGGTGACAGACTGGCCTTTTCCATGTCTGTGCCCCTCCTCCATTCTGGGTGGATGTGGTTTCTTTAATTGCATATTTTTCAGACTTCTATTCAACTCAATTTCTGATGGTTCTGAGTGATGGTTGTTCTATATTTTAATTGTAATTTTGATGTGGTGTGAGAAGTGTGCCAAGTCTGCCTATGCCACCATCTTGACCAGAAGTAAATGAAAGATTTTGAAAAACAAAATAACTACTATTTTCAATGGAACTAAAAAAAATGAAATACTTAGATATATATTTTATGAAATACATATGGGTTTCTGTGTGCCTAAATTATATATTAATTAAATTAAGCCAAAGAAAACCAAAATTAATTGAAAAATATAATGTATTCATTGATTAGAAGAGACCATATTGTTAAGAATTCAATTAGCTGCCAGTTTAAACTAAATGCAATATCAATCAAAATACCAAAGGAGCTCTTCCTTTTAAATATATATCAATAAGGAGATTCTAAATTTTATGTAGAAAGACAAAGAAATGAAAATGAACAAAATAGTTTTTAAAGACAAGTAAAAATTTATCTGACTCACTTCTAAATGTCAAGATTTTCTATAAAGTTACAATAATCAACAGAGTATATCATTGGCTAAGGATAGACATATAGATGAATGAAATGGAACAGAGAGCCCAGTATAGACTTACATAAATATAATCAACTGATTTTTTAATCACTGTATTGGGGTATGGTCAACATCAACTGATGTTTTGAGAAAGCTGTTTCAATAGAGAAAGTATAGTTTTTTCAACAACTGGAGCTTGAACAATTGGATGTCTTATGCACAAAAATGAACCTAAACTTATGCCTCTAACCTTACAATGTTATCCAGAATGGGTCATTGGCAAAACGTAAAAAATAAAACTATAGAACACAAGAAAAACCTGCGTAAGCTTTGTTTGGGTCAAAATATTTAGCTACAACAATAAAAGTCCAACTTATAAAATTGGACTTTATAAAAATAATTTTGCTCCACTAAAGTGATAAGATAATGAAAAAACAAGACACAGACTGAAATGTAAAAATAATATTCCAGAAAAAATAAATTAAATTCATATATACAAAAAAACCTACATGTAAATGTTTCCAACAGCTTTATCTATAATTGCCAAATACTGGTAACAACAAGGATATCATTCCCATGTGAATGGATAAACAACCTATGTGAGATATTGCTTACAATGTAATACTAATCAAGATAAAAAGGAAGAAACTGTTGATTCACACAACATCAATGAATCTCAAACACATTTTGTTAAATGAAAGAAACATCCAAAAATCTGCATTAGTGTTTCTCAACTTGGGAATGATCAATTTGTTGGGCTAGGTAATTCTTTGTGCATTACAGACTATTTTACAGCATTCCTGACTTCTATCCAAGAAGATAGTAACACTCTAGTCTTAACAAACAAAAAAGTCTCCAGACATTGCCAAATGTCCCTAGGAAACAAATTTTTCTCCTATTGAGAACCACTGGTGAACATATTGAATGATTCTGAAAAAGACAAAACTATAGAAACATAAAACACAACAGTAGTTGTCAGAGATTGGAGGAAGAGGGAATGTTTAATAAAGAGAGAATATTGGGGGAGACTTCAATGTATCATGACTATGTTGGTGGATACCTGGCCCCATGATTTGTCAAAATCTAAATTGTACGCTACAAAGAGTGAATTTTACTGAACACATACGAGGAACTCAGAATCAAATATGAACTATGTGTGATGTATGAACCTAAATGTGTTATAAATGAGTAACATAACCACAATGTAGAGCAGGAAAGAAAAAAACTAACTTTAATGACTTTGGAAAACAGTTTTTTTATTAGGTATTGCAAGGCTTAAAGCCAGGAAGAACAGTAGACAAATAATGTACTCAAATTAGTAAATTTATTTCTCTAGTGCACATGGATTAGAAATTCTGAAATTAATTTATGTATGTAATAGTGCTAAAAAATGTATTGCAGATAACAAGAGCCTGTTTTCTCAGTGTTAGGGGGGGAATGGCAAATGCTTGAAAGGGAAAGACTAAAATGAAACCTGTTGTGTTGAACTGTAAGTGGAGGTATCATTATGAGCTCATGGTTTTTAGTATATATACAAATGTTTAAATATAAAAGTAAATATAAATGAGCTTTAATGAAAGTGTGCTTATATTAAGCTTAGTTTGCTGAAAGGGCCTACAGACAATAACATCCCAGTAGCAATGAGACATTAAGCTTTCAATATTTAGTGTTTAAATAACTTTCTCCAGAGAAAGTTATGAGAAGTATATGAAAAATACAAAATAGTCCAGATCATCTTGTGGTTTCAAAAGTAAGGAAGTGCTTGCTCATAAAAAGATGTGGAGAGAGAAGACTATGTGAAGAAGCCCCAGTGAACAACTGGGAAAAACTTGAGAACAAAATAAATAATGACAGCATTAGATTATAACCCATAGATTAGTGTATACAACCATGCATATAATTAATATGAATTAATTTTTGAATAAATAGATAAATGTGAGAGAAGAGACAGTTCTCCCTTAGAAAATAAATCCAATTAATAAATGTATAAGAAATGAAGAAAATATAATAATCCATTAGGACTCTACAGTAACGATTTTTGGTGAAAAATTTCATGCTAACATTATGCAAACTTTTGTGAAAAATAAGATATAATATATTTGTATATTGTCAAAGCATCTTCCCCAGGATAAAAGATAATTATCAATAAAGTGCAAAAATAGTAACTTTACAGGTATAAATCTGGCATACACCAAATCAAACAAGTGATCCAAATTAATCTCACCAACTAACATTTGTGTCCCTGTGTGATATACAGAGAAGGACACATCTCTTCACTGATATCTTAACCAAAAATATGTAACCTGAATATAATCATGTGAAAACATCAGACAAGGTAAACCTATAAAGGGACATCTCCTCTGGGAAAAAAAAAAGAGTAAATGGCAGAAAATATTAATGACTTGGTAGATGTGTGTCACTTTCATTTTTACTCAGGAAACAAACTATGGATAACCAGCTTGATGACCCTGGACATGTGAATGGATCACCAAGCTTGGATTATCACCACTCCACACTGGAGAGGACAAAGATGAGCACTCCTCTCCATGCTTCATTCATAATACACTGGGAAAAATACATGAAAAATGATCATTTCACATGTAGCTATGTATTTTTCTTTCTCCAAACCCTTCTTAAAATTACCCTACTTATTTTTTAAGATTACTCATATTCATGTAAAAAAATAAAATAAAACAAAATCTGTGGGACTATTAATTGTCTGCAACCTTTAAATATCTCAGAGGCTGACAGAGAAGTCACTAATCATTAGCAAAAATCTCATCTCTTTTTGCACTGACTTCAGAAGGTGAACTGAAAGTTACCTTCAATTGAACTTTCACTTTCAACATCAAGGCCCAGGGAAAGAATCTGAATCTGGATTTGGATATATTTAATTAGAGCTAAGTTCTTTCAAGGACTTTAGATCCTTCAGCTAAAGATCAAATATAATAGAGCTGGATTGAAGTGTTTGGCTATTTGAAGCTCAATAAATAGCCCACTCAATTATTAAGACTTTCCCAGTCCCTTGAACCAGATCAGTCATTTCCTGGGCTCATCTTAACTCTAGAATTTATATAGAATTTATTATATTATACTTTACCCCTACCATTTACTTCATTTATTATCTTGATCTCAACTAGTAGATTTTACATTTTTTAAGGTCAGAGTAGCCTTCATTTTACTAAACCATCACAGTGCTTTAATTGTTTTATAGTGGAGGACAGGTAAAGGTTTATTGACTAAAATAGATTGTCAGTTTTATTAATTTTTCTGGCAAGATCATTGATATCTCTATCTATACCTATACTTGTATCTTTAACTATATCTATAGCTCATCTCTATCTAGATATAAATACAGATGTAGATGTAGGTATAGACATATAGAAAAAAATTCTGCATCTGGGTTACCTCTTAGTATTTAACTGTTGTGTCTCTAAGGATATACAATCTCTACATATTTTTATGAAAGTTTCACTGGTACTTGTACAGTCATAATGTGCAATTCAAGTTTAGAGAGTTTACAACCATGTTATACCAAATGTTTACAAAAGCCATAGTTTTAGGGGAACTTCTAAATAAAATATCAGGGGAAACTCATCTATTTAATCATTCACAAATCAATCAATTGGTTATTTTGGTAAGTCAAAAAAATGACATATTTGGGAAAACGTAAGCTCTGGAGGAAAGGAATTTGTTTTGTTCGCTGATGTGTTCTCAAAGGCTGGGGGAACACCTGGAACATAGTGATGCTTCAGTAAATATTTGTGAAGTGATGGAATGTATGAACTTTAAGAAATAGATATAAATCACAAAACTAGTTCAGCATCTTTTTATTTCTTTAACAAGGAGTAATAATTATATATTGCTTTATGGATTCTTAGCCACAAAGTTTTTTTGCGGGGAGGATATTTCTACATATTCAAGAAGCATTCAATTTGACATTATCTTAATCTTAGTAAGGGAAGACAAAAGATATTCATTTACAGGGAAAATAAGATCATTGATTCCCTTTTTTTACAATGAAAAAGTTTATTATCTGAAGAGTCATAATTATGTCTTCCAGAGACCATGCATTCTGTCAGAAACATTCTTCCCAGAGGAATAAATAAGAACAGGCAGATGTGCTATGTTATGTCAGAAGGGGCTAACTTCTTTTTTTTTTATTGTTGTTCATTTACAGTTGTCCCCATTTTCCTGGTATTACTTTCCTCTGCCCTACCCGCCCCCACCTCCTACCCTCAATCCTACCCTCTTTGGCTTTGTCCATGGGTCCTTTATACATATTCCTTGACCAGCCTTCCCCTTTTCTCCCCCATTATCTCCTTCTCCTCTCCCCTCTGGTTACTGTCAGTTTGTTCTTTATTTCCATGTCTCTGGTTCTATTTTGCTCACTTGTCTGTCTTGTTCATTAGGTCCTACTTACAGGAGAGATCATATGGTATTTGTCTTTCACCACCTGGTTTATTTCACTTAGCATAATGCTCTTTAGCTGTCACAAACAGTATCCATGCTGTCACAAACGGTAGAAGTTCAGAAAGGGGTAATTTATTAAAATGTACGTTTTATAAATTCTGGTAAAGTATGAATGACATAAAATTTACCATTTTAACCATTTTTAATGTTTACAGTTCAGTGGAATTAAATATATCCACACTGTTGTGCAACCATCACCATCATCTATCTCCTGAACATTCTTCATCTTCCAAAACTGAAGTTATACACATTAGCAATAATACAATTCTCCCTTCTTCCACCTCCTGGCAATTTCATTCTACTTCCTGTCTCTATGAATTTGACTACTCTAGGTATATCATATAAGTGGAATCTTACAGTATTTGTTGTCTTGTGACAGGTTTATTTCACGTAACATAATGTCTTCAAAGTTCACATATGCTACAACATGGAAAAGCTTCCCATTTCTACAGACTTGATTGCCAGTGAGGATACACAACAACTCTCATTTGAGGTTCTGGCAGGTTTTCTCTGTTCTCAACTAAAATGCTCTGATTTTTAATAGTCAAATATAAAGGAATGGTTTTCCATAAAACTAAAGAACATCCCTGATTTTGCTCATGTTTTGTTTAAATTATTTCTTTTGGATATGAGTATGTCCTGCCACATACTAGTTTAGATTTCCATAAGTTCACATATAGAGTAAACATGTCATATACCAAATGACCAAAAATTTCACTGGTCCTTCTCAAATAGAACTGACAAACAGACATCATAATTTATAGCATGTTTCTTTCCCTATCTCAAAATATTAGAAATAAATCAATGTGGATATTCCAAGTATAACTAAACACTTTTTAAATGCTACCACTTAGAAATCACTTTACATGAAGTACATGGAATGTATGAAAGGAAGCTCAGCTGTCATTTGGGAGACCTGATATACAGTTACAGCTTTGTCAACTAATTGCTGTTTAATTCTGACCAGGAGAAAGACTCTTTTATGTGTCACTTTGCTTATCTGTAAGTAAAAGGGGTTGTATCCTCTCTATAACCAGTGACTAATGCTAAAAATTATATGAAGCAATTTAATTCAGTAGAGAGTCATTATAATGACTTGTTATCATAGTGTATGTCTATCTTATCTGGTAAAATATCTGCTATAGTCCAAAGGTTTCTATCCATGTATTATGAAAAATAGAGACACTTCTTGAAGAAGATACAAGAGACATTTTACATAGGACAGTGATGTTTCAATTCTGTTCAAAGTAGGCACCTTGGGACATCACATACTTCTCCCAGTTGCCATCAGCTGCCCCTTTATATTTCTCTGAATCTCAACAATGGTCTGAAATCTCTTCCCTTTCAAAGGTGATTTTAGATTTGGGAAAAGCCAGAAGTCACAGGGTGCCAAATCTAGGCTGTAGGGGTCTGAGTCACCTGTGTGATTTGAGGTTTCACCAACAAACTGCGTGAGACATCATTCATGAGCAGGTGCTTTTTTGCGATGAAGCTGCCAATCACCAGTTGCCCATAGCTACAGTCTTCTGAGTCATCAGAATAGTTTCTGCAGAGGAATATTCAAACTTAATGCAAAGTTTGATGCAAATTCATTGCTCTCCTCAGTTATCTTGAATGCAACAGCCACACAGTGCACATGCTCACTCAATGGTGTCTACCACCCTCACACACTAATACAGTGAAGTCACCAATGTTCACAGATGCACACCTCAGTCCACTGTCCTTGGCTGCCAGATTACATTGATGTCATGCAAACCGCTCTTGTTATAGTAACAATGGCTGGACTTTTTTACACACACACACACACACACACACACACACGTATGTAATCCATGGTATTGGAATCAATCTTGTTATTCCACACCAACAAATATTTTTAAATGTTTATTATTTCTAATATTCCTTTAATGTTTAACCAATTAAAAATGAGTGCAATTCATTTAATTCTAGGAAGAAAGCTGGACAAGCCTTGTGTTAGCCCCATTGCACAGATGTAGAAACTAAAGTTCCAAGATGATAACCAACTCAAATCTGCACAGGGTATAGGTCATAGAGCTAAAATTAGATGTCAGGTCCTGTGATCCCTAGAACTCTTTTTACTGTAACCCACAGCTTATGTTCAGTCCTCAAAGAGTACTTTTCCATGAAATGAGAAACTGTCTCACATTCATACCGGATCAATCTTTTTGCCCCCAGAAGATGGATTTGAAGAGCAGGTGGATGGAGCTGCATTCTATAGGCTTACCTGGCTTCTTTAGCGATAACATCTTCACCCTAGAAATTAAGTTGCATAGTTATCAGTCACAATACTAATTAGGGCTTAAATAGCACTTATTTTTGTTTTGTTTTGTTTTTTCAGAAATACCTTGACATTTAGGATTTCTTTTTGAAAGCATGAAGCAAACTTTATATAACTTTGAGTTAATTTGGAGGAACAATTTTGGATGATAAAAGGAGAACTAAATGATAAATCAGTTGATTATAAGCTGCTTTGAATAAACCTGTTATTATTTATCTTGTTTCTTATCTGTAAAATGATAATATTTCCTACTACAAAAGTTTTAGTCCTCCCCAAACAAATTTTTGAGATGACGTATGTACAGTGAAAAAAGAAAGGGAGGAGTCTTAGTAAAGACCTTCACAGAGTGTATAATATGCTAATATGAATTATGATATTTAACAAAAAGATAGTATACACAGAATTTCCTGAATATTTTTTACCACAGAACACTTCTTGCCCATAGTTTGGAAAAGCTGCATCACCTTTCCAAACTTACTGTCTTTCTGTTAGTAATATAGTTTATAGGAAGATCAATACACATACAATGGGATTTAGAAATATTTAAATTACATTTGAGCAAACTCTTGGTTACCTTTAGGGTATAAACACATAAATATTTCTACTCCTGGTGCACTTCTTCAGTCTCTCATCTTATGTTCTAGGAAAACAAATCACTTTTAGGTAATTTTGTTCTATTGTTATTATTGAGCATAATACCTGGGGGATGATATTGACGAAACAACAAAGGTGAAAATTATAGTACAGAAAATAAAAAGGAAAGAACTTTAAGTGGAGATAAGCATTGTCAAATGCAAATATCAAGTAATTCTATAACTCATAAACAGTTCAAATATTAGTAGTTAAAATGACTTTTAAGTTTACTTGTGAGTGAGGACTCATCAAAATACTGTTTAGAGGTATTACAAAGTGAAATCTGCTAGCATGGCATTATAACAGAGATATATACACAAGGATTTAAACATTAGAATCTATCCTACCTCATTGTCATCTTGTGTAATTTATAAGACCATTCTTATTGAAGAAAATGAGGTGATGGTAGACTCTATCATTACAGACTGATATGTCATTCCTAAAACGAGCTAGGTCTCTTGAGTGAAGATATTTATCTGAACAAATCAGTCTTATACTTTGTAGGTTTATCATTCTAGCTTTAGGGATGATTAACTTCCTTCAAAATATGGACAGAGTAGGTGTAATTTTTGTATAATTAATTTTTATCACAAAATTGTCCTGATATATTTTTCGTGGATGACAACAACACATCATCACTACCGTGTCTCCCAATCTGCTGGATTTGCAGCCTTGGGTCTGTCACTCTTGGAAAATTATAAAGTCAACCTTTCATTCTTAATTAAATTAGGAGAGAAAAATCTTTCATTTCCCAACGGTCAAGATGTTCCTAATAAAAGATAGTTTATATCAATCCCATAGCATTACATAAATATGATGATAAATAAATTATCATTCTTGATAATACACTTTCTTTAGTGGACAAGTCTGAGTTAGAGTGTTTAGAAATTGGCCGTACTCAGTACATTTGTGTGTATGTGTGTGTGAGATAAAAGGTGTGTGAATGAAATCAGTCTTTGGAGATATAAATTCACTTTTACCTACAAAGAGTACTTTATCCTAATTGCTGGGCAATGCTTTCTCTGCATGCCTTCTCACATGCACAAGTTTAGTAAATTACTTCTTTTTATAGTGTTTTAAAACTTATGGTAAATATAGCTTTTAAGGTTTAGCAAGATCAATCTTGACAATTAGGATAAATGGAGGAGGAAGAGGAAGAGACACTGACATCTGGAACTACTTATTATACTGAAGAAGTGATGACAGAGCTCATCCCCAACATGGAACTATCAAAATTAAGCCACCCAAGATCTTAGTCACATCAGAAGAAGAAAAAAAAATAGAAATTCAGGAATCATGGTTGTGTCAGGAATAGCAGGAAACACTTGACTGGTCCAGGAAGTCAAACTTCAGTTGGAACCACCAGGCTTGGTCTCTTGGCATGTTGCACAAATCATAGCCCAGACCAAAAGCTGACAAGAGATAGGGACAATTATGCAGGTTAGGAGTTGTTACTCCTCAATCCCCAAACTTAATTTTATCTTGGAACTGGGATTTTATTCATTCTAAACCCAGCTTTTTGGAGACTGTGAAACTGTGAATACATGTATAAACAGCTTTGATCAGAATTGGTTCAGTGGTTGGATAGGAATGAGTCTGAGGCCAAGGACTGTAGCTCATGGCCATGGAAAGGCAGAGAGGATTGACACTGACCTAGAATACATATTATGTTGTGGCTCACTGACTTTCAGAAGATAGGATATACTCCAGTCTGAGAGTATAAGAATAGACTAAATGATTCCCAGACATCTTGCCAAAAATTATATCAATAATAAAAATAATAGCTCCATTTTTTTAAATTTTATTTTAATTTATTTTTTCAAATATATTTGTCTCTGCCTACCCCCCCACCACTTTTACATACACCGAGTATTTAGTATGACTTACCTCATTGCACCTCCACAATTACCACTCAAAATACATAAAGGTACAATCCCATTTAACAATGTAAAATCTGAGACTTAGAAAGATTGAGGCCAGGGTTTAAATTATGGCCTGTGTATTAATTACTAATTTCTCCCTAACATATTATCTCAAAATGAATATTCCCCCAAAATTTTCTTTTTTGTCTTATGATTTCAGTGGGTTAGAAATCTGGAAGTTATCTAAGCTGGGTGTTTCTGATTTTAGTGTCCTTCAAGAGCCAAATAGTGGTGTCAGCCAAGACTGCAGTCATCTTAGAGCTTGTCTGGATGTGGCTGTCGGCAGGTCTCAGAAGATCCGCTTCCAAGCTCACTCACACAAGACTCTGCCCAGAGTTAGTGTAAAATCTTGCAACTTGCTCCTTTCACACTAAGCAATCTAAGAAAGAGTGAGAGAGAGCACAAAGACAGAAGCTGAAAATGTTTTGTAATCTAATGTTGGAAGTACATCCCATCATTAATGCCATATTCTATTGTTTAGAAGCAAGTCAATAAATGCCCCGTACACTCAACTAGAGGGAATTTCCCAAGAAGCAAGGATTACTGGGGATCATTTTAGAGGATACCTACCACAATATGTGTCACTTCTAAAACTATTTCACAACAAAAGACCTCTACCACCTTTCTTTTAATTTTTAAACTCTAAGCTGTCATGTGTAGACTTTTTTTTTTAAGTTACATGGATCTATGATAACACAAGTTGAGCAGAACAGTTATTTTCTCCTTTTTTGCTTAGTTGATAACTGTCCTTTAGAAAAGATGGACACCCCTGAAAAAGGTAGCATGTTCAATCTTTCTGAAGCATATATTTTTCAGTGTGTAGCAGCGTTTTGTTATTAAGATAAGAAATAAAATGAAACTGAGTTTTTCCCTCTGTCTGTGAGGCAAGCTTTTTTCCTCTGATACTTTCTTTGTGAAATGTAGATGCAAGAGTAAAATCAATGCTTGTTCTGTAAGAAAACCTGAAAGAATGCATATTGTATACATTTAGAAACCCAAATGAATATGGTATAATCTTTATTTTATTGTATATAATGTTCAAACTTAGGAAACTAAGCTACAATATTGTTTTATTTCTATGTATTTGATATAATTATTTTTGTAAGTAATTTGTTTTTCATGTGTTATGATTTATTAATGTAAAACTAATTTGTTTCCTACTTAGTACAGAAAGGAAGAAAAAACTCAACTCTACAATTTGGCATGTTGGAGAAATCTACCTCAAAAGGTAGTACAATTTTTATAATATCTCTTTCATAATAATAAACTCAATCCATAAATAGTTTAATCCTACTTTCTTTTCAAAAAGTATTGGCTCTAAGCAACAATATTCAAAAAGGCCTCTCTATCTCAATTCTCATTTGGTTTATCAAGGATTTAGGTTTTCTTCAGAAAAATAATGTTTCATTTAATCATTCCTTCACCTTGAAGCATAATCTTACAAACATTATATAATGCAAAAATAAAATGTGGATCAATTTTAGTAATAATTTAGAAAAAACAGAGTAATAAAGTTGACAGGACTCATTTTATGAAACTGTCAGAAATGAATCTATTTTTCAATTAAATTTTATTTTTAACAAAATTAGTAAACATGTTTTTAAAAGGCAAACAGCACTAAAGTTTATAACAAAATGTAGGCATCTCCCACTCTTCTCTTCCCAACTCAACCTGTAGCTGTTTCTTCAAATATTTAACATTCTTTTGTTATTTCTCCAATTTCCAATTTTACAGTTAATTTTTAAATGGAAGATGAAAACTCATCTCTCTTACAAAGCACTTACACCCAGCAGACACACAAGCACACACTCTTATACATAGGGTAGTCCCTATACTTCGTAATATAGTTGTATCATAATAATGCAGTGTTTACATTATTCTATTGTTCACAGTGAGACTAAGAGATGTATGAAGGGGACCCAAGAAAACAAAATTTATTTATTAAACACTGTATTCTTACATGTTTAAAATTCAGTCATCAACAAAGTACTCTCCATTTGATGCAATACACCTATCAAAACTTTTTTTCCTAGTGCTCAAAATAGTTTTTGAACTTGTCTATTTTGACCCTGTTAGTCAACTGCTGTTTTTTGTATCACATCTTCCACATCGGCAAAATGTTTCTCCTTGAGGACTTCTTTCATCCAAGGAAACAAACAAAAGTCTCTCAAGGTGACATCAGGTGAATAGCAAAGGTAGGGCACAAGGTCATACTGTTTTTGGTCAAAAACTGCTGAACACTCAGTGTGGTGTGGGCAAGTGCATTCATAAATCGCCCGTCATGAAATGGGCAAATGCATCGAAAGTCTTTAAAAAAATTCCCTGAATCTGAATGTAGCCTCTCACACATCACCAGCTGGTACACTGATACAGATGGGTTCCTAGAACACTCACTGAGTGGGGGAAGCCTGTACTAAAAAGGGCCTACCCTCAGAAGATAATTATGTTTTGGGGATTCCCCCTTGTTACTATGATTATACCACTTTTATCAGTTTTTCCTTTTTCTGAATATAGTTTTTGCTTTATTACTTTTCATTCCCTGTCCCATAAATTCAAATGCTTTTACAATTGCTGCCATCCTATATTGAGCTACATAAAATGTGTACCATATACATACTTTGACGTGATGATGTATAGAGTTTATGTCACCTGACACTTCAGGTCATACCACTCAGGGATTGCATCATTCAAGGGTAGTTTTCATCTGGAACTGCCAAAATTTTTCAAGTCAAGATGCTAAGTTACAACCCACACAACTTTACAATCAGGCATACTATGTTAATGGCACTGCAATAAGTATGTGCCTTGAAAACACAGGAATTCAGATAAATTATATTTTTGCACAATTTCCATCAGAAAATTGTGCCGCATTTATAATCATGAATTCTATATTATACAGTATATTCCTGACTGGAAAGCATGTCCTTTTTTTTTTTCTGGGCTTTCATGAGACCTGAGTGCTGCACTTACAATTTATACGTGAGAGGGTTGGTTTTTCCATTCATTACTGTTGGCTTCTGTAAATTTCACATCTTCCATCTCCTCTTGGTGTCAGCTGCAGAAGAACATATTCTTACTGGGATAAACCTCTGGCCCTGAATTTTGATGCCACCAAGCCAGGTAATTTGGCAAAACGATGGGAAGAGATTACTGGAAGCTATTCTTACACTTGCAGCTATTTAACTAATTTGCAAAAATTTAATTATCCATGGAAATTATATAAGCATCATAAATAGGTCCTACTAAATACAAAATAATGTCTCCAACACAGTTTTTTCTTAACTGGATCCCAAAATTGCCTTCAGCCAACCTTTCTAGCATACCTGTATGAGGAAATTTGACTGTAAACCAATAATGTGGTTAAATTATCTTTAAATTTTTTTACAAAATCATTTGATCATGTCAACACTTTGCAAAAGCTCCTCTGTCTATTGAAAGGGACCTATGAAAGTGAGAGATTCTGAAGTTGATGATGCATTAACTTCACAGTAAATCCACTGATGTCCTCCTTTCTTTTCAGTAAGCTTCCTTCCACCAATGGCTTCCTGAGAAGGGAGCAGGGGACGTTAACACTTGAGTCCTTATATACCTAAAGATGTCTTTAGCCCACTATTACATTTAATTATTAGTAGGTTATGTATAGAAGTCTAGGTTGAAAATCATTTTTCTTCAGAACTTTAAAGGTAAATTGACTATTCCAATGTCATTCTAAATCCAGCTCCATCTATGTGATCTATTTTATATACATTTTTTTCTGGATGATTTCAGGACTTGTTATAGGTTGAATTGTGTCTCCTCAAAATTCATACATAAAGTTCTTATCCTCTTTACCTCAGAATATGACCTTATTTGGAAATAGGGCCATTGTAGGCATAATTACTTAGGTTGAGATGAATCACTAATCCAACATGATTGGAGTTCTTATAAAGAGGGAAAATTAGGACACAGAGACATACACACACAAAGGGAAGATAATGTGAAGAGATATAGAAGGAAGAGGGACATCTACAAGCCAAGGAGAGAAGCCAGGAATAGATACTTCCCACATAGTCCTCCCAAGGAACCAATTCTGCTACTACCTTGATCTTGTAATGGGTTGGCTCAAAATCTGTGTGTTTTTTTCTATAAAATAAAATATGCATGTTTCATTTTCACCAATAAATTTATGGATTTGGATATTTTAAGTATATTGGCTGTCTCCAGCATGGTGTAAAGTTGATTGTTCTCAATAATGTCTCAATTTGATTGCTGTCAACTTCAATTGGTCTACCTGTTCATGCAACATCATCCAGCAAGAAATCTCCAGCATGAAACTTTGCAAACTATTTTTGAAAAGTTTAATCAGTCACAACACCTTCTTCATGCACTGCATAAATCTTGTTTGCATTTCAGTTGCATTATTACTTTTCTTGTATATTTTCTTCCATCTTCAATATTAAAATGGCTACACAAAAATTCACCAATTTTGGTAATTTTTTTAATGCATGCTTATATGACAGCCATCACAATACAATCTAACAAAATTGTTTCAAATGAAGTTAAAGACAGCTAAGTGCTATTAGAGCCATCTTATGGGGGAAAAAAAAAGAAATGAAATTTTTAGCCAACACAATACTTCTAATCTTCCAAAATGTGAGAAAATTAATTGTTTTTCAAATCACTTAGTTTGTGGTACTTTGTTATAACAGCCCTAGAAAACAAATATAAGACCTTCTCTTTATGTTTAGTGTTCTAAATTTAGATTATGAAAAAAAAAACTTGGATTATGAGGTGTTTTTAATATTTTTTGCTGGGACCACTTTTAATATGGAAACATAGGCCCTTCAGTTCCAGGATACATGGATAAGTTGCTACCCCAAAATTTTTTTCTGAAATTCATGTTTACATTTTAATTAAACTTTTTTGTTTAATCCTTTAATTTTCCTTACCTCAAATTTATTTTTTCTATATCATTTTCATTGTTCTCTCTTCAGTGATTTTCTCAATTTCATATTCTAGCTCTTCCTTGAATATATTTCAACTGTATTAGTTTTAACACTCAAGCACTCTTTCTCTTTTTTTTTCCTGAGTGTTCTTTTTTTCATATCATCCTTGGTTTGTTTTTGTTGTCTGTTTCTTTCATTTTAGCTCACAATTCATAATATTGGAAGTTTGGACAAAGATCAATTTGGCAGATCTATTTGTCTTGGTTTCATTCATTCATGTACCTGTAATCAGCAATTGAATTGGTTATAGGCTCATGTCCACTTCATATGTTCTTGCATCTTCCAGCAGGCCAGCCAAGAAGTTTCAATGTGAAGATGGACAGAACTACTATCTTCAATTTTGCTTTTGATGCTCTGAAGTTATGCTTTAATTCCTACCACTCCACCAAAATTATCTCCTCAAATTCACCATGTTGCTACGTGAAATAATAAAATCTTAATCTTCATTGACCTATCAAGAGTTACTCAAACATTTCTATTTAAAACACCTTCTTTTGATTTCACTCTGTTACACCGCCCCAGCATACCAAAAGAGATGTAAAGCGGTGGTCTTTGTCACTAAGAAGGACACCTCTAGCACGTAATTTCATGGCGGCGACTGGGACCTACAGGAAAATTCAGCAAGAGGCTATGATAAGAAATGAAAGGTGGGAAAACAAACAAAGACCAGTCACTTGTTTGAGATGGAAATATTAGTGGCGGAGCCATGTCTTCACTCCACATCTTCTGACTCAGGACTCTGGCATTCCTATTACAGGCTGTTCAGGGAAGCTGTCTATCACTCAGTCCACTGCCGTCAGCCAGAAGAAAGAAATAGTACTGCGTGTTTCTAGCTCTTCAGATAATAAGATTCTAACTCTTATCCCATTTACCTGCTATTAACTTTGCTATGTCCCACTCAAGGGAGAGGGATAAAATGACAAGGGAGAAGCAAAACTATCATTTTTTGAAGAGATAGACACTATATCAAGCATTTTATATAAACTTATTTTATTTGATTGCCAGAAAAATCCTATGGAATTAACAAAATAATTTTTAGAAAACCTATTACACAGCCTAAGCAATTATCAGCATTTGCATAGCCTATCTTCTTTCAGCTATACTCTCACTCACTTCCTGCATCACGCCACTGAAATATTTTGAGGTAAATTTCAGATGTCATATTATTTCATTTGTAAATGCTTTTTTACCTATCTCAAAGGATGAGAACTTTAAAAAAGGCGCACACTTGCGCCGAGTGACTGGCGAGGGTTGGCGAGCGTGTGTGTGTGACCCACGCGGGCTGGCGAATGCTTGCACCTGCCGGCAAGGCCTCACACAGACTGGCACCCATACGGCCTGCGAGGGAGTGCATGGAGGGGCAAGGGCAGGCGTAAATTGACCTACCCGCCGCGATTGCGGAGCAGCCCACAAAATAAGTAGAGCTGCCCAGAGTCCCTGGAGGAGAGACCAGAAACAGGATTAACCGGAGAGTCCTAGAGCTGATTTCCTCCCATTTCCATAGTCCCCATTTGGCGAGGGCAAGCAACGCACCCAAAGAGCCAAAAGCGGGGAAAACACACAATAGAAGACTCTAAACTGACCAGTGCCGCGAAGCTCGCGTGCCAGGGAGGTCAGATGAGCACGGGAGGTCGTGAATAAGCCCCCTGGTCTGGGGCAAACACATGCAAGCCCAGGCAGGTGGGGGACCCTGCCGCGCTGGGAACGCGCTCAAGGAGCTCTCGTGCGAGCGCAGAGAGATCCCAAAAAATAGCCCAGCTCTGACCGAAGGGGTCACAAAGCTGCTCCAAGCAGGAGTCAGACACAGGCATTAGACTCCTGAAAGGCTCAACCAAACAACCCAAGGCCCTATAGGGTCAACAACTGACATCATCAGAGGCAAGCCCAGAAAGAAAAGTAAAGGACAAAAATACTTAACAGACTCTCACAAAAATGGGAAGAAAAAGAAGTTCCCCCCAAATGAGTGGAAAAGGGGACTCCCCACAGAGAGAGCTCAATGAAATAGAGGCAAGGGAACTATCAGATATGGAATTTAAAATAATGGTTCTAAGGAAGCTCAATGAGCTCAGCCAGCTCAAAGAGAACTATGAGAAACTGCAGAGAAACTATCAGGATTTACACCAAACTATATCAGCCTGGAAAAGGACATAGAAACTATCAAGAAGACACAAGAGGATATGAAGAATACCATTTCTGAATTGAAGAACACAGTAGAAGGAATCCAAAGCAGGCTGGATGAAGCTGAGGATCGAATCAGTGAGATGGAGGACAAGGTAGAAAAAAGCTCCCAGAAAGAACAAGAAATGGAAAAACGGCTCAAAAAGAATGAAGAAGCATTTAGGGAAATGCAGGACAACCTGAAACGCAATAATATCCGTATAATAGGGATACCAGAAGGAGAAGAAGACGAGCAAGGAATAGAGAACCTCCTCGAAAAAGTAATGATGGAAAATTTCCCTAATTTGAGGAGAGAAAGGCTCTCATGGATCCAGGAGGCACAGAGGACCCCACTCAAGAGGGACCCAAGGAGGTCCACTCCAAGACATATCATCATTAAAATGGCAAATGTCAAAGACAAAGAGAGAATCCTGAAGGCAGCAAGGGAGAAGGAGAAAGTAACATACAAGGGGGTCCCGATACGCCTAGGAGCTGACTTCTCAACAGAAACACTCCAAGCCAGAAGGGAATGGCAACAAATATTCCAAGCCATGAAAAGCAAGGGCCTACAGCCAAGGCTGCTCTACCCAGCTAGGCTCTCCATTAAAATAGAAGGAGAAATACGGAGTTTCCCAGACAAAAGAAAGCTAAAAGAATACATCTCTACCAAACCAGCACTCCAAGATATGCTAAGGGGACTGGTTTAAGCACATGAAGGAAAAGAATGAGACAGAGAGGAACACAAGTACAAAGAGAAAAGATGAGTAAGTTTCTATCAGTAATATCTCTCAATGTGAATGGACTAAATGCCCCAATCAAAAGACACAGGGTAGCTGAATGGATAAGAAAACATGACCCACACATATGCTGCCTACAAGAGACCCACCTCAGAGCAAAAGACCTACACAGATTGAAAGTAAAGGGATGGAAAATAATATTCCAAGCAAATGGACATGAGAAAAAGGCTGGCGTTGCCATACTTGTATCAGACAAAGTCGATTTCAAAACAAAGGCCATAAAGAGAGACCCAGAGGGGCACTTTATCATACTTAAAGGAAGAATCTATCAAGAAGACATCAACATTGTAAACTTATATGCTCCCAATATAGGAGCCCCCAAGTTTATAAGGAAATTGTTGGATGACTTCAAAAAAGATATAGACAGCAACACACTGATAGTAGGGGATTTCAACACCCCACTGTCAAAAATGGACAGATCTTCCAAACAAAACATTAATAAACATATCGTGGCGCTGAATGAAACACTGAATCAAAGAGACTTAACTGACATATATAGAATCTTACATCCCAAAGAAGAAAAATACATATTCCTTTCAAATGCTTATGGCAGTTTTTCAAAGATAGACCACATGATAGGACACAAAGCAAGCCTCAGTAAATTCAGGAAAATTGAAATAATACCAAACTTTTTCTCAGACCACAAGGCCTTGAAACTCCAAATCAAACTTAAAGAGAAACTTCAAAAACTTGGAAACTCATGGAGACTGAACAGTACACTATTAAACAATGAATGGGTCAATAATGAGATAAGAGAAGAAATCAAAAAATTTCTGGAAACAAATGAAAATGAACAGACAACTGTCCAAAACCTATGGAACACAGCAAAGGCGGTCCTGAGAGGGAAGTTCATAGCAATACAGGCTTACCTTAAAAAGATAGAAACATTTCAAATAAAAGACCTAACACTACAACTTCAAGAACTGGAGAAACAACAACAAATAAATCCCAGAGCAAGGAGAAGGAAGGAAATAGTCAAGATTAGAGTAGAACTGAATGACATAGAGACAAAAAGAACAATTCAGAGGATCAACCAATCCAGAAGCTGGTTCTTTGAAAAGATTCATAAAGTGAACAAACCTTTAAGCAGACTCATCAAGAAAAAAAGGGAGAGGACCCAAATTAATAATATCAGAAATGAAAGAGGAGAAATTACAACTGATACCACAGAAAAACAAATGATTATCAGAAACTATTATGAACAATTATATGCCAAGAAATTTGAAAATCTTGATGAAATGGACAAATTTTTAGAAGAGTATAATCTTCCAACACTGAAGGAGGAAGAAACAGAAAGCTTGAACAGACCGATAACAGTTGGGGAAATTGAAGCAGTCATCAAGAAACTCCCAGCACACAAAAGCCCAGGGCCAGACGGTTTCCCAGGAGAATTTTACAAAACATTTAAGGAAGAGCTAACCCCTGTCCTTCTCAGACTATTCCAAAAAATCCAAGAGGAGGGAAGACTGCCAGACTCCTTCTATGAGGCCAGCATCACCCTGATCCCAAAACCAGATAAAGACCCTACAAAGAAAGAAAACTACAGGCCAATTTCGCTGATGAACAGAGATGCTAAAATCCTCAACAAAATATTGGCAAACCGCATCCAGCAATACATTCAAAAGATTATCCATCACGATCAAGTGGGATTCATCCCAGGGATGCAGGGATGGTTCAATATACGCAAATCAGTAAACGTGATACACCACATAAATCAAAGAAAAGACAAAAACCACATGATCATCTCGATAGATGCAGAAAAAGAATTTGACAAGGTACAGCACCCATTTATGATCAAAACACTCAGCAAAATGGGAATAAATGGGGCATTCCTCAATGTAATAAAGGCCATATATGAAAAACCTACAGCCAATATCATACTCAACGGGCAAAAATTGAAAACTTTCCCACTAAGATCGGGGAACACGACAAGGATGTCCGCTCTCACCGCTTCTTTTCAACATTGTATTGGAAGTCCTAGCCACAGCGGTCAGACAAGAGAAAGAGATAAAAGGCATCCAAATAGGAAAGGAGGAAGTAAAACTATCATTGTTTGCAGATGACATGATAGTGTACATAGAGAACCCTGTAGACTCTACCAAAAAACTCCTCAACCTAATAAGTGAATTTGGCAAAACAGCAGGATACAAAGTCAACATTCAGAAATCAAAGGCGTTTTTGTACACCAGCAATGCAATAGAAGAAGAAGAAATCAGGAAAAGTATACCATTCGATATAGCACGAAAAAAGATAAAGTACCTAGGGATAAATTTAACCAAAGACACAAAAGACCTGTATGCAGAAAACTATGCAACATTGAAAAAAGAAATTAAGGAAGACACAAATAAATGGAAGCATATACCGTGCACATGGATTGGAAGAATTAATATGCTTAAAATGTCCATACTACCAAAAGCAATTTATAGATTCAACGCAATCCCTATTAAGATACCAATGACGTATTTCACAGAAATAGAACATACATTTCAAAAATTTATATGGAACCATAAATGACCTCGAATAGCCGCAGCAATTTTGAGAAAGAAACACAAAGTAGGAGGGATCACAATACCGGACATCAAACTCTACTACAAAGCCACTATACTCAAAACAATCTGGTACTGGCACAAGAACAGACCCATAGACCAGTGGAACAGAATAGAAAGCCCAGAGATAAGCCCTGGTCTCTATGGACATCTAATATTTGACAAAGGGGGCAGAAGCATAAAATGGGGCAATAACAGCCTCTTCAACAAATGGTGTTTGGAGAGCTGGATGGCTACATGCAAAAAATTGAAATTGGATCATCAGCTGACACCATACACAAAAATAAACTCAAGATGGATAAAAGACTTCAATATAAGTCGCAACACCATCAAAGTCCTAGAGGAGAACATTGGCAGGAAACTCTCAGATATCCCACGCAGCCATTTTTTCACTGATATGTCTCCTAAAGCAAGGGACATAAAGGAAAGAATAAACAAGTGGGACCTCATAAAAATAAGAAGCTTCTGCACGGCTAAAGAAAACATCAGCAAAATGAAAAGGGAGTCAACCGTATGGGAAAATATATTCGCTAATGACACATCAGATAGAGGTTTGATCTCCAAGATATATAAAGAACTCACTCGACTCTACTCCAAGAAGACAAACGATCCAATCAAAAAATGGGCAAAGGACCTGGGCAGATGCTTTTCTAAGGAGGAGATACAGAGGGCCCAGAGGCATTTGAAAGGATGCTCTGCATCACTAGCCATCAGAAAAATGCAGATCAAAACCACCATGAGGTACCACCTCACACCGGTCAGAATGGCCATCATAAACAGACCCACAAACAACAGGTGCTGGCGAGGCGGTGGAGAAAAGGGAACTCTAGTCCACTCTTGGTGGGAATGCAGACTGGTGCAGCCACTATGGAAAGCAGTGTGGAATTTCCTCAGAAAGCTGAAAATGGAACTGCCTTTTGATCCAGCGATTCCCCTGCTGGGACTATACCCTGAGAACACCAAAACACCAATACAAAAGAACCTATGCACTCCAATGTTCATAGCAGCACAATTTACAATAGCCAAGTGTTGGAAGCAACCTAAATGCCCATCAGTAGATGACTGGATCAAAAAATGATGGTACATATACACAATGGAATACTACGCAGCAGAAAGAAAAAAAGAAGTACTAAACTTTGCGACAGCATGGATGGAACTGGAGAGCATCATGCTAAGCGAAATAAGCCAGGGGGCGAAAGACAAATACCATATGATCTCACCTATAAGCGGAACCTAACCAACAATGCAAAGAAGCAAGAAAAATATGACCAGCAACACTGAAAGGAAAAGAAATCAAGAGAGACAAGAGGGAAGGGGGGGCAGGGAAAGGGAAGGGAAGGGGAAAGTCAAGGAACATATAGCAAGGACTCATGAACAAAACCAAAGAGGAAGAGCTGAGGGAGGGAAGGTGGGAGGGGGCAAGGGAAAGAGGTGGGGGGAAGGCAGAGACAAATGTATTTAAAAAGTAAATAAATTAATTAATAAAAATAAAAATAAAAAATAAAATAAAACACCTTCTTTTATTTTTTATTTTTTATTATTATTTTTTATTTATTTTAATTTATTTTTTCAAATACATTTGTCTCTGCCTACCCCCCAACACTTTCCCTTGCCCCCTCCTTCTCTCCTTCCCTCCCTCAGCTCTTTCCCCTTGGTTTTGTCCATGAGTCCTTGCTATATGTTCCTTGACTTTCCCTTTCCCTTCCTTTTCCCCACCCCTCCTCCCTCCTTCCCTCTTGTCTCTGTTGATTTCTTTTCCTTACAGTGTTGCTGGTCTTATTTTCCTCGCATCTTTGTATTGTTGGTTAGGTTCCGCTTATAGGTGAGATCATATGGTATTTGTCTTTCAACCCCTGGTTTATTTCGCTTAGCATAATGCTCTCCAGTTCCATCCATGCTGTCGCGAAGTTTAGTAGTTCTTTTTTGCTTTCTGCTGCATAGTATTTCATTGTGTATATGTACCATCATTTTTTGATCCAGTCATCTACTGATGGGCATTTAGGTTGCTTCCAACACTTGGCTATTGTAAATTGTGCTGCTATGAACATTGGGGTGCATAGGTTCTTTTGTATTGGCGTTTTGGTGTTCTCAGGGTATAGTCCCAGCAGGGAAATCACTGGATCAAAAGGCAGTTCCATTTTCAGCTTTTTGAGGAAATTCCACACTGCTTTCCACAGTGACTGCACCAGCCTGCATTCCCACCAACAGTGTACTAGGGTTCCCTTTTCTCCACCGCCTCGCCAGCACCTGTCGTTTGTTGCTTGTTGTTTATGATGGTCATTATCACCGGTGTGAGGTGGTACCTCATGGTAAAACACCTTTTTTTAAATCTTGCTTTCAGAACATCATATGTGTTGTCATGCAGGCTACTTTTCCTAATACATCTGGGTGATCCTTAAAAGTCTCCTTCCCTGATTATTCTTCACAACAATATCTCTAAATATTGATGTTAAATAGGCTTCAGTTTTTAGAACTCTTATCTATTTTTTTACTAGAGAATAAATCTATGTTATTTATTTATTTTTCTATAAGTTTAAATCCTTGAGGGGGTACAGTAACATGAAACCTGTGTCCAATGGCCCTTGGAATTTAGCACCAACCATACCACTGTTTCCATGAGCATGAGTTACCTTCCTCAGATTACTCTGGTTTTTTTCCATTTTCCATCAGAAGCCACTATGCGGTTCTTTGCTTTGTAAACGTAAGCACATCTTTTTCCTACATAGAATTCAGTTTCATGTCAAGCATAAATACCTTCAATTTAAAGAAGAGCTGTGTGCCCCCTCTGGTTCTTGAGACCCTAGTTATAGCCAGCATAAATGATCTTGGACCACAGCCTTCCAAACATATTCATAATTGTAGAAGTCCTATTCCTACCAGGCCTCTACAGGCTCCAAGGTGGCAGAGAGAGAGCAGAACTCTTATCTTTTTAAAAACTAATAGTAAAGTTTGTTGTCATATCATCCAGTATCAGTATTTGGAAAATGCTGTATATGAATGACCCCGAAATTTGTGCTCCAAGCTAGCTTTTTCCCCTAAACTCCAGACTCATATCCAACTATCTGCCCAACATGTCAGCTTGAAGGTCTAAGAGGGATGTCAGACTCACATTTCCAAAACTGAGCTCCTCAGAATCCCACCATCCACACATATCCTTCTTGCAGTCTTCTCTATTTTCTAAAATGGCAATCTCACTTTTTCCATTTCTTATACTAAAATGTCCACCAAGACTTTCTCTCCACAATGCATATCTAATCAATCACCATATCTTGTTGTTGCAAAGTCCTATTTGCATTTATATTCTCTAAAACCTGTAGAACAGATGATAAAATCTAGGCACAGCTACTCTATTCATTTTTCAAATCATATTTTATTTTTAATTACAGTTGACATACATTATATTAGTTTCAGGCATACAACCTAGTGATTAGACATTATATAACTTAGTGATAATCTTGATATACCTAGACCCATCTAACACCATACATAGTTATTAGAAAATAATTGACTATATTCCATCTGCTGTACTTTACATCCCTAAGACTATTCTGGATTATCAATAGTACTTATTAATACCTTTCCCTTTTTCACCCATCCACCCAAAGTCCCTCCCATCTGGCAATTTTCAAAATGTTCTTTATATCTATGAATCTGTTTCTGTAGTGTTTGTTTATTTTGTTTTTTAGATTCAGTTGTTGATACATATTTATTGTCATTTTATTGTTCAAGTTTTTTAACTTTCTTTTCTTCTTCTTGAAGAAGACCCCATAACATTTCATACAATACTCATTTGGTGAATATAAACTCTTTAGATTTTTCCTGTCTCAAAAGCTCTTTATCTGTTCTTCAGCTCTAAATGATAGCTTTGCTGGATATAGAAATCTTGGTTGTAGGTCCTTGTTTCTCATCTCTTCAAATGTTTCTTGCCAGCCTGCAAAGTTTCCTTTGAGAAATCAGCTGACAGTCTTATAGGAGCTCCCTTGTAGGAAACTAATGGTTTTCTCTTGCTGTTTTTAAGATTCTCTCTATGTCTTTAATATTTTGCATTTTAATTATAATGTGTCTTGGTGTGGGCCTCTTCGGGTTCATCTTGTTTGAGACTCTCTGTACTTCCTGGACTTGTATGTCTATTTCTTAAACCAAATTAGGGAAGTTTTCTGTCATCATTTTTTTCAGATTGGTTTTCAATTTCTTGCTCTCTCTTCTTCTGGCACCCCCATGATGTGAATGTTGGTATGCTTGAAGTCATCCCAGAGGCTCCTTACACTATCCTCGTATTTTTGGATTCTTTCTTCTTTTGCTATTCTGATTGGGTGTTTTTTACTTCCTTATATTCCAAATTGCTGATTTGATTCTTGGTTTCATCTAGTCTACTGTTGATTCCCTATAAATTAGCCTTCATTTCAGTTAGCATAACCTTTATTTCTGACTGGTTCTTCTGTATTCCTAAGTCTTTTTTTATGCTGTTGAAGTTCTCACCAAGTTCATTGAGCATTTTTATAACCAGTGTTTAGAACTCTGCATATAGTAGATTACTTGTCTCCATTTTGTTTAGTTCTTTTTCTGGAGTTTTGTTGAGACATGTTTCTTTGTTTCCTCATTTTTGAAACCTCTTTGTGTTCATTTCTATGTATTAAGTAGAACTGTTACATCTACCAAGCTTGGTAGAGTGTCCTAATGTAGTAGGTCTCCTGTAGGGGCCAGTGGCACAGCCTCCCTGTTGACCTGAGCTGGGCACTCCAGGTGATTAACCCACCCCCTGGTGTGGGCTGTGTACGCCCTCCTATTATAGTTGAGTCTTGACTGCTATTGACATTTCAATGGAAAGGATTTACCTCAAGTGAGTTGGCTGCAAGGACAGCTTACAACCACCAGACCAACATGAAGATTCAGCTGTGCAGGGGCCCGCCACATGGAGCAGGACTTATTTCAGTGGGGCTCTGGTGCCCACTGAGTCTGCCCCTTGACTGCATCACTTGTGGAGGTGGTTGGGTGGTGTTTCAATATGGTGTGAATCTGTCCACCAGGTGTGCTGGCTATGGAGACCCACTGGAGGTGCACGCTAAGGTCAGCTGCCATCTGTTTTCTGCTCCAGGCCACATAGCACAAGCTACAAAGTGATCTGCGGTTGGCTGCTTCTTGTGCTGGGCTTAGAGTTGCCCAGAAAAGGCCAAGCTATAAACCAAGGCTGGCTGCTGCTAGAGCTAAGCCTGAGGCCACTTAATGAGAGGTGTGGGGCTGCTGAGGCCACAGGCTGTTTGTCTGAGAGATTTTAGGAAAGTATGAAGAATGAGCTAAGACAGGCTATTGGTTTGAGAAAGGCATTGGAAACAGCTTGGCTGGGTCCAAAAGCTGGATGGGGTGGGGTTTCAGGGAATTACCAGGATGGGGAAAACAGTGATAGCCAGGTTGAT